>NC_073306.1:93714095-94065278 GCF_027595985.1 Sorex araneus
AGATGTGCATAAGATTTCTTCTGTTTCCCCAAAGGGATAGGTGTGTTCCTACAGTTCATATCTGTGCACTTTACACATAAGGCAGAGAATATTTCCCCGATAGTTGTTTAAATCCTTCCAACCAACCTAGGAAGTAAGAAAAATGAGAAGATCTATGAAAATCAATATGGAGATCTCTCAAAAAATAGTAATAAAACTACCACATGACCTACTGATACCACTACTTCACATTTATTCCTCAAACACAACATTAATTCAAAAGGAAATATGCACAATGTTATTATAGTACTTAATAGCAATAGCCAAGATATGGAAACAACCCAAATGCCCAACTATGAATAAGTAAATCAAGAAGCTGTGGGATATTAAGCCAGAGAGATAGTACAGTAGGTAGATGCTTGCCTTACATACGGCAGACCCGTGTTCAGTCTCCAGCAGCCCGTATGGTCCTCCAAGCATCACCATGATTGATTACTGAACGCAGAACCAGGAGAAAGTCCTGCCACAGAGTGTAGCCCAAACGTCCCCCATAAAAATAAGTTGTGATATATATACGCAATGAAATACTACACAGCTCTAAGAAAGAATAAAATTAGACAATTTATCACAACATGGGTGGAAATAGAAATTGTCAAGCTGAGTGAAGTTAGTCACAAGAAAAAGGATAGGTAAAAAATGATCTCTCATATGTGGGACTTAAAGATGGACATCAAGGTAACAACAAAGGGTCAAAGGCAATACAAAAGGAGAATTAATCTACATAACTGAGTTGGTTGGAAGTAGAGAGAAGGAGATGGGGATACTGGTGAGAGTTGTAGTGTACAAGGGAAGTCATCATTAATATCCTCCCAAATGTCTCATGTTACATAGCAAGTAGCAAGGATGCTGTCCCAGGGGTTACAAAAGCTCAATTCTCAAACCTGGGCTCATAAGCACATGTTCCTGTAGGGGTCCCCGTGCCTAAACTCCCAGATATCCATCTGGGCTTTGCCTCCTAGTACTTCTGATCCCAGGCTAACATCCATAAATCAGTCACTGTATTCACCAGCCTCTCCAGAAGGGACTTTTGAGCCAAATTAGCATACAAAAGTCAGCCGCCCCCACTCCGAGGAACCCAGGGAAGGAAGAGAAATATAACCAAGTTTGCATCATGTCTAATTCCAGAAGAATCACTAAGGACAGCAAGCGCTTATTTCCACATGTGTTACTTGGTAAGCACAAGCCTCATGTCCCATTGGCCCACACAGCAGGGTGACAAGCCTCTGTGCTCAGAAATGCCAAAGGATGTCCCTGGCACTTGTCATTGCTTAGTTGAGTTGAGGGCTGCTCATGTATTCAAACACCAGCTAAAGCAAACATTGTGCAGTTAACCAGCTCTTCACCCTCACAAACTCTATACACAGACAAGTATGCATGCAGGGACACACACATACATAGTCCAAAACCAATTATAGAGTGATTTAGGGGCTTTCCCCAATGTTTGGATTATCTGTCTTATTGTTCTTCTGGGGTCAGTAGCACTGGGGCACTGATTATATCCTGCCATGGACACAGATCTTACCTCTCACCCCATGGCTCTGTTTGCAAAGAGAAATTGTGGGGGATTCCACACCACCAGACGTGATTTTGAGGAGCACAATTCTGGCACAATTGTGCAACTGCGTGGTGACTGCAGCCTCCCTAGCTGGCGACACCAGAGACTTTGCCAGAGACCTCGTGAGCACAGCAGTATCTTCCCCAGTGAGCGTGGTCCTCCCAGCCCGAATCCACCAATCACAAGAGGCCTCTGGCCTTCGGAGGGTGGTTGGACCCCATCTCTTCAGCATTCCAAGATCTGCTGTTCCAGGCCACAATCCAAGGTGACAATCCAATCTCCGTTTCTTTCTCTGCATTACAAGAGTTGTAAATGGGACATGTGTTGCTCTTCATTTCCTGTCCTGTCTCACTCCCCTGCCAGTGATTTTTAAAAGGGCTTCCCCTCGCCACCCTCTGGGGAGGGAGCCCTTTCTTGACCCATGGTGCCATTGCCAGGTCCTGCACTCACTCAGATGGGTCGGGTGCTGAGATGACAGGGCTTCCTAGGGACTTGAGATACTGTCTCCATCCAGAGTCAAAGTCATCAGATGTAATATCTGCAGACTCCAAGCACAATTTTGTTCTGAGCTGTAGAGCTAGGGGCCCCTCACACAACTAGTTTTGCTTCCCACTCACACAAACACATGCACACACACACAGACACACCAATTCCCTAAGAATCATAACTGCAAGTCTCTGGAATCCTGTGCTTATGAGGGGACAGACCCAATTCACCGTTCCTGGCTTTGCTAATCACAAACAGACAGAGAGAGGGGCTGATGCCCTCTGCATTCGTGGGAGACCATGTACACATCCAGGTCAGCTTCTCTGGCTCTTTTTAGGGTTTGGCTTCCCCAGGGACATGACTATTTTGAAACTAGCCTTAGGGAGGAGAAGATAACTGACCGTTCTTGTCCAAAAAGCGAATGAGACTATCCAGAAGATGAGAGGCCGTCTGGGCTGGTTTGAATACATTCTTCAAGTTTTACATTGGAGTTGATCCTTTTCCCATACGATTTCCATAAAGTTCCTTCTCTTTATTTATTTTTCCATGGAAAGCTTTCCTCTTGAAACTCTATTTGTGATTCTCAAGGCTTCTTACAAAATCTAGAGGATTATAAAATACAGAATTCCCCTGCCCCACCCCCACCCCAGGATATTATTAGTGTCCAATAATCTGAAACCCAAAACAAAACCAGAGTTTTTGGTTTCTCTGCAGAAAATAACATGCTTAGCTTGTCTCTGTCCCCACCTTGGTACCTCTCTGTCTTCCTGGTAGCCTTGGTGTGCCACAAGGTCACTGACCTCCCTTCCTGATTTCACCTCCTATCCCATCACTTACTCTCTCAAACTAATTCAACTGAACAGACTCACCCACAACAGTGGGAAATAGTCACACTCTACCTTTGGAAATGAAATGCTTTTCAAAACTCTAGACAGCTTTCAAGGCTTTTACATTCTTTTCCTACTGGTGTGTGTGTATGTGTGTGTGCATGTGCGGCACTCGCGCACTCATGCACATTAGTTAGATAAGGCTGAAATTTGATAGATGAGCAAACTGAGGTACTTAGTTTATTGGTTTGGTTTGAAATCACAGCACTACCATAATACACTGAGCATTTATCACACCTTACTGATCATCCTTCTTTGCTTCATTCTTTCCTTCCTTTCTTTATTCCTTCCTTTCTAAAAATTGGTCAATGATCTTTCATCACCATAATCATCATATGGTATCATTCTTTTCATCATGCCCCTGAAAAGATAAGCAACAGCAATGTACTCACCAGCTATAGGGATGCACATTTGTCTTCTTGCCTTGAATTCTAAGTGCACAGAACATTGTCAGTATATTTCTGAAAGCCAACTTACATGGCTTGTTGAGATTGTTGCAGTGCTAATGGAGTTGTCACTCAATTCCACAGGAGGGGAGCCTGTTGGCAAGAGAAGCCACCACGAGTAAGTCATGTGATAGAGTGGATCTCAGGTCTCTCAGCACTAGTAAAACTGTAGTTCATTTGTCAGTGATATGCTAAAACATAAGCTTTATTCATTTTAAATAGTTCCTGAGGTCACATCCGGGAGGTAGTGAAGCAACTGCCACTTCTCCATGAACACCAGATGCCAAAGGTAATATTACCAGTAGCCTAACATCTGTCGTGCAGCCACTGTGTGTATGTGTAAACAATCCCTTTAAGTTAACCACGTGGGCTGTTTCTTTAGTTTGCTTGTTTGTTTGTGGGCCACCCTGGCTGCACTCAGGGCTTACACTTGACTCCCTACTCAGGAACCACTCCTGGCAGTGCTCAGGGAGCATATGTGGTGCTAGGGATCAAACCCCGGTTGGCCTGTGCAAGACAAACACCCAACCTGCTGTACTGTTGCTCCAGCACAACTTGTGCTGTTTCTGTAGTGAATGATTGATGAGCAGTGATCATGTGGTGATGCTCATGGGAAAGATTGAACTCTTGAAACTTATGCACACAGGTAGTTATGCACACTAGTTTACTAGTGCACAGGTAGTTCATCCCCTTGTCAGAGCCGTCCCCGGTCCCACCTGTACCCAGCGAGCAGCAGCTGGCCCGGCTCACCGACTACGTGGCCTTCCTGGAGAACTGACCACCCGCCGCCCGAGAGACGGAGTGTTTTATTTTTCAGAGCACTGGCCCGAGGGAGACTCGCCCGGCAGGCGCGGGTTGAAGTGCGTATAGAGTATAAATATATTATCTATATTTTGTCCTCCAGGTGCCGCTGACCGTTGTTGAACCCGTTCCCGTTTCGTGCCGCCGCGTCCGCATGGCACAAGCCTGTTTGCAGCGAGGCCGCGCCCCGTCCTCTGCAGGGCAGCTGCGGGCGCGGGGATGCACCAATGTGGCAGTGGCGGGGCCGGGGGCCTGTGCATGCTGCGCTCCTCCAGGGGCCACCACGAGCATGCAGCCGGGCCTGGTCTGCCACCTCGTCTCCCCGGCGGCTGCGCCTTCTGGTCAGGCCCGGTTCATTCACTCTGCATTTGTTCAATAAATATTTAATAGAATTCTTCAATTAAAAAAATAAATAAATAAATAAATAAATAAAAATCAGGACCTTAAATCACACAAAAAAGTTATCAAGTGCTTCAAAAAAAGCAGAATATTAAATGCACTTGATGTGTCTGAAGGCGACAAAATATGAGAGTGATAATGTAAACACATCTTATGTGAGTGACTTTGAGGATGGCTCATCAGATGCTGAAATAAATGATAGTGGTGCAGACTCTTTGCACACAGAAGACTAAATTTTGTAAATTCATACTGGGATAAATTTTCCCAAGTGTAATATTTTGTTGATGATGGAGAGATAAAGAACAACTAGTGTGTTAATACTTTCTCAGACCAGATAAATGTGCACTGGGGCTGGAGAGATAGTGTAGTGGGTAGGGCACTTGCCTGCCCACAATTGACCTGGGCTTGATCTTCAGCATCCCAAATGGACCCCTGAGTACCACCAGGAATAATTTCTGAGTGCAGAGCCACGAGCAATCCCTTAGCATAACAGACTGTGAGCTGAGAGAAAGAGAGATGGAAGAAAGAAAGAAAGAAAGAAAGAAAGAAAGAAAGAAAGAAAGAAAGAAAGAAAGAAAGAAAGAAAGAAAGAAAGAAAGAAAGAAAGAAAGAAAGAAAGAAAGAAAGAAAGAAAGAAAGAAAGAAAGAAAGAAAGAAAGAAAGAAAGAAAGAAAGAAAGGAAGGAAGGAAGGAAGAGTGGAAGGAAGGAAGAAAGAGTGGAAGGAAGGAAGAAAGAGTGGAAGGAAAGATTGCACTAAGCTGTTGGAAGCAACAATGTGCACTGAATGAACTATTCAACTTTAACAAATATTCAGAGTATTCTGTGCATCTTAATCTTACACCAAAGACAATATAGTAATAGGGCTGAAGTGATTCTACAGTGCATGGGACTCTTGCCTTGCACACAATTGACCCAGGTTTAATCCCTAACACTATATATGGTCCCCTCAGAACCACCTGGAGTGATCCCTGAGCAGAGTGAGGAGTAAGCCCTGAACATCACTTGATGTGATTCCCCCAACCCCCCCCCGAAAAAACAACAGAAGAAAGTTTAGTAATTAATGACTTTTTAAGTAATAATGACACTTTTTATAAAAGCTTCACATAATGGTCTTACCCTACATTTTTGCCCCCAAAGTTGCATAAAATCTGTGATGTGGTGAAATATAGTAGAAGGAAACAAACTAGATCTTAGTTTTCTGAAACTTGGTTCTCATATTGGAACTGAATAGTGGTTGTTTCATTTGGGGGGCATCTTTCTGCTGAAAAACAGTTGAAGAAAGTAATGCTTCAATTTCACAAGTTAGACATAGACCAGACTCATTGGGGCTACTTGTTCATGAAACCCTGGGTAGCACATCAGATTACTACATTTAAGTCTCTGAGAAAAAGACCTAAGGTTCTGCACATTGACACTCTCATTTCTTAGACAAGTCTGTTAACCTCAAACAAAAGCAAAAAGCTATTTATACAATAAGCAAGGTTTATTCAGAGACAAAAATATAGGAAGTTGGTAAGTGGAAAGAGTAAAAACATGTTCATGCCTCTGAATATTAATGTTCACAGCTCTGAGATACTTTTCCTTAAGCCAAAAAACTAGATTCTTAATAGTGAAAGTTCAAACTTAGAGCAAGAAATACTAATGATTAGAGAAACAGGAACTTGTGCTAAATCCATTAAGATTCATATTGCTCCTTCCTGTCCCCTGTTGCCTATCTCAGGATGGCTAAGTGCTGCCTGAGCACTATTAGGCCACCCCCCCTCACAGTACTGTCTTCTCCAATTAAGAGAACTCACCTCCATTTGGAAAGGAAAGTCTGTACTATGCTTCTTTCTGTTTTCTGGCCTTCATGCCCATGATCTATTTTGCTTGATTCTACTAAGAAGCAAAAGTACCCAAAAGAGGGTCAGGGGAGGGATAAACTATAAAACATTACTGGGAATACTCCCTCCTCTTCTTTCTTTCAATAAAGTCTTTCTCCCACCATTTGCAAATAATGCATTATTATCAAAGACAAAATCACCAGTGTGTTTACATTCATGCATTCATGTAAAATGCAAAAACATCTGGATAATTGACTGACTTTTTCTCTTTGTCTTTGAATGTGCAGCATTGTGCATGACCAGCCTATATGCTCCCCAGTCTCCTAGGAACTTCTGGGGATATAAATTCATTACTGAGCTCTTTAATTAAAACTGCAAAAACATCAAGAGGGTCTCACCCTTATAAACACAAAAAGCCTTTCCAGGAAATAGCTCTGCCTCTTGTGTTAACAGATGTCATGGGGCACTAGGGTGAGAGAGTGTTGTTTGAAAATTTTCAATCTGCCTCACTAAAATTTTTTCCTTAGATGGTTCCTGGATAGCATCACTTGTTTTGTTTTATTTTGGGTTTTTTTTCAGCTTCATTTTATGGAACTCTTTGCCCTCCTGCACTGCTGTGATCAGAATGTTTTTATCTTCTTCAAATGCCCATGTTAAGATCCTAACTCCAAGGGGATGGATAAGGAACTTGGATCTTTGGACTGTGATTAGGTGTTGAGAGTGGAGAGCTCATGAATGCCATTAGTTCCCTACACAAGGGACTCCATAAATCTCCCCCCTTGGACCTTCTGCCACGTGAGAGCACAGCATGATGTCAGCAGTCTGCAGTCTGGAAGAAGTCTGGAAGTCCTCTCAGAAGTCCATCATGCTAACACCCTGAGCATAGACTTCCAGAACTGTGAGAACTAGTTTCTGTTGTTCCTGTACTTCCCAGACTCTAACATTTTATCATGGCATCTGGAACACACTAGCATACTCACCTAGAACATTTGTCATGTGAACAAGAACTAAACCAAAATCCACTCCTTAGGTCTGAGATACTATTTTCTGCCATTGGTGAATTTCCCTGGATTGGGTCACATTGTCATCATTGGCCTCCTGATATTGAGATAGTGAGAAACTTTGTAGTTTTACAGTACTTAACCCATCTTTCTGACTATAACTATCCAGATGAAAGCAGAAAAAATTTCCAAAAATTGGGATGCTTAGCTTCATGGTGGCAAAACTCCAGGTATGTAACTGGCAGAATCCTTTATTGAATCAGCATAATTTTGTTTGGGTCACTTGGTTTCAATGTCTCTGTCTGATGCTTTGTCTGCAATAAGCAGTCTTCCAGGTGAGCATTCTTCCTTTACATGGAAGAGAAGCAAACTCTTAGAGGGTAAACACTAAGCAGCTTCACCTCTGCAAAACAAGTCAACACAGAGACCTAAAAAGATGAGAACATTTTGCAGCTGGATGAGAAGAATGATGTCTAGGAGGTTGAAGCGGTGTTTGAAATCTTGAAAATCAGCAATTCTGAGTTGTCATGGTATAGCAATGTATTCCAAGATATGGGAGGTGAGTGGCCTCTGAGAACAGAATTAATTGGGGCTAAAACTGTCAAGAAGCTAAGTTGGGAGAGCAGAAGCGCCTCCATCTGATTCCAAAGTGTCTGTGATGGTCACTGCATATCAACATGTGCTCAAGCCACTAATTCACAAGAAGCCAAAGGGTAAAAGCAATAAAACTGAAATGGGACAGGATGATAGAGCTGACCTTCCAAAGACAAACCATGCTCAGAAGATGATGAAATAGCAGTCAAGAAGCAGAAGAGATGCTAGGACTCTACTTGCCAGACCTATCATTTGGTGCACCTAGAATTCCCTCCCTTCATTCCTTTCTTCATTACTTTTTATCCGTGTCACTTATGCATGAAACCAAAGAGATTCTGGCAAAGTTCTTGATCTTCGCCCTTACTTAGGATCAGCTACTCTTTGTTTACTGACAGGTCAAAGCATTAAGGATCCAGAGACCAAGCCTTTGATCAGTCAGTGCGCAGCAGAAAGCATGGGGGGACATGAGTGGAGCACCATCAAGGAGAGCACCACATGAGGAGAGAGGCTTCAAGGGGAAGGGATTCTCACCTTTTCACATCTTCAAACCTGAGAGGCAGAGTAGGAGTGGAGTTAGAGAGAGACGTGGTACCCAGGTGAGGAGAAACACTTGGAGTAACACTGTTCTTCGGCATGAATGAGCTCCAAAGGTTGGGTAGGTCATGACTGATAAACGCAAGAAACAGCCAAGGAACACTGAGAGTCTGATAATGGAATTCTAGATCCAAGCATCATTAGAGACCTGTGTGAAAATGTAAAGCATCTAGCAGGTCATTTTACATCTTTGAGACTCGGTTTCCCCCTATGTAAAAGAAGGGAACTAGTCAGAAGAAATCTCAACCTCACCCCAGCACTGTGGTCCTATTGCATCTGGTTCAGAGAGAAGGGACTTGAAGGAAGCACGAAGCCCTAGATGATAGGGTACTGCTGCCAAAATCCCCCCTCCCTTCCTCCTCCTCCTATTCTCTCACTCACATGCCCTTTATTATCTTTTTTTCTGTAGTGTTCTTTTTCCCACAGAGCTCTGGGGGACAGGACCACAGATCACACGCAGACCAGGTCAGGAGAGAGACATTGAGTGGGAACAGGAACAAGGGCTTCTCCCAGATTTCCCAAACCCCCACTCTCCTTCCAGACTGGGAATCAAGCTCTCAGCATCCTCACACCCTCCATCCTCTTCCAAACTTTAAACCTTTCCATAGACTTCCCAGCTTCAGCCCCAGGTCAAAGGTCATTGTTCTCCAGCACATCTTTCTCTGTCCAAAGCTTCTTTGGGACTTGGGCTCCTTCCTGCCAAGGCCATGGAATTGACTCTGTGAGATCTGGAATGCATAGTATAATCGTGGTCTCAGATCAAATTTTTTTGCTTTATAAAAAAACACAGCTAAGGTTTTTCATTTAAAGCAAGAATAATTTTATTTGCTCCAACTCTGTGGGTCAGTTCTTCCTGTTTGGTGTGGCTTAGCTGTTGACAAGATGGTCTAGAATAGAGCTACCCAATCAAAATATAGTGTAAACCACATCAGCAATTTAGGATGTTCAAATAACCACATTTTGAAAACTTAAAAGAAACAGGTCAAGTTCATTTCCATGACATAATTTTAGTTAACCCAGTACAGTAAAACTAGTATTTCAATGTGTACTGTCAAATTATTAATGAGATAGTTCACATTATAACAGTTCACATTCTTTCTACTACACAAGTCTTATGAGTGTGGTGTGCATTTTATATTTACATACATCTCAATCCACACTGGTCATATTTCAAGCACCCAACACCCAGTATATAGGACAATGCAGATTGTTTCCTTCTGAGTTCTCAGCTGGAAAGGTTCAGTGTTAAAATTCCCTTGCTCAGATTGGTTCAGAGAGCACAGAAGGTAAGAACTTTCCTTATCTAGCATGTCACCAACCCCATTTCCATCCCCCAGGTACCACCAGGTGTAACCCTGAGCATTGCCAAATATGGCCTGAAAACAAAAATAACACACACCAAAAAGTAATTTCCTATTCCCTTATCCCTCTATCTATTTAAAGGAGATTATAATCTTATAGAATTTCAAGGGTATTTGGGTATCTTCACACCTCTAGGTGTATACAGGAGTGACTACATGTACCTCCAAAGTTCCAGGGCCACCTCACTACCAAAAAGACTCTTTTTTTGCCAGTTTGTTTATTGTAGGTATTTATATTTTACATATAATTTAACCATTGGGTAATGAATCTTCTTTCTTATTATTTCTTATATTATTTCACATAATATAATCACCTCAAGTTACATTCATTTGCCCATCCAAGTGACACAATTTCATCATTTGTAACCCTAGAGTAGTGTCACATTGAGTATCTGTATCATAACTTTTTTACTTAGTCCAGATGATAAACATCTAGGATGATTCCCTATTTCGACAACAATGAACCTAAAAATGCAGCAATCTTTTCAAAAGAGTGTTTTCATGTCCTCTGTTTAATTGTCTATGAGCATTATCTCTGATTTTTATAAAAATTTTCATTTTCAAGGGAGTTTCTACACCATTTTCTATAGACATTACAAAAATTTACATCCCCACCAGTAGGGTTCTTTTGTCCGCATCCTTACCAACTTCTGTTTTTTCCCATTATTTTTTACTGAGGTCACTCTAACTGGCATGAGGGAAACTCTTATTATGGTTATGACTTACATTTCTTAACTAGAAGTAATAATCAAATATTATTTCATGTGTTTGAGGCTCTCTGCTTGTCAGTTTTGAAGAAATGTCTATTCAAGACTTTTGCCCACTTTTTGTTTGCTGTTTGTTTGCTTGTTTTGAGAGGTGGGGGTTATACCTGGTGATGTTCAGGCGTTACTTCTTCCTGTGCACTCAGGACCAACTTCAACATGGGCAGCTACTTGCAGATTGTCTCCAGCCAGAGAACTAAGCTGCGACCCCATGGTTTACAAGCTTGCAATGATCAAATATCCGGAAGAAATCTCCCTGGACTTAGTTGTTAAAGTACAGAAATACAAAACCACGCGGCCACTAGTGCGGCCACGTGACCTCATTTCTCTTCACAACAGGTCTGACTCTAGTGGGGTGCTCCTAATAATAAGGGTGAGGTTTGTGTTGAAATATTGAATGTAACCAAAAGTAAATAGAAAGTAAAATGAAATTTATCTGTTACAAGGCGGGGGGGCGTGCGGGGGGATGGGAGGTGTACTGTGGTGGTTTTTTTTTTTTTGTCTTCGGTGGTGAGATATGGGCACTGGTGAAGGGATGGTTGCTTCAGCACTGTATGACTAAGACTTAAGCCTGAAAGCATTGTAATTTTCCACATGGTGATTCAATAAAATAAAATTTTTAAAAAAAGAAGATAATAGTAGTTCATGAAAGGAGTCCTTTGGTTTAATTGTAATTCCTCCACTCACTAGATTAATATCGTTGGATACAGAATTATCTCTGAAATCATAATATTTTATATGGATAACATATACAGAATATAGATCTATCTTTGAGAACAGGGTCACAGAAAATTCCCCAGAAATCATCTCACAGAAGCATTCAGTCACTCGCCCAATACATGTTTATAAAGTGCCTACTATATATCAAGCATTGTTCTAGATACTAAAAACAACTGTTTTGTGTATAGGAGATAAACCAGAAAAATAAACCCAGAACAATCTTCAAAAAGAGAACCTAAATAGCTAAATATTAGAATACAACCAGATAACAATAGTTACTATAAGAAGAAAATTTTAATGGATTATATAAAAGAAAATGACCAAGTGATTTCTTCAGATTGATCAGGACAGAGCTCTCTAAACATGTGATATCTATTGTGAGGCATGTTTAAGAAACAGGAAACAAAGTAGTTGCAGCATAGGAGGTGAGAGCCTGGCATTAGGCAATGAAGTCTTGCAAGTATTTGACTTTTAATCTAAAAGTCATTGAGAAGTCTTAATATAAAATTATATACGTGGGCCCGCCCTTTCCGTGTCCCAGCCTGCTCCTCGGACCCCAGCACCCCAGTCATTTGCCCTGCCCCACTCCAGACTGCCGCCCTAGTGGCTCACATGCCACCCCCAAGCACCACAGCCGTTCTCTCTTCTGGTACAGGTGTGTGCTATTGTGGGGAAGGTGCGTAGCCTAACCGTCAGGAGCGTGGCCTAGGCAAAAGTGGGCGTGACCTCTTTTCCACCGCAGTTATTTTCCAGCATCAAGCAATCTGTTGTTACATCTCAGCCTTTATTATCTATGTGCATGAGTAACATCCTAACTATCCAAAGAACAGTAAGATAATAAACCAGTAGTCTATCCTAATTTCACCCAAATACCAATACATACAAGTACTCATGCAAAGTCCAATGTAAAAGAGCACATTCTCCGAAAGCATCATCTTAGTCCTCATCTAAGGATTAGAGGAACATCTGAGAGGAAAGACATGTTCAAGAAGGGGATAATAAAAAGGTACCTACCATTGACCAATACCATCCAGATTCCTGTTTGGCAACAAGAGGGAACAGGGATAGTGAACTTTAAGGTCCCTCTTCCATACTACCACAACAACATGAAGAAACAGCGCAAATCCCCACCACAAGGACAGGACAATGAAAGGATTCCAGAAGCCTCAATATGCATTTCCTACAAACTTGAGCTCTCCAATAAAGAATTCAGAGTTGAAGTGCTGAAGATGTTCAATGAACTCAACATAAAGATTGAAAAGGTATCCATTAAATTAAAGGAGGATCTGAAAGAAACAATACAACAGACAGCTGAGAAAATAAGGGAAGAAATGAAAGCTAGAAAAAAAATGTCACAAATGAAGGATTCAATAGATGAAATAAAAAACTCAGTGGGTGCCCTCAACAATAGAATGACTGCAGCAGAAGACAGAATCAGTGAGCTTGAAGATGAGCTGCAGGCAACCTACAGGCAACAACAAACAATGGGATGAGACCTCAAAATAGCTCTAGGACGAATCAGAGTCCTAGGAGATGATCTCAAGAGGAACAACATTAGAATCATTGGAGTACCAGAAGGACAGGGAACCAACCCCAATGAAAAAGCCACAGTCAAAGAAATTATTGCTGAAGAGTCCCCAGAGCTGGAGAATGTAGGCATCCAGATTCAAGGAGCCCAAAGGGTGCCAGCTAAAAGAGACCCTAACAGAAAAACTCTTCCAAGACATATCATAGTTAAAATGATGGATGCCATGAATAGAGACACAATACTACAAGCAGCAAGGTCAAAGAAGGAAATCACATACAAAGGAGCACCCCTTAGATTCACAGCAGACCTATCAGAGAAAAATCCTCCAAGCCCGAAGGCAGTGGTGGGATATAGTGAAAAACCTCAATGAAATGAACGCTTCACCAAGAATACTTTATCCAGCTAAACTCTCATTCAAACTTGAAGGAACAATACACTATTTTGGTGTTTAACAACAGCTCAGGAACTTCATTGACTCAAAACCAAACCTGAAATAAGGACTAAAGGGGCTATTGTAAGACAAGAAAACCCCCTACAAGCACAACAAACCCTAACAGAAAGATGGCACAAAATCCAATAACAATAATCTCTCTCAATGTCAATGGTCTAAATTCACCAATTAAGAGACACAGAGTGGTAAAATGGATTCAGAGACAGAACCCAACATTCTGCTCCCTGCAAGAAACACATCTGAATAGCCAGAACAAACACAGACTCAAAGTCAAAGGATGGAAAACAATCCTGCAAGCAAACAACTCTCTCAAAAAATCTGGGGTGGCTTTACTAGTATCGGACAACACAGATTTCAGGTTGAAAAAGATAAGAAGGGACAGTTAAGGCCATTTTTAATTAATTTGATTAATTAATCAAGGGATATGTACAGCAGGAAGAAATCACACTCCTAAACGTGTAAGCACCCAATGAGGGACCAGTTAAATACCTACAGCAACTGCTAACAGACCTTAAGAAGGACATTGTGAACAACACAATGGAGTTTTCAACACCGCCCTATCACCTCTGGATAGATCAAGAAGATTAAAACTCACCAAGGAAATACTTGCTTTGAAGGAAGAAATAGAAGAGAGAGGGCTAATAGATTTATACAGGGCGTTATATCCCCCCAAAAAAGAGTACACATTCTTTTCCAGTGCACATGGAACATTTTCCAGAATAGACCATGTGCTGGGCCACACAACATACCTCAACAGAATCAGGAAGATAGACATTGTATCAGCTATCTTTTCAGACCATGATGCACTGAAGATAGATGTGAATCATGTACAGACGCAGAAAACCATATCAAACACCTGGAAATTAAATAACTCAATGTTGAACAATGAGTGGGTCAGGAAGGAAATCAAAGAATAAACCAAAAGATACTTGGAAACAAATGATAATGAAGACACGAGCTACCAGAACCTGTGGGACACACCTAAAGCCAAGTTAAGGGGTAAATGTATAGCTCTGAAAACATTTCTTAGGAAGAAAGGGCACACATAAGTAACTTGACTTCACAGCTTAAGATTTTAGAAAAGGACCAATAAAAGGAGCCCAAGGCAGAAGGAAAGAGATAATAAAACTTAGAACAGAAATCAACGACATGGAAACCCAGAAAACAATCAAAAGATCAATGAAACCAAGAGCTGGTTCTTCAAGAAAATAAACAAGATTGATAAACTGTGTAAACACACAAAAAAGGAAGGGAGGGGTGCCAAACCGGGCACAGGGCAGCAGCACTCTATCTCTCCCGCCGCCCATGATCGGTAGTCTCCAGCCACTTCCCCCACCTCAGGGAGGTTGATGGCGATGATGAGGCAGACAAAGGAAGGAATGAGGGCCAGGCTGGTTGGTCTCAGTTGCAGTTTATTCCATTCCCATCTCCATTCTCCTCTGATTATCCTCCTGCTTCTTCCTCCCCCATGCTACTTCATTCTCCTTTTCCTCTGGATCTGGATCTCGATCTGACTTCTCCAGATCTGGCACTGGAACTGGCCCCCAACCCACTCTTACAGCCTAGTTAAATCCCCAAGCATGAGGGGTTAGGGCTTACACATAGGTGTGGTCACAATAAATAGGGGTAAAATTATTTCCCTCAGGGGATGCTTCTTCTAGGACAGATTCTCTTTCAACAGGATGACCCGCCCAAGAGCAGAGTCCCATGGGTGTGTTTTACCTCTCCTTGTCCAAATAACATATAAGCATTCATAATATCAATTATTTTGTATGGACACAGCAAGAGATGCATTAAGCTTATAGAATTGCTTTCCTGGAGTCATCTCGATCTCAGACTACAGTGCTCAGGCCAGATTAGTCTTTCCTATCCCTAGCAGGGTCCTAGTCTCATCATTGCTTTTGGATCATGACAGCATTTGTCCATGATCAAGCTCTTAACTTATAGTTAAGCATCAGGCACTTTGGCCAGGCCCATCTCGATGCCAGGGTAACACATAACTCACCGCTTGCCCTGGGTCCATCCCGTTCCTCGTCAGGACCCTGCTTTTGGGGGTGCTAGGAAGTAAGGGAAGCTGAGGCTTAAGTTGAGAAAGCAGATACCCGGGAGTGAATAATATTCAAAGGCAATTAAATCCCATGTTACAAAAGCATATTAACATTTCTTTGTCCATACAAAAAGGACATTTGTCTTTCTTTGTCCATACAAAAAGGACATTGCTTTAAAGTAAACTATTCAAAAGACACAAGGAGAGGAGAAAGGCAATATTAATTTACAATACAAGTTCAGTGTCCTAGAAAGGTCTGACCTTACAAATTAACAAAGTCTGATTAGGGGGAAAAGCTGATTAACTGGTTGGGGAAGAGAGCATAGAAGTGGTTCCAGATAGAAAAAGGAATGGGAGTGACTTGGGAGCACTTTGATGGGTGCGACACGATATACCTAAGCTCCTTGTGGCAAGGGGAACAGGACATACCAATGTTGTCTTAAATGTTTAGAGATTATTACCAGATAAATTCAAACTCTTTGTGACAAGGGAGAAAGGACAAACCAATGATATCCTACAATAAACCACTAGCAAAACTCACAAAGAAAGAGAGAGAGAACCCTTATAAACAGAATCAGAAATGAAAAGGGGGATATCATAACAGAAACCAAAGAAATTCAAAAGATCATCAGAGACTACTTTGAAAATCTGTACACTACCAAACAAGAGAATCTAGAAGAAATGGATAAATTCCTGGATTCCTATAATCTCCCAAGGCTGAATCAAGAAGACCTGGAATACCTGAACAGTTCTATTAATATTAGGGAAATTGAAATGGTAATCAAAAGTCTTCCAAAAAAACAAAAGCCTGGGTCCAGATGGATTCACTAGCGAATTCTTCCAAACATTTAAAGAGGACCTATTTCCAGTTCTCCTCAAGCTTTTCCAGGAAACTGAAGAAACAGAAACCCTCCCAAACAGTTTCTATGAGGCTCATATCTCCCTAATACCAAAAGCAAACAAAGACACCACAAAAAAAGAAAACTACAGGCCAATATCCCTGATGAACACGGATGCAAATATTCTCAACAAAATATTAGCAAACAGAATTCAATTAGTCATCAAAAAGATCCACCACGACCAAGTGGGATTCATCCCGGGGATGCAAGGATGGTTCAACATTCAGAAATCAATCAACATAATCCATCATATCAATAAAAGAAAAGATAAAACCATATGATCATATCAATAGATGCAGAGAAAGCATTTGACAAGCTCCAGCACCCATTTATGATGAAAACTCTGGCCAAAATGGATATAGAAGGGACTTTCCTCAATATAGTCAAAGCTATCTACTACAAGCCTACAGCAAGCATCATCCTCAATGGGGAAAAGCTAAGAGGCTTTCCTCTAAGATCAGGGATGAGACAAGGATGCCCACTCTCTCCACTTCTGTTCAATATAGTACTGGAAGTACTTGCAATACGGTTAGGCAAGAAAAAGATATTAAGGGCATTCAAGTAGGAAAGGAAGAAATCAAGCTCTCACTATTTGCAGATGATATGATATTATACTTAGAGAACCCTAAAACCTCTACCAAGAAACTCTTAGAAAGAATAGACTCATATAGTAAAGTTGCAGGCTATAAAATCAATATCCAAAAGTCCATGGCTTTCCTATATGCAAATAACATATATTTGCATATAGGAAAGAGAGAAGAAAGTGACATGAAAAAAGCAATCCCGTTCACAATCGGTCCTCAGAAAATCAAGTACCTCGAAATCACTTAACTAAGGAGGTAAAGGACTTGTACAAAGAAAACTACAAAACGCTACTTCAAGAAATTATAGAGGACACGAGGAAATGGAAATATATCCCCTGGTCATGAATTGGGAGAATTAACATTGTCAAAATGGCAATACTCCCCAAAGCATTGTACACATTCAATGTGATCCCTATAAGGATACCCATGACATTCCTCAAAGAAATGGAGCGAACATTCCTGAAATTCATATGGAACAATAAGCCCCCATGAATAGATAAAGCAACTCTTAGGAAAAAGAATATCAGAGGAATCACCTTCCCCAACCTCAATCTATACTACAAAGTGGTAATAATTAAAACAGCATGGTACTGGAACAAAGGCAGAGACACAGACCAATGGAACAGGGTTGAATATCCTGACACACACCCTCAAATGTATGATCATCTAATCTTTGATAAGGGAGTAAAAAATGTGAAGTGGAACAAGGAAAGCCTCTTCAACAATGGTGCTGGCAAAACTGGACAGCAACATGCAAAAAAATGGACTTATATCTCTACTTAACGCCATGTACAAAAGTCAGGTCAAAGTGGATTAAAGATCTCAATATCAGACCAGAATCCATAAGGTACATGGAAAACAAGGTTGGCAAAACCCTCCACGACATTGAAGCTAAAGGTATTTTCAAAGATAACACATCACTGGCCAAGCAACTGAAAACAGAGATAAACAAATGGGACTACCTTAAACTAAGAAGCTTATGCACCTCAAAAGAAACAGTGACCAAAATACAAAGACAGTCTACAGAATGGGAATGGATATTCACCTAATACACATCTGATAAGGGGTTGATATCAAGGATATACAAGGCACTGGTTGAACTCTACAAGAAGAAAACTCCCAACCCCATCAAAAAATGGGGGATGGAAATGAACAAAAATTTTCTCAAAGAAGAAATTCGAATGGCTAAAAGACACATGATAAAATGCTCTAAGTCACTAATCATCACGGAGATGCAGATTAAAACAACAATGAGATATCATTTCACACCACAGAGACTGGCCCACATCCAAAAGAACAAAAGCAACCGCTGTTGGCATGGATGTGGGGAGAAAGGGACTCTCCTTCACTGCTGGTGGGAATGCCGACTGGTTGTTCAGCCCTTTTGGAAAACAATATGAACGATTCTCAAAAAATTAGAAATTGAGCTCCCATTTGACCCAGCAATACCACTCCTGGGAATATATCCTGGAGCGGCAAAAAGGTATAGTAGAGATGACATCTGCATTTCTATGTTCATTGCAGCACTGTTTACAATAGCCACAATCTGGAAAAAAACAGAGTGCTCCAAAACAGATGACTCTTTAAAGAAACTTTGGTACATCTACACAATGGAATACTATGCAGCTGTTAGAAAAGATGAAGTCATGAAATTTGTATATAAGTGGATCTACATGGAAAGTATCATGTTAAGTGAAATGAGTCAGAAAGAGAGGGACAGGCATAGAAAGATTGCACTCATCTGTGGAATATAAAATAACATAGTGGAAGACTAACACCCAAGATTTGTAGAGATAAGGATTAGGAGGTCTGTCTCACAGCTTAGAAACTGGCCTCACATGCTAGGGGAAAAGGCAGATCAGATAGAGAAGGGAACACCAAGTAGAGGATGTCGGGAAGACCCATTCGGATTGAAAGATGCAAGCTGAAAGTAGACTATAGACTGAACATGATGACCACTCAATACCTCTATTGCGAACTACAACACCAAAAAGGAGAGAGAACAAAGGGGAATGCCCTGCCACAGAGGCAAGGTGGGGTGGTGGGGGATTTGGTGGGGGTGGTGAGAGGGATACTGGAGTCATTGGTGGAGGTGAATGGGCAGTGGTGGACGGATGGGTAAACAATCACTGTAGGAGTAAAATGCAAACACAAAAGTTCATAATTTTGTAACTGTACATCACAGTGATTCTCTAATAAAATTTTTTAAAATTTATACATGTTTTGTCTATGGAAATAAGGAAAGGGATTAAGGACAATAGTTCAAATAGGAAGAGCTACAAACAGATGACTGCAGCTATCTTAGTGTGAATAGAATTCAAGAGAGAACAATGAAGAAGAAAGAAGCAGACTAGTCTTGTTATGGTGGATGAAATCTTGGCTTCAGCTAGAGGGTAAATGCTGGTGCATTTGACAAAAATGGAAAATATTTGGGGAGGAGCAGATCTAGTAGTATAACTCAAAAAATGATCTTTGGCTTTCTAGTCATCCAGTGGAGGGGTCACATAAACAGTTACAAATAATAACCTATCCAAAAGTCTAGCATTTTAGATAGAGATCAGTATGGCAAGGCATATACCTAGAACAAGGATGCGACTTGGTATACTCTTTTATTTTTACAATTCCTCTCATTAAATTGTCAAATTGCAAAATGAATGAGTAGCTGAGAGGAGAAAAAAGAACACTGACAAGTCAGAATCATTTACCATTGCTAAGTCTCTTCCAGTCTCCCATCTTTATTTCATTCATTCATGAGATGAAGTCTCTGCAATAGTTACCAAGAAGGGTTGTTCCAAGGATCAAAGGAAGAAACACTTGTAAAATCTTATATAGTATGATATCTAGCATTATGTGGGTCTCTTTCAATCATTGGTTTTCTCAATTTTTCGATCTGAAAGACTTTCCAGAAAAATATCAGGACAAATAGGACCCCTTCAGAAGAAGCCTTCCCATGCCTCCTGGTTTAGTTGCTGAAAGTTTTGGAAAATGCAAAATCAACCCTAGACAGAGCCCTTTCACTTAACTCTGAAATCAGACACTTTAGGAGGAAAGAAAAGGTGATTAATTTCTCAACAGTCAAGCTGTATATCAGCCGATAACATGTTTCTTCACAGATAGACGAGTCAAGAGACAATAGTAAAAATGCATTCTACACATATTACTGCTGCTTCTAGTGGATTTTGGTGTGGGCTTTGGGGTTCTTATGTTTGTTTTAGTGTTTTTTGGGGTTTTTTCAGTTTTTCCCTCTTTTTTTTCTTGAAGAAAGTACTGTACAGAGCCTATTTTGGGGTCTGACTTGAGTTGTTTTCCGGGCTGGACTCCAGGGAGGTTCAGAGGAAGGGTTGCTAAAGCTGTAGATAGCGGTTTTGTGGGCTTATTTGTTGCTTCTTTTAAGTGCCCCAAAGATCTCTCTTTCCCATGTTTTCCTAGTTCAAAAAGGAGGTGCAGCAGTTCTGACCACTAATGACGAGTACAGATTCTCCTCAGTCAAAAGGTTGGACAGGGTGGAGGGAAGAGCAATTACTTAATTCCACGGTCATCTATCTCTTCCTTTCTCATGACAGTGGCAATTCCACACTGGACCTGCTCCAGAAGCCTGGTGGGAAAGTCTGTAGATGAACTACCACAGCAAGCAGCACCCTTGGGGAATGTTCTGGTGGCGTTTGTGTCAGAAAGGGGCCATTTGCTCTCCAGAGACTTACACAGAGGACAACACCACAGTACAGTATGTCACGAAGCTGACCTGAGCCACACAGGCCAGGACAGAAGGGCCACCTCCCAAAGACCAGGGCTCTGTTGTCAGCAGTGTGGAACTGAACAAGTTGTCAACAGACTCTGGCACTGCTGGCTCAGTGGGCACTTAATCCTGGGTGAATATGCCACCGTCATGACTTGTCCTGGGAACTTGGTGCCAACACAGCAATAGAATAAAATAGAAAGTCTTGTCTGTTCTCTTGACCTCTTATTTTACCAGTGTTATAGAAATGTATAGAGTCAACGAGAGCTAAGTTAATAATGTTTATTAAGCCAAACAGCTGATCCCACTCTCCCACATCATTTATTTCTTCCCATAGGTTATCACAGCTAGTTCTTACATTATTGCTTTCCTAATAACATGTTTACTATCTCCTTGTTTCATTTCAGTTTTAGCAATTTTTAGTTTCTCACAGAAAATAGGTGACAGTGACAGTGATACAGACAAAAGATGCACTTGATTATCTTTCCTTTTTCTCATTCTCTCATACTCATTCTTCCCCATAACCCCATCATCCTCCCACTATATTAAAAGCAACATTTTTATTAGATCCATATTTGGGCTACATGGTTATTCTGCATTTATAGCTGAGCTTCATAGTAAGTCATAATTAAATTTATTTTCTGCACAACTTTTCTTTTTCTCTGGATTTAATAGAGAAAATCCAGGTACACAATTTCTTTACTTTTTAGTATCTATGATTAATTTAACAAAATTATTGCCAATCTTTAAATCTTCTCTCAGGATATTCAGATACTTTGGCTAGTCAGTCACTTGCAACTTCCTGGAGAAGTGTCTCCTGGAGTCTTCTCAACTGCTTCTGGTTTTCCTTAAATGCTGGGCACCCAGTTCTTCTCATGTAATTCTCTCCACAGAAATTCTCATCTTCTCATCTTCTTTCTGTATTAGATCTCCTATATCCCATGTCCTTTGTGTTTCTCTTACTGTATTTTCTCTCTCAATGAAACAGAGTATATTCTCTGGTAGCTCTCCAAAAAGAGCTTGATGGAAAGTGAATTGCTTAAGATCTGTTGTCTTAAAATTATTTTGTTCTATAGGAACCCTTCACTGATAGTTTGTTGAGGCACAGAATTCTGAGCTAAAAATCATTTACTTTGATACTTTTGGAATCAGTCTTCCACTGTCACCTCATTTCCAGTAATATGAGAAAAGCAGTCATCTTGCTTCATGGTCCTATGTACATATTGTCTTTTGGTTTCCAATTATTGGTAGAAAATACAAAGTGTTACATGTGTTTTTTCAGATTTTCCAGTCACACCAGCACTTCTTTTGGGATAATATGACTCATTTTGGTCTATAGTTTGAGAATAGAAGGGCCAACACCTGGCTAACTACATTAAGGACTAGAGTGTCTCCTTCAATCCTATCTTCCAGTCTCACCACTATCTCAGGGTACCATGATCTAGATGACATTTTACAGGTGAAATTACACTCCTAAAATTAGTCAGATCTGTTCTTCTAAAAATATAAGTCTCATTTCTTGGCATCTGTTGTGATTTTTCATTGAATTATCCTTCTGAATGGAACATCGCAGTCACTGGAGATGATTATTTTCCTCTGAGAAGGGTGAAATTTTCTCGGAAGACATATGACTAGGGAAGCTGCTGAAACGTTGACTTCATGTTTTCTGTCTTCAAACTGATGCTTTTTACTTCTTAGAGCTTCTCTCTTCTGGGTATGAGTTAGAATTAGTGACAAATTTGGGCCAGCATGATAATAAGCAGATAATACTTGCATGTGGCTGACCCAGGTTCAATCCCAGGCATCTTATATGGTGCCCCAAACACCACCAGGAGTTATCCCTGAGTGCAAAGCCAGGAATAAATCCTTGATAATCACTGGGTATGTTCCCCCTCCACAAAAAAAGGGAAAATTTTGGGTTTCTGCATCTTTGGGGGATCTTTTTCTTCTTAGTTTTGCAATCACTTTAGAAACCCCAGACTCTCCTTAGACAGCTCAAAGCAGCAACACTGGAACTTCCTGCCTCACTTCCAGCCATCTTGCACCAGGCAGACTGGGTGAATGAAAAGATCACTCAGTTACCCTCTTTTCTGTGTTGACAACCTTTCCACCTGGGCTTTCTTTTGGCTGTACTTCAATGCCTATAAATGGTGGATTTTTTATTTTAATTTAGAGTGTATCATTGCTACCTGTAGAAGGATTAATACCATATAAGTTTTTCTATCATTTTTAAAAACACTCTCCTTTACAGCATAAATTATTTTAAAGTACACAAAGCAGATTAGCTAGTAGTTTAAAAATTACATACCTGAATGACTTTTCACAAAAATATAATATGCTTGGCAATCTTATATTAGTTTTATTTTTTACATGATAGAAAATATTTTTTATTTTTTAATTGAATCACCATGAGATCCAGTTACAAATCTTTCATGTTTGAGTTTCAATCATACAATGATCTAACACCCATCCCTCCACAAATGCACATTTCCACCACCAATGTCCCCAGTATCTGCCCCCCATCCCAACCCTTCCCCTACCTCTATGGAAATTTCCTCCATATTCCTTCTACTTTGTGGTATTATGGTTTGCAATATAGATAGATACTGAAGGGCTATCACATTTGGTCCTTCATCTACTTTCCGCACACGTCTCCCATCCCAAACTATCCCTCCAACCATCATTGACTTAGTGATTCCTTATCTATTCCAGATGCCTTCTCCCCCAGCTTAGGAGGCAGGCTTCCAACCATGGAGCAATCTTCCTGGCCCTTGTCTCTACTGTCCTTGGATGTCAGTCTCCTATATGTTATTTTATATTCCACAAATGAGTGCAGTCATTCTATGTCTGTCTTCTCTTTATGACTCATTTCACTTAGCATGATACTCTAAAGGACTTAAAAGCAAATTTCATGACTTCATCCTTCCTAACAGCTGCATAATATTCCATTGTGTAGATATACCAAAGTTGGAAGAAAATATTTTTATCATACAATTTAAACCCAACCCGTTTTACCACTTCATCAGAAATACCTTGGAAAATAACTGCTTTATCACTGCCTGTTCTTTGATCTTCAAATTCCTTGTAGCTGAGTGAGTCTAGGTTCATCTGAATTCTTATCTCTTTTATATTATAGTGTCATGTGTAGCCAACATATTTCTGGTTCTTCTGAATCCAACCTTGAAGACAACTTAACCATCTTAAAGATTGAGAATTACAATAGATTGTATAAATGATGAGAAAATGTAGCTCTTAACACTTTGTGGTGAAAGAGATCATCACAAGTATAGCTGAGAAGAGACTTGCCTCACAAGTCTCTGTCCTATTGCACTTCCTTCTTAGAAGATCCTATTCCCTGCAGGAAAGGAGGTAAAGAGCTGCCTCACTCTTTCCTATAGATAAAAGGAACCCAACTTAGCGTCTACCCTCAGTCAAAAGAGTACCCCAAAGAAAATGAATCCCGGCCCACAACTGTGTCCCTTAGGCCTAAATATTGACCATTCTACATCCTTCATTTGAACCATTTCCCTATGCACTAATTACTCACATGAGTCTCTGCTATCAGATGGAACCACCAAAAAAGGGGGAAGAGTTAGTTGGTAAAGTGGGTAAAGTGCTTGTTTGCACACAGCTCATCTGATTCCAGCATTGCCAGGAGTGGTCCCTGAACACAGAGCCAGGAAGCATATCCACCACGGGATATGCCTCCCCTCCTCCCAAGAAAAGGTGTACAGACAACTCAGCTTAAGCATTCAATAACAATCCCTTTTAGTCTGTGGTCGACTGTGCCTATGAATGCAAAACATCTGGATGGAAGATGCAGCATTCCTTCAGGAAACTCACTGCTCTTCCAGATAATTGAATAGACTTTTATGTGAACCGTATAAACCTAGGAATTATAACAGCTACACAAATTCTTATTTCCATAATGATTTACATACAACTGCAAAGTACCTCTGTGTGTGTATATTTTTATAAACTTCCTTTAATTACCATTTCCTACAGAGTAGGCTTCATTGCCCAATATTACACACAGTGGACCTCAGAGCCTTACTGCACAGTCATTGGCCTCCTACTCTGGGACAGACAAGGTCCACAAAAGAGAAAGAAAACAGTCCCTTCCATTAAAGTGCCCCTGATCAAGAAAGGGGCTCAGAATTGAATGAACTTGACTTGTCTGAGGTCACACAGCTATGTGCCCTGGGGTCTGAGATTCTGTTCAACTTTACTGGTGTCAGGTTCAGTCCCCTCTTCACAACACCTCTCAAAAGTGTCAGATGTACTTTGCAAGCAGTGAGTGGAAAGGAAATGAGAGAGGTGTTCTTGCCCTTGTTAGAGTCTCGTGATTAACACTGAGCTCAGACATAAAGTCCAAGTCGATAAAATTACAATTGTGAAGACTAAGTCTAGGCATTGGAAAATGCTTTGGGAAAAAAAAAAACAGCGCACACATGGTGTGTGTCCTATGTTCCTTTGATACACATGATTAAGAGCAAATTTCAATAGTCAAAGACTTTTAGAGGGAGAGTATAGGGGAAATTGTCTACCATAGAGGCAAGGGGGAGGGGTGGGACAGCAGGGGAGGGATCCTAGGGATATTGGTGGTGGAAAATGTGCACTGGTGGAGGGGTGGGTGTTCGATCATTGTATGACTGAAACTCAAACATGAAAGCTTTGTAACTGTATCCCATGGTGATTCAATTAAAAAAAAATAGTCAAAGACTTTCATGATTGAAACTGATGACTGAAATTTTGCCCTTTTTTCAATCTCTTATTGCTTTGGGCTCTTGCTCTTTTTTGTTAGACTATACAAGAGGATCCCAGATATAGAAAAAAATGAAGATTTTATAGCCACATAGGCCAGGATTCAAATTCAAGTTTTGCCCATGTCTAGAAATTTGTTCTTGGGAAAGCTATCTTTTTCTTTGTGCCTTGATTTCCTTGTTAGAGAAGTATACTAATCTTGCAGGTTCATGCTGGGGATTAGAGATTTTGTATTAGAACTTCAAATACACATAGAGCAATCATTCAACCAGTAACAATTATAATTCCTATTTTATATCACATGAACCTAGAAGCTTATTGAAGAAGTAATTGCCTTGGAGAATCTGCACTGAGATGTCTATTTGGTTGCAGCAATGTTCTAAAGCCATAGGGCAGCAGTACCATGCCATCCTGTCAGCAGCAGAAGTACAGAGGGACCCGAATCCCATAGACACATGCAGATAAAATATCACTTGTCTCAAAGGGATTTACCATTCATCTCTTCCCCTACTCAATAAATATGCATTAGTCCAAGTAGAAGACCTTGTGGGATGAGAATGAATAAAAGTCCTTACCACAGGCCACTAGGTGAACACCATCCGGAAAACATTCCATCTAATATGGAAAGCGTCAATTACACAATTGAGCATTTGGAGGCTGAGAGAGATAATCCAAGCTGGTGAGGAAAGATAATGGGAGTCTGGTACCACTGGCCTTGGAGCTAAGCCCTCTAGTGGGATAAGAACTGAGAGAAAGAGTTTGGGCGTGATAGGGAAAAGCAGTTGATGCAGAGAAAAAAACCTAAGTTCTGGTGTCTCAGTGGCCATGGGAGTTGAGTTTCCCCAGATTGTCAAATTTGTAGTAGGGGATGAGAGTGTAGAGTGTTATTGGAACCAGCTCACTTGAGGTTGTTTGTATACCTTCTCCAGAGAGCATGGAATGATTAGAAACCATGGCCCTAGAAGTCAAGGAGTGCTTCCTTTACATTTCAGATACTCTTGAGCCCTGAAGAGGAAGAACAGGGTGGGGTCAGCCTAGTTGCATTAGGAGTTGTGTCTAGGATTCAGGAGATACATGACTCAGTCCTGGGACAGTGATCATGGGCATGGAGATGAGGGTGCTGGAAACCAGATGGCAAGACAGTTCCTAATGATCCTCAGACCCCAGTAAGAAGTCAGAGAGACATGCTTAAACTTCAGGAAAGAATTTGTTGCAGACACAGTATGGACAAGTCTCACAGAAGATGTTGGATATGAGCACCCCTTGGCAGAAGAAGAAATCAGGGAAATAAAGAGGGCAGGTCCCAGACAGTGGAAGCAGAATGAAGGGGAAGTTATCAGGCAGGGGAAGTGGAACAAACAAAGTTGAGAAGTAGCAAAATGTATATTAATTTCACCATATAAGAAATAAAGAAGGATCTCATGGTGATTCAATAAAAAAAGAAATAAAGAAGGAGATATGTTTTATAGTGTACATATAGTATAATCTAGAAAATATTTTGAATAATCTAGAAAGGAAAATAGTCACTACAGGGGCATGAAACTTCTGTCAGCTTTATGGTGACTCTTAGCTGTGACCTGACAAGGGTCAGTCTCATTCCTCTTCTGTCTCTTTCCTCATCAGTCTCTTTCCCCACCAGCAGCCCCATTCCAACCACTCAGTGGTGGGGACAAGTGACTAGGCAGCTTTGTCAAGGAGACAAGGGGAATAAGATAAAGGAGAATGACAGGGAAAGGAAAGAAAGGTGGTTTCTATAACTGAGGGATTCCCTTCCAACCTGAATGTTTTAAGAATGCTCCAGTTACAATAGGGGCTGGCAAAATTTGCTCTGCCAAGTGTCAAATAGGAAACAGTGGGCTATATGGAACATTGGCTGTCTCAACCATTCATCTTTGGCATTCCGCACAAAGTAGCACTGTCACATTGTTGTCCTGTTGTTCATTGATTTGCTTGAGCGGGCACCATTAACATCTCCATTGTGAGACTTGTTGTTACTATTTTTGGCATATCAAATACAAGCCTGTGGAGAGCTTGCCTGGCTCTGCCATGCAGGCGGGATACTCTCGGTAGCTTGCTGGGTTCCCCAAGAGGGACGGAGGAATCAAACCCGGGTTGACCACATGCAAGGCAAATGCCCTATTCGCCGTGCTATCGCTCCAGTAGCAAAAAGGAATGTAGGTAATATGCAAATGTATGTGCACAACAATGTAGTAAAACTTTATGGACACAGATCTGAATCGCATAAAAAGTTCACAAATCACAAGTATTTATGTTTTATTCTTTTCAACAGTTAAAGCTGTAAATACTATTCTTTGTTAACACACAAAAACAAGTGGTCTGGTTGTTCTGAAGTGTGGTTTACACTCTTTGCTTATAGTTGAGGGTGTTATCACTGACACAGTCTACTAGCAAAGGCAGCTTATCCACCAAACTGCACTGTGGGGAGTTCCGAATTAGATGGGATATGGATTCAAACTGACAGGAGCAATTGGGTTTTTTCCCCTCCCTCCATTTCTTTCTCTCTTCCTCCCTCTCTCCTTTATCCCTCACTCTCTTCTTTACCTTCTTATTTCCATCTCTTTCCATTCTCTCTTCCCCTTTCTTTCTCTTTCTTTACTTCTTTCCTTCTCTGTTCATTTCTTTTCTCTCTCCTTCCTTTTCTCTCTATTTTTTCTTTCTCTTCTTTCTTCTTTATAATATTTTTTGGAGACCAGGGGTTGGGGCCACACCTGGCAGTGCTCAAAGCTTACTCCTGGCTCTATGTTCAGGGATCACTACTGACAGTGCTCAAGGAGGACCACATGGGGGATTGGAGATCGAACCCAGGTTAGCTGTGTGCAAGGCAAGCACCCCAGTATAAGTGCACTCCAAGCCCCCTTCTAATACTTTCTATACTTTCCTAGGAAAGCTTCCCTGGCTGGCTAACAATAAATTTGTTGGACTGAATGTATCACCTCTTTTCTCATGATTAATACTGAACACAGTGATAGGGCTCTCATGTATTAATTCTGTTTTATGGCCACACTTGTTGGTTCTCAGCCTACTTCCAGTTCCTTGCTCAGGAGCTACCCCTGATAGGCTTTGGGGGGCCCACGTAGTGCTGGGAACAGAGCACAGGCCTTCAGTGTGCAGAGCATATGCTCAGCCCTCCAAGTTAATTACATTTTAAATTATTTTCTGTATTTTTTTATGAACCACATCATTGTCATTAAAATCACTAAATTTCACCATTATAAGTTAAAATGCATACATGCCAGGGTTCTGAGATGTGACAGTCTAGCCCTGCAGCGCCAGGGATTTTCCAGGCCACTGAGCATCTGGGGCCACACCCAGAAACAGGAGACCAGGCAGTGCCGGGGATGAAATCAAGTTGGGCCTCACAGAAGGTCTGTGCCTTAACCCAGTTACCATCTCTCCGGCCCTGTTTTGATTCTTAATAGGCAATTTGGGGTGTTTCCCCTTGACCTGTCCCCTTTCCTGTACTACAGGAAGTCTGTCTGACCTCCAGCTCCCACCACAGACTCTTTCTCCTCTGACACTCAGAATCTTTAAGAGGTGGATATATGAAGAGGGGGAACAGTGGGAAGGAAGCCCGTAGGTAGAACAAAGGTGCAGGCTAGGGGTGTGCAAATGTTTCCTGCTGGTCCTAGTTCTCAGAGATGGAGCCAATTGCACACTCCCAGAACCTGAAAATGGGGCATCAGAGGCCTCAAAGCTGAACAGACCTTCAATGGAATATATATGTTAATATATATATATGTTAATATATATATATATATGTACCAAGAATCAAACCCAGGCCCTCATGTTGCAAGGCAAGTGAGCCACATGCCTAACCCACTTTTCGGGGTACATTTCCAGCAGCATGGCTCCCAGGTCTGGTCTGGTTCTCCGTGGAGAAGTCTGACCTTTGTGAGGGAGACACATGCCCTTACCCCATCTCCAGGGCTTAACTCCAAACCAATTTTCTGCCACAAAGCTCAAGGTTGGTTCAGGCAGCTTCCCACAAATCTGGTTCTGTGGGAAGAACACAGTTCAGCTGAAAACACATTCATCCTCTCTTGCCATTTGATCTTCCTTCCACATGCCTTTTGGATTAAAGTGGGCATTTTGTTTCCATCTGTTTTCAACTCTGGCTTAGAAATATGCACATCCAGCTTTAGCCCTCTGCAGGGCCCATGGACGATCAATTGCAGGTCTTAACTGCAGATCAACAGTCTCTGGACCTGTGCTTCCTATGTGCCTGGGTGGAGCTGCTCAGAAGGCGTTCCTGAAAGTCAAGCATGTTTTTCTCAAAAGCCACACAGACAGTATAGCAGATAAGGTATAGAGCCAGGAGTAAGGCCTGAGCAAAGTTGGGTGTGACCCGAGACCACCCACGGAAAAAAAAAAAGTAAGCGCTGGCTTCATTTCCCCTGGAGCCAAGGCTGAAGCCACTCTGATGTCCCAAAACTCGAGACATAACAAAATGACCCCACTGCCTTCCGGCCCTAATCCCACCCCCTACAGTTCTCCACAGAGCCACTTCCAGCTGAGATTTTCCATTGACTGTGCCCATCCCCATATCCCTGTGAACCCCTGTTCCCTCCCTTTCACCCCAACGACCATTCCCCAGAGTAACTAGTGTCCTAGTGTCCCGCTTTCTTCAAATCTTTGCTCAAATGCACCTTTTCAACAAGGCTTACACTGAGAATTCTGTTGAAATCTTTCAACAGTACTCCTGCGTCCCTTCCACTCTTAATTTTCTTTTACTGTAGCACTTATCACCTACTGCCTTGGCCCAGTTCCCTTGAAAATACAGCTCGAAGGAATGTGATTCTTCAGGAAGCAGAAATGAGGGAAAAGAAGGATGAAGCATGGAACGAGGAGCAAGGCTAAGGGAGCAGTTTCCAAGTAACCGTGACCTTATAACAGGCCCGTGGCTGGGTCCCATAGGATAGCTTCCTAGAGGTTCAATGAGGCAAATGCAGATCTAAACACTCTTCCAGGGGAAAAAGAGAGAATTTATCTTAGAGTTTCTGTCTCACAGTGGTCAGAGTTGTTTCAAGGGCAGAGGTACCCACACACATTGGGCCTAACCTTTCAGCAAAGAAAAATTACTTTACATACCCTGCCCCAGAAGTAAACCTTCCTAAAAAGTGCAAACAGAAAGCACCCACCAAATGCAGCCAAGACTGCTACTGTCCCCATTCACTGCTGGGGTCTTCCCTGGAGATGGTGCCTCCCACTTTGGAAGAGTCCCTGAGCTAGTAACACCTGCCTGCCTCCAGGCAAGGAGAGAGTAGATTAACACCTCTGAGGGTCACTTACCTTGAGTGACTTTTATCACTTTTTTTTTCATATTTTTGTTTTGGGGCCACCAAAAGCCTGGTGGTACTCAGGGCTTATTTCTGGCTCTGTGCTCAGAGATTATTCCTAGCAGAACTCAGTGGATCCTATGTGGTACCAGAGATTGAATCTAGGTCTGCCACATGCAAGAAAAGTGCCTTACCCACTATACTATCTCCTCTCACCTTATAAAATAGCATTCTTTGCCAAAATTTATTTTAACATTTTTATTTCTCATTTATTTATTTTAATACCCCCTCTCTTTTATTGTTGGTAACATTGCTGTAGAAATGTTGGGGTCACAGGCACTTGAACCTTGTTGGAAATAGTGCCCACAAGAGTTGGTCCACAGTGCTTATATACTCAGTCACAGTGCTCCACTAAAGTGGGTCCATTGGGCTGCAGTGTTTACACACTCAGCTGAGTGATCCCTGACCTTTGACTTCTTTTGTTGAGGTGCTGGCATGGCACACATAATCACCAAAGGCTATCTCTTTCTGGCTAAGTCACTTGCATGTCTTTCCTATGTGATACTTATGGGGGGAGGGGAGCTACACTCTCTTTTGCAATGTTCAAACTCTCCTGTCTGTGGTATGGCCAGAAATCCCTATAGCAGCAGGGGTGCCAGGCTCAAGCAGAGCTTCCAAGGTTGCCCTTGGTGCATTTGGACCACTGGGAGTTTGAGATCATGTGGGTCACTGGAAAAGTGTAGGATAACATTGGTTTGTCTTTTCTCCCTTGCCGCAGGGAGCTTAGATCTGTTGGGTCACACTGATCACAGTGCTCCTGAGGCACTCCCATTCCTCTGTGTTTATCTTTAACCTCTTCTCTGTGCTCTGCTTCCTCTAAAATCACCATTATCCCCAAATCAAACCCTGTAGTTTGTCAGGTCAGATTCTTCTAAGGACTCTGAATTTTGTATTTGTAAGTAAAATATTGCTTTTCTCTTTCCCTTATGTTCTTTGCATAGTTTACTTCAGAGCAATGTCCTTTTTGTATAGACACAGGAAGACAGTTAGTGCTATGCTTTTGTAACTTGGGAGTTAATTGACTCCGAATAACATTTACTCCCGGGCATCTCTAATATGTAGAGATTTAAGCCTTAAATCTCTTAAGACTTAAGACTTAAGCCTCAGTTGCCTTAGCTCCTAGCACCCCAAAGCAGGGTCCCAATGAAGAGACTGGGTGGATCCAGAGAAAGCTGTAAGATACCGTGACATTGAAACAGAACAGACCAAGTGCCCTAAAACTCATAATAAGTTAAAGAGCATGTTTGTGGCCAAATTCTGTTATGACCCGAAGAAAAGTGACCGGACAAGGACCCTGCTAAGGTTAGGAAGTACTAATCTGGCCTGAAATCTGGGATCCATAGCGAGATGTTCCCAGGAGAGCCACCCTATAAAATTAATATAGCTCTTACTGTGCTCACACAAAATGACAAGAAAGATCATTAAGAAGTAAGTAAATCTAAGATGATTGTTTATGGACTAAGGAAAGGAGAATTATGTCCTTAGATGAAATTCTGCTTTTGAGTGGATCTCTAGCGGGAGATCTTTGTCTTAGAAGAGCTTTCCCAGAAGGAAGGGCTTTACATATGTTGCTTGTGCCAGTTGACCTAGGTGTAGTTGCTTCCCCCAGTGCTCGGAAGTTGGGCTCTAGACTAAGGGTGCTAGATGGAGCGTGTAGAGATGAGCATGGGGAACAGGAGAAATATGGGGAGTGGGTGAGACTGGACGGATACAGAGGGAGACAAGATTGGAATGAACTGTGACTGATCGCCAACCAGCCTGTTCCCTCCTTCATGCATCTATTGGTGGAGGTAGCAGGCTGCGGTGGGGAAGTGGCTCATGGCCACCAAACACACATGGTGGAATAAAGCCCATACTCATTCATTTTTTGATCTCACAGAGAGGAATGTTGAGTTCATCACCATCCACATGCAGTGCAGGCTTCTCTAAGCTTCTGGCTATTCTTACAAGTCAAGTGCTCTTTTATTCCCTAGTACTAAGGATCAAAAGTTCACACCGAGGAGATATGTGCTCTACCTCTTAATCACATTCCTCAGCACCCCTCACTTGACTGTCAACCGGGAATCACCATAATGTTAAGAGCAGCAATGCAGGCACCCAGTAAGGGAAGGTAGAGCACCCAAATGAGGCATGAGAGGGACAAACATCAAAGCAAAGACCCCAGAGACTCAAAGGCAACAGGTAGTCAAGGCTCTCCCAGCTAGACAAGGTCCATGAGTGTATCTGGACTATCAGGATTGAGCATATTCCAGATTCTGCACAAGCTTGGCCCTCACCTCCCTAGATAGAATCTGAGATCCTTGGAGCTGGACCTTGGGGTTCCCTGAGCCATCCTAGGCAGCTAGAAAAGAGTTCATTTGTAATATGTTTTTGGCCCAGTGGTGAACAAAAGGCCTGTGATGAACATGAGATGAATCCCTTTACCCCAGGACTTTACAGTGGCCCAGGAGGCACAGATAAGGAAACCTGGGGGGAAGAGGGGTAGAGTCTGGGAGCACCAAGCACTTGGTCCACTGATTGCTGAGCCCTCACTTCAGACAGGACAAATTGGGCCCAGCATGGCCCCTCCCAGAAACCAAGGACACTTCTGTGACAATTCAAGAACTGGGATCTAAACCCAACCTCAGCCACTGGTTGGCCATTAGATCCTGAGAGAGTTAGTTCACTATCAGAACCTGGGATGAATCCCTCCTGTATCAGTCTGTTTGTGTGGCTGTAAGGAAAGACCTAAGACTTGGCAGGCTGACAGACAGCAGAAGAGAATCGAGATCAAGGTGCTGGCAAGTTCAACATCTGCTTCATGGACAGCTCTCTACACTGGATCCCACAGAATGGAAGGGATGAGGGAACCCCCAGAAGTCTCTTCTAAAAGTCACTAATCCAGTTTCTGATGGCTCTGCCCACACACCCAAACCCCAGCATCTAATATCCAACCTTGGGGGTTAAACTAATAAAATTGTGGAGGACACAAGTATTCAGTCCATTGCAATTATGTAAATATTCATATTTAAACTATAACAATTCAATGAGTAAGATATGATGATCCTCACTTCATAGAAATATAAATGGAACCAGAGAATTTCAATGAATCTACTCAAGCAATTCTGAGTCAGAAATAGTAGCAATGCAATTTGAACTCACAATTAGCCTCTGCCAAAGGGAAACTGAGTACCTGCCTCCCTGGAGCAGAGATGGTTGTCGGTGCCCTCTTTTGTAAAATAAAAAAGGTCAGACATACATGAACATGAACGTCAGCTTACTTTAAGTCGTGTCCTCAACATGTGGAGGCTAACGAGAAGTGACCCACCCAGACTCAGCGGGAAACTGTCCAGAACAAGCACTTCGAAGTGTCCTCTGGGCCACCAATCATGTCTCACATACCAGCAACTTCCTTCCAGTCCCTCACTGGTGAGTTTAAGTCTGCTCTGGACACAAGGACATGTCTAGGATATCAGTTTGACCTGGGGAAACTTGATAGAATCATGAAGACATACAGAATTCTTTGTAGCTCTGACTTGAAAGATAGTAAAGGGGTAAGACCTTGCACCATCTGACCCAGGTTTGATCCCCAGCAGCATATGTGCCCCTTGAGCACCACCAGAAATTATCCCGGAGCACAGTCACCGCATCCCACCCACCCCCCCCAAAAAAAAGGGATGAGCAGTGACTTATGGAAGCCCAACTATTCATTTACTTCATGACCTTGAAAGTGGGTTCAGATGTCACTAGGTAAATGCAGTCAAATGTATGACTCAGTCAAATACAACCTTTATTGATCTAGGATCACCCTTGTCCCACAGACATGAAATGAGGCATGAGTGTAAGTTTACATGTTCTGGTAGTCACATGTAAAACACTCAAATAAAGAATCAAAATTAATATTGATTATATTTTATTTAACCCAATATGCACCAAACATTGTATCAATGTGCAAACAATACCCCACAAAAATACCCCACAAAATGCATTGAGATAGTCTTCGTTCTGCTTTTTATACTGTCTTTAAAATCTGGGGTATACTTCAGAGCCCATCTCAGTTCCAAGGAGCCACCTTTTAGGTGTTCAGTAGGAATTCAGATGAATCAAGGACACCCCCCCCCCCGCCCACACACCTATAAATCTAAATGCTGAGTCTGGCAGTGCAAGTGCAGGAGCTGCGTGCTGGGTGGAAAAACCTTTCCTCCGTAAGCACTCTCTCAACAAAGTGTGACCTCTGCAACATTAGGACCAGTGGAAGAGTCAACAACCCAGAGAGCAGACCCTGGAGGAAGCCAGCCTCTCTGAGGCAGAGGAACCATCTGGATTTGCTGCCTTTGAAGTTCAGTTCACCTTCTAGTATCTGGAGCAGCAGGCCAGGAAAAAGTACTGGAAGTCTTTAAGCAATTGAGAAAAGAGGTCAGAGTTCCTTGGTCAGTTCCTCAGGAAATGAGCTTCATGTGAGATTCAGCAGGGTGGAGGCAAATTTTCAAATACGCATAAAGTTAACAATTTGTGTCTTTAAATGGTGTCAGACCACAGCTCCAGATTCATTTACACTGAAATAAATTGCTACTAGAAACAGCCCCACTGCCAGGGGTAGCAGAAAAGATATAAAGATGTGTTTTTCAAAACTGAAGGATTTGAAGGTTGCTAAGGCAGGGGTTGGGGGTGTGCAGGTGTTACAGGAAAAGGATGAATTGAAAAGGAAGAGAAGGGAAGGACAGGGGAGGAGAGAAATTGGAAAGTAGAAAGGGGAGGGGAGGAGAAGGGAGGAAAGAGAAGAGGGGGCAAAAGGTGGAGGGGAGGGGAGAAAACATTCCAACCCTTTGTAGCTCCCCATGCCACCAAATATGCAAAGTGGTGAAGAAGATTGCCCTTTCTGCCACTGAGAGGACACTGCTACTGCCCTGGCGTGGAACACACCAGCATCCCTGCACTGGGATGTGCCTGTAGGCCTGCTGGGGCTCCTCCCTACCCCCACAGCCATCAGGGGCCATCTGGGCGCCCTGCAGAACACTACTGGGGGAGCTGTTACTCACTCATTGGAAAAATGAAGTCTGAGCCACATGGAAGGCACATGTAGAAAACGTGCTGTAATAATCTCCTGTTTATGGTTCTGAGCAAAGGATGGCCGAGTCAGGACGAGATTGATCAGTTTCCAAATCTGTTTCCTGGAGTCCAATTTAAAAGAGAGATGTGAAGAGCAACATCTCTAACATTCAGCACATTGCAACAGCATACAAGTTTATTTTGATTGCTGTTTGTGCAGAATTTTTAGACCTATGGCTTTTTTCTCACAAGTCCCAGTCCCTCCCTGCCAAAGCTGACCAAACTGTCTCCCATAATAGAGAATTACCAAATTCAGAAAATTTGATTTTCCAAAAGTTCGTTCACAGGACAACACCCCATTTTGCTGCAATGACTTTGTCTTTTAATATTGTTGTTGTTCTGATCTTAAATGTGGCATCTGGAGATGATTGTGTCCCTTTCTGGTGATGTAAACCATCCATCCTATCAGAGTCTACTGTCCAATTTCTTCCTGGTTGTCGTAATCTTTGGATTGGTCTGGCCTGCCCCTGGCATACCTTTGCAAGGAAAGATTGTTTCAGGTCTGAGGAGTCTTTCTGCCCTTGTTGGGGGCTGGGAGATAGGACTGTGGTTAGCGCGCATCTGAGCCTGCGCACAGTCCAGGTCTCCCAAAATCACCTGGTCCCCAAGCACTGCCAGGGACAGCTCTGGAGGCTCCCAGCACATCCAGTGAGACTTAGATAATCCCAGAAACCCTGGAACAGTGCCCTCAGGCCTCTGCGTTGAACTGCGATCTAATAGGCCAAGAATCATCATTGGGCCCTCAGGCCTCTGAGACTCACTGGGAAAGCCCAATTAATAGTAGTAGTAGTAGTAGTAGTAGTAGTAGTAGTAGTAGTAGTAGTAGTAGTAGTAGTAGTAGTACTCGTAGTAACATAGCTTCTTGTTTAAGCTGGCAACTCCCAGGAAGCAACCTGAATAATGGCTCCCCATTTATCTCTCAGCTGGGCAACTATTTTCTGGGTTCCCAAGCAGAGCTCCCAGAGACACGCCTCATAGAAAAGAAGTGAAGCAAGAGAGAAAACCATATGAACTAACAGAAAAGCTAACTCTGAAGAGGACTCAGTGATTCTAGCACCAGCCTGGCATTTGAACATATAAGATGATTCTATACAATTATCTTCTTAGTAGAATAGCTATCAAGATGTGTAGACGCGACCAACAAACATCGTGGCAGTGGCCACACTGTGGAGCACCCAGAGCAGCTGGGAGAGGCCCTGAAGAAGCAGTGAAAGAGAAGAACATGATGACTCTCTGCTCCGGGATTCTGCAACTTCCTTGCAGGCAGGAGCTCTTAGTAACAGTGAAAGAAAAGCGGGAATTTCTTAACCAATATTTCTGGAAGAAAGGCCAGGGAAACTATATTGAACCTGTGCCCAGGTAATCCTAGATGCAGGGGAGGGGGAGCATGGAAAAGACTCAGTCAGACCCAGGGTGAGACTGTTCTCCTGTGGAGGGGGACAAGGAAACAGCAGAGACAGATTCCTGAGTGGGAAGGGAACACGGGGTCAGACAGCTAGGTATTCCCTAACTTTCAACCACTACTTACTGCGGCAGTACTCATTCTCTGTACCCGAATCTACCATGCATCTGTCTTAGGGGTATTGGCCAGTTTTTGTCCTCTTGTTGCTAAATAAAATTGTCTCTACTCAATCTCTAAATTCCCTTTTTCCTTTTTTTTTCTTTCTGTTTTTGGGCCATATCCAGCTTAGGACTAACTTCTGGCTCTGTGCTCAGGGATTACTCCTGGAGGGCTTTGGAAAACCATATGGCATGCTGGGGATCAAAGCCAGGTAGGCTGCTTGCAAAGAAGTCTTCTACTTGCTGTACTATCACTCCAGCCCCTATTTTTCCTCTTTGTAAATTTTTTTTTATCTTTATTGAATCACTGTGAGATAGTTACAAGCTTTCATGTTTGGGTTACAATTACAAAATGATCAACACCCAATCCCTCCACCAGTGCACATTCCCCACCACCAATATTCCTGGTATACCCCCCTTTCCCACCCTCCACCTGCCTTGATGGCAGACAATATTCCCTATACTCTCTCTGCTTTTGAGCATTATGGCTTGCAACACAGACCCCTTTCTGTAGGATAACATAGCTTCAGGTAGTTTAGGTTTATTGGGTTACTCCCGTCACAGTGCTCCCATTCCTCTTTGTTTATTTGTAGCTTCTTTCTTAGTGTTCTGTTGACTTGTAAACATTGTTTTTCTCTTCTCCTTTAGTCCTTTGCATAGTTTATTCAGAGACATGTCCTTTTTGTATGGACACAGGAAGACTTAGCAAATGCTACCTGGGAGTCATTTGACTCTACATGATATTTTCCTCCTGGGCATCTGTTCTCTCGACCTAAGCCTCAGCTGCCCTTACTTCCTAGCATCCCCAAAAGCAGGGTCCCGATGAGGGACGAGACGGACCCAGGGCAAGCGGTGAGTTGTGTGCTACCCTGGCATCGAGATGGGCCTGGCCAAGGTGCCTAATACTTAACTATAAGTTAAGAGATTGATCATGGACAAATGTTGTCATGATCCAAACAATGATAACTAGATTTGGACCCTGCTAGGGTGAGGAATGATTAATCTGGCCTGAGTGCTGTGGTCTGAGTCTGTGGCAAGATGTTGCCAGGAAAGCTGCCTTGCAAGCCTCAATGTATCCTTGCTATGTCCATACAAAAATAACTAGTATTAAGATGTTAATAAGTGTTTGGACTAAGGAAAGGAAAAAAACCTTAAGAGTCAAGAAGGGCTTTGGAATGCCCTGCCCTCAGGAAGGGCTTTCTTATGTTGATTTTGCTACCTGGCTGGGTGTAACCTAGGGGCAAGTGTGAGAGAGGAAAAAGGGAGGAGAGAGATGGAAAGAGGCGGCAGTTGATTCAGAGAGAGGACAGAGCTGGGAGTGCGGGAGATGAGAAAGATGGAGGATTGAATAAACGGTAACTAATCAGCAACCAGCTTGGTCCTCGTTCTTCCTTCGCCTTTCTTTGACCACCGGCCGTCCTGATCCAGTCCATACACAGCGGTTCCAGAGCACCGAACGAGGGCGGTGAGACAGAGCCGCCCAGAGAGCCCAGAGTGCACACGCCCCTTGGCAAGCCTTAGTTTTTTACACTTTTCTATGATCAATAGCACAGCAGGTAGGGCGTTTGCCTTGCACGCAACCAACCTGGGTTCGATTCCTCCATCCCTCTCAGAAAGCCCGACAAGCTACTGAAAGTATCCCACCCATATGGCAAAGCCTGGCAAGCTACCCATGGCATTTTTTTTATAAAAAGAAAAATATATTTACTTTTTAATTTTTTTATTTATTTTTATTTTTTATTTTTTAATTAGTGAGTCACAGTGAGGGTACAGTTACAGATTCAAACATTTCGTGCTTGTTTTTCCCTCATGCAGTGTTCAGGAGCCCATCCCTCCACCAGTGTCCATTCTCTAGCACCAATGAACCCAGTATCACTCCCACCCCCCAATCCCATTCTCCCCACCCCACCCCACCGCTCTGGCAGGGCATTCCAATTTGTTCTCTCTCTCTCCTTTTAGGTGTTGTGGTCTGCAATAGGGGTATTGAGTGGCCATCATGTTCGGACACTAGTCCACTTTCAGCGTGCATTTCCCTTACCACGTGGGATCTTGACTCACAATTTACTTGGTGTTCCCTTCTCCATTTGGTATGACTTTCCCCCAGCGTGTGAGGCCAAGTTCCAAGCTATGGAGTCAATCTCCTGGTATTGTATACTACTATTCTTGGGTATTAGTCTCCTACTCTGTTATTTTATATTCCACACACAGATGACTGCAATCTTTCTATGCCTGTCCCTCTCTTTCTGACTCATTTCACTTAGCATGATACTTTCATGTTGATCCACTTATACGCAAAGCTCATGACTTCATCTTTTCTAACAGCTGCATAGTATTCCATTGTATAGATGTACCAGAGTTTCTTTAACCAGTCATCTGTTCTCAGGCACTCAGGTTTTTTCCAAGTTCTTGCTATTGTAAACAGTGTCGCGATGAACATATAAGTGCAGATGTCATTTCGACTATACTTTTTTGTTTCTCCAGGATATATTTCCAGAAGTGGTATTGCTGGATCAAATGGAAGCTCAATTTCTAATTTTTTTGAGAAGCTTCCATATTGTTTTCCAAAGGGGCTGGACCAGTCGGCATTCCCACCAGCAGTGCAGGAGGGTCCCTTTCTCCCCATATCCTCTCCAACAGCGGTTGGTTTTGTTCTTTTGGATGTGTGCTAGTCTCTGTGGTGTGAGGTGGTATCTCTACCCATGGCATTTTTGATATGCCAAAAACAGTAAAAATAAGTCTCACAATGGAGACATTACTGGTGCTCGCTTGAGCAAATAGATGAGCAACAGGGTGACAGTGATACAGTGATACAGTGATCTATGATCAAGTTCTAGAGAAACTGGGGCATTTTGTTACAGAGGAACCTTTAAGAGTTCTGGTAAAGGTAATAAGGTCCCTGGTTTAGGAGAAATCGGAGTTCAAAGCACCATTTCTTTTTTTTCAGTATTCTTTTATTGAATCACCATGTGGAAAGTTACAAAGCTTTCAGGTTTAAGTCTCAGTCATATAATGCTTGAACACCCATCCCTTCACCAGTGCACATATTCCACCACCAAGAATCACAGTATACCTCCGCCTTTCCCCCCACCTCACCAGCGTCCCACCCCGCCTGTGTAACTGATAAATTTCACTTTACTTTCACTTTACTTTGATTACATTCAATATTTCAACAAAAAACCCACTATTATTGTTTGGATTTTCTCCTCCCTAAAGTCAGACCTGCTGAAAAGGAAGCATTTGATAATTTGTTTTCCATTGCTAAGAATGAAGAGCTATGAGGTTGAGTGTCCGCACTAGCAGCCACACGGTTTTGGATTTCTGTATTTAAGAAACTAACTCCAAAGAAATATCTTCCAGAAATTGCATGCTTGCAAGCTTGTACCTCTCAGCCACTTTATATTCCACATATGAGTGCAATCTTTCTATGTCTGTCTCTTTCTTTCTGACTCATTTCACTCAGCATGATACTTTCCATGTTGATCCACTTATATGCGAATTTCATGACTTCATGTTTTCTGACAGTTACATAGTATTCCATTGTGTAGATGTACCAAAGTTTCTTTAACCAGTCATTTATTTTTGGGCACTCTGGTTTTTTACAGATTGTGGCTTGTAAACAGTGCTGCAATGAACATAGAAATGCAGATGTCATCTCTACTATACCTTTTTGCCTCTCCAAGATATATTCCCAGAGTGGTATTGCTGAGTCAAATGGGAGCTCAATTTCTTTTTTGAAAAAAATTTTTATTATATCACCATGTGGAAAGATACACAGTTTTCAGGTTTATGTCTCAGTTATACAATATTCAAACACCATCCCTTCACCAGTGCCCATATTCCACCACCAGAATCCCCAGTATACCCCCCTCCCCCCACCCCCCACTGTATAACTGATGAATTTCACTTCATTTTCTCTTTACCTTAATTACGTCCCATATTGCAAAACAAAACTCACTATTGTTGTTGGAGTTTCCCCCCAAGAAAGACAGCCTTACTAAGGAAGCATTTGATAATTGGTTTTCCATTAAAAGATTATATGTTTTCAGTTTTTAGAAAAGGTCGCGTGGCCGCGCTAGCGGCCACACGGTTCGGATGTGTTCCAGTCCCGCAACCCGGAGCCCTGTTAGTTGCTGCTCAGTGTCGCCAGGGCTCCATTTGGAGGAGGCGTCCCAGCTGTACCTCCTCCGTCTGGATCCCTGGTGTTGTTGGCCCGGATTCCGGTCCGGAGCATTTCTCCGGCCGCGTTGCTCACCAGACTGCCTGGCCTCTTCTCTGTTCAATGTGGCAAGATGGTGCCGAGGGTGGGTCGAGGACGTGACTTCTGGCGGTCGGGGCCATTTGGAGATTGGGCTGGCGCTGCCCCACTCCAGTGCCCCCCTGAGGCTCGGATGTGTTCCAGTCCCGCAACCCGGAGCCGTGATAGTTGCTGCTCAGTGTCGCCAGGGCTCCATTTGGGGAAGGCGTCCCAGCTGTACCTCCTCCGTCTGGATCCCTGGTGTTGTTGGCCCGGATTCCGGTCCGGAGCATTTCCCCGGCCGCGTTGCTCACCAGACTGCCTGGCCTCTTCTCTTGGGAGCTCAATTTCTAATTTTTTGAGAATCGTCCATATTGTTTTCCAAAAGGGCTGGACCAGTCGGCATTCCCACCAGCAATGAAGGAGAGTTCCTTTCTCCCCACATCCACGCCAACACCAGTTGCTTTTGGGGGAGGGGGGGGAATGTGGGCCAGTCTCTGTGGTGTGAGATATCTCATTGTTGTCTTAATCTGCATCTCCCTGATGATTAGTGATGTAGAGCATTTTCTCATGTGCCTCTCAGCCATTCTGATTTCTTCTTTGGGAAAGTTTCTGTTCATTTCATCACCCTATTTTTTGATTGGGTTGGCAGTTTTCTTCTTGTGGAGTTCAACCAGTGCATTGTATATCCTTGATATCAACCCTATATCAGATGGGTACTGCATAAATATCCTTTCCCATTCTGTAGATTGTCTTTGTATTTTGGTCACTGTTTCTTTTGAGGTGCAGAAACTTCTTAGTTTGAGATAGTCCCATTTATTTATCTCTGTTTTCACTTGCTTGGCCAGTGGCGTGTCAGCCAAAACCCATTTCTGAGCAGGTGAGAGTATAGCAGGCAGGATGCTTGCTTGCATGCAGCCAACCCACGTTTGATCTCCAGCATCTTCTATGATTTCCTAAGCCCCTCCAGGAGTGATCTCTGAGAATATACTCAGAACCAAGCCATGAGCACAACTGACTTCAAAAAAAGGGTCAATTTTTAATGCTGAGTGATTGTTTAGTGGGTAGGGTTTCCTTGCATACAGCCAACCTGAGTTTGATCCCTAGCATCCCATATGGTTCCTTTCTTGGTCACAGTCCTGAGCAGCAATGGGTATGACCCCAAAATAAAACATAGGTCCCGTTCTTTGAGAACCTCACAGTGTAAAATCATACCTTCCATTCTTTCATTTCTTCCTCCAATATCTAGCACTTATGAGGTTCTTACTACACACTTAGCACTGTTTTATATTTTTATAAGGCCTAAACAATTTTACTCTTACAACCAAGATGAAAAGTTTCCATTATTGTCTCTGCTTTAAGATGAGAAACATAAGTGCATGGAGATTCTCACTTGCCCACAAAGAATCAGATGGAAGCCAGGCCAACTGGTGCCAGAGCCTGCCCACTGTGATGCTTCTCTCTTAGCTCCTCTCCAAGAGGAACAACAACCTGCCAACCTGCAGACACAGAAAGGGTTTTGTGCTATGTGGGTGCCCGCGAGGCTATGGGCTCTGTCTGAGCTGGTGATCTACCGCAGTGGGATGAGAGCTCTGCTGGTGGACAGCTGGACAATTGAGTACCGGATGGAAGAAGCCCTCTTCCGGAGGGAGGAGCTGAAAGGGCAAAGAACCACACGGACGGAGAAAGGGAACTTGACCTGAAATTGCTTCCCCCACACTGGGGCTTCCACAGCACAAGTGTTAAGTGGGTGTTAGGCCTTGTTTCAGGCCCAGGTGGCACAATGGTAGATAAATCTCCCGCCTTCATGGAGTTTCCAGTCTGGTAGAGAAGCTGCAGGAGTAAAAATAGAGTGATTGGGAAGTCCTGAGCTGTAGAGAGAAGAGCTAGAAAAGAGCAGCTGGGTGACTGTTTTAACCAGGATGACAGGAAGAAGGGCTGTCTCAGCTGAGACCTGAGAATGGGGGTGTGAAAAAGCAGTGTCACTGGAGAGCGTGGGACAGGAAAGAGGGTTGGGAGGTGGGTAGCACCTTCTCTAGAGGTCGTAAGAGTAAGCCGTATGCAGTGCAGTAGGGGACAGCTGGACTTTCTCAGGGAAAGGACACTGTTCCAATTCTATCTGAAGAAAACCATCTCTGGTTGATTCTGAGAAGAGTTTGAGGGACCCAGTTACGAGGGTGTAACTGTTTAATGGACTAGAGAGTACAGTGGCTGGGCAGGCAGTGGTAGCAAGGTGGGAGGAGTATGGTTTGAGACGGATTTTATAGGTAGAGTCAGCAGGTGCTCCTAACCATGGTGCAGTCACTGTGGTAGAACAAGCAGCAGAGACAGCAACAGGGCTCAGACCTATCATGCGTGCCCTGATGCTGTACCTGCCAGGCATAAATACAGAAGAATATGGTGAAGAAGACCACACACAAGCAGTAGGATAGACAGACCCCAAAAGACGCTCTGACTTGGAAGCAGCTGTCCCGTGCTGTGCACACACATCAGAAAGGCAAACAGGTGCTTATCCCTTCAGTGCTTTGCAATGAACCCAAACCCAGGGTAGTGATTTAGACTGAAACTATTGCTCTTCTGTGGACACATTTACTTGGTACTCACAGCTACATGATGACAGCAGAGACTGGGCATAAGGGAGTAGGATGCTGGGACTTGGTCTCAACCATAAAGACCTCGAGTGTCAAATAGTCCCATGGAGTAGGAAGTGGAGATGGCCGATGGGGACAACATGGCCACCTGAGAACATACCAACAGGGACATATACACAGGCCTTGGAACGGGAAGGAGCAGTAGTCAGGCTGTTCATCTCCATTGGCTGATTTCTAGGCACAGGGTGTGAGAACGGAAATAAAACTCTGTTGGTCTAAGGACGTTTGGTACTGAATTTCATCTTTCCTAGGATTTAACTTTTGTTTTTTGTTAAGAGAATGACTTCTGGCTCAGTGCTCAAAGGTTATGCCTGACTGTTCTCGGGATACCATGTGGCACCAGGTATCAATCTGGGACCCCTGCATATGAAGTCTAAGATCCAGACCAGAGAGCCATTTCCGGGATCCACATAATTTTTTTTTTCTAAACTCAGTGGTCTATTTCAAGAAATAAAAAAGGACACTAGGAAATGAAGACACATCCACTGCTCATACAGGGAGGGTTAACATTATCAAAATGACAATACTTCCCAAAGCACTATATAGATTTAATGTGGTCCCAATCAGGATACCCGTGACATTCTTCAAAGACATAGACAAAACACTCTTGAAATTCATATGGAACAATGAAACCCCACGAACAGCTAAAGCAATCCTTGAAAAAAGAAGATGGGTGGCATCACCTTCCTCAACTTCAAACTGCATCACAAAACAGTAGTAATTAAAACAGCGTGGTATTTGGACTAGAAACAGACCTGCAGACCAATGGAAGAGAGTTGAATATTCTGTCACAGACTCTCAAATATATGATCACTTAATCTTTGATAAAGGAGCAAGAATGTGAAGTGGAACAAGGAAAGCCTCTTCAACAAGTGGTACTGGGAAAACTGAACAGCTAATTTAAAAAAAAAATGAACTCTGACCTCTGTCTAATGCCAGGCACAAAAATCAGATCAAAGTGGATTAAAGACTTCAATGTCAGACCTGAATCCATAAGGTACGTGGAGGAAAATGTAGGCAGAACCCTCCATGAGATTAAAAGCATCTTCAAGGATGAAACACCACTGACCAGGCAAGTGGAAACCAACACAAACAAATGGGACTACATCAAACTAAGAATCTTCTGTACCTCAAAAGAAACAGTGACCAAAATACAGAGAGAGCAGAATGGGAAAGAATATTTACACAATATTATCTGATAAGGGGTTAATACCCAGGATATACAAGACACTAGTATAATTGTACAAGAAAAAAACCCTCCAATCCCATCAAAAAAAAAATGGGGAGAATAAATGAACAGAAGCTTCCTCAAAAAAGAAATACAAATGTCTAAAAAGCACATGAAAAAAATGCTCTCCATTGCTAATCATCAGGGAGTTGCAAATCAAAAATACAACTGTGGGGGAGATATCTCACACCACAGAGACTGGTCTACATCAAAAGGAACAAGAACAACAAGTGCTGGTGTGGATGTGGGGGGGAAGGTACTCTCTTTCATTGTTGATGGAAGTGCTGTCAGGTCCAGCCTTTTTTGGAAAAAAATATGGACATTCCTTCAAAAACAAGAAATTAAGCATATGACCCTGCAACACCACTTCTGGGAATATATCCCAAGGGTGCAAAAAAGCACAGTAAAAATGACATATGCACCTATATGTTCATTGTAACACTGATCACAGTAGCCAAAATCTGGAAACAACCCTAGTGCCTGAGAACATATGACTGGTTAAAGAAACGTTGGTACATCTACACAATGGAATACTATGCAGCTGTGAGGAAAGATGAAGTCATAAAATTTGCTTATAAGTGGATGTTCATGGAGAGTATCATGCTAAGTTAAATAACTCAGAGAAAGAGGGAAAGACATAGAAGGACTGCACTCATTTGTGTACTATAAAATAACATAATATGAGACTGACACCCAAGAACAGTAGACACAAGGGCTAGGAATATTGCTCCATGGTTGTCACAAGCCTCATGAGCTGGGGGAGAAAGCAGCTGAAATAGAGAGGGGATCACTAAGTCAAGATGGTTGGGGGCATCATTTGGGATGGGAGATGTGTGCTGAAAGTAGGTAAAGGATCAAATGTGATAGTCTCTCAGTATCTATATTGCAAACTATAATGCCCTAAAGTAGAGAGAATATGGAGTAAATTGTCTGCCACAGAGGCAGGAAGAGGGTTGGGATGGTGGGATAAGGGAGTTTAAGGGAGGGGGTACTGAGATACTGATAGTGGAAAATGTGCACTTGGTGGAGGGATGGGTGGTCAATCATTGCATGACTGAAACTCAAACATGAAAACTTTGTGACTGTATTGTCACAGTGATGAAAGAAAGAAAGAAAGAAAGAAAGAAAGAAAGAAAGAAAGAAAGAAAGAAAGAAAGAAAGAAAGAAAGAAAGAAAGAAAGAAAGAAAGAAAGGAAGGAAGGAAGGAAGGAAGGAAGGAAGGAAGGAAGGAAGGAAGGAAGGAAGGAAGGAAGGAAGGAAGGAAGGAAGGGAGAGAAAGAAAGTGAGAGAAAGAGAGAGAGAAAGAGAAAGAAAAACAGACAGACCAGTGGTATCCTCAGAAAGTATTCTGCTGAGTTCCTAATCTTACTCAATAATTAAGAGTGTTCTAAGCTAGAGCTTCTCCAATTGAACAGGCATATGAAAACCCTGAGCATCTAGTTAAAATGTGGATTCTGGCTCAGTAGATCCAATTCGGGGCCTGAGGCTGCATTTTTTTTTATTAATTCCCCTTTGATGCTGCTGGTCTTTGACCTATAAAAAAGGTCAAATTAGGAAGCACTGGCGTCATTGGGCATTTCTTTCTTCGACAACCCATTTCTTGGGCTGTAAAATGAGATGAGCTCATTCACTGTTTATTAGAATGCAAAATATATACAAGGCAAGGAGCCACGTGTTGAGAAAGATAGAGACCCCGATAAGTGTCACAGCTGCATCTATTGTAAACCATAATGCCTAAAATAAGAGAGAGAGAGAAAGAAAAAGAGAGAGAGAGGAGAGGTGCCTTCCATAGATGTAGACTGGGTTGGGGGGGGTGACTTGAAGGGTTGGAGGGAAACTAGGGATACTGGTGCTGGAAAATTATACTGGTAGAAGGGTGGTTATTGGAACATTGTATGATTGAAAAGCAATCGTGAACAATTTTGTAATGCTCTACCTCATGGTGATTCAGAAAAAAAAAGTTTAAAAATTTAAAAAAAAGGAAAGAATATCACAACTACCTGTAGGAAATGACAGTGCCATAGAATGGAGAGAAGGGTGATGAGTAACCTACCAAATAAGTCCCCTCTGCATTGCATCCCTTAATCTTCACTAGAACCCTTGAGAGGAAAAGGATAAGGAAAACCAGGCCAGAAAAAGTTCAATTGATTTCCCAAAGTCAATGAAAAGTTAAGTTTTGATTTCCATTTGGCCGCAACATTCAGTCTCTCTCAAGCCATTCTGGGAGCATAGATCCAGAGCATGCAGATCCCTAATGCCCTGGTCATTCTGGCAAGTCACTTGCTAGAGGAGATAAGCAGGTGGAGGGCTGGGTGACAGAGATGTGTAATTTTATAATCAGTGAAATATGGGACATGTTTGCCAGAAAAGGCAGTAATGAGGACTTCCTGGAGATTGGGGCAGTGCAGGAGGGCTGAATCACATCCACCTGTGCTTAGGGGGTACTCTCAGATCTGTGCTCAGGAGTTACTCCCAGTGGTACACAGGGGACTGTGTGGTGCTGGGAACAGAACTGGGCTCAGTTGCATGCATGCAAGGCAAGCACATAAGCCTTGCTATCTCTTCAACCCTGAGAACATATTTCATGTTGCAAAGAGCCCAGTTTCCCGATGTGTTCAGAACACTTTTTTCATGGACTGCAGTTCCAAAATCCAGCAAATTTAAAATTCCAGGGAGCCATGTGGTCAACCAAAAGCCAACAGGCCTTCTGGCTCATTCTCCAGATGCTAGCAGGTATTTTGTCTGCAAACACTCAAAGTGGGGACGCCCATCCCTCACTCTCCCCGCTGTCCCTGTGTCATCCTCTAAGACACGTCCACTGGGTGTGAGCTGAGACCAGAGCCAGCCTGGACACCGGGGCCTGCAGCTGTGCCTTCCCCAGCTTCACTGAAAATCTTCACATCCAGCCAAGTGAGGTTTTCTCCCATGTCACCAGCGCCCTGAGCCCCCCCGCCCACATCCCCACCCAGCAGCTCCTGCCTGGACTGACCACTAACAGGAGCTCCCACGGCTGCATGTCTGGGATTGAGGAATGACTCCACTTTCTCTGCCACACGCTGACTCACTGTTATTGGGCCTTGCCGGGAAGGCCTCGCTTATGAAAGCAGGAGTGTCCAAGCTGAGGGCCACTCCCTGGCCCGCCACACTCGGGACTCCACCTGGGCCCCCAGAAAGGTACCACCCTGGAAGTTGGCAAAATGTTCCAGTTCATATTTGGAACAGAAAGGCCTGAGAAAATCCATCTGGCCTGTCATTAACCACCAAAATACCTGGAAGGCAGGCCCTCCCTGAGCCCTCGGAGAAGGCTTTAGTCACATTCTCTATTTACCCAGCACAAATGCAGGCTTTCTATTTCCTGCCTCAGGCTCAGTCATCTGAAACATGTTAATTAGGGGCCAGGATCCCCGTAAACACCCCCAGACAGACCTCATTTCCCAGAAGCACAAAGCAGCATTCTGGCCTGGTCACTCACTAGCCTGAATGCCATTTGCTTCAGGGATAAAACTCTGGTTACAGTGCCAGGATCAAAGAGCAGATGTGTGGGTGTCCCGCACACTGGCTCACCCTTGAGCCATGGTCAGGGCCTTCCAGATCTGTTTTTTTGGCACCGTCACAGCCAAATGTCCACATTTCTAGTGTTGAGACGAGAGAGGGGACTGAACACACCAACATTTACTTTGCCCACTCATCATCAAGAAGATGGCAGCTTGCTCTGAAATCCCATTGCTTTCCTTTCGGTGTCCAGGGATGACACTTTCAGACAGATGGAGCCGCATCCCTAATGAAATGAGCTGGGTTTAGAGGTGATTTGCTTAAAAGCCACTCCGTAAATCAGCTGTCAGTTCTCCTTTATTCCAGGACCCGCAGGCTCACCTTTTTACCCACAAAACTGACTGAAACATGACCTCCCAGCCCCAGAGCCTGCTGGAGACATGTGTTCAACGCCTTCTAGTCAAAGCAGCAAGAATTTAAATTGTTCCACATTTTTAATAAATGGGCCAAGAACCCATGGAGAAACCCCCCATTGATCTGGGTACTTAGCATATTGATCAAATTCTGAGGACAGAGACATGTTCCCAATGAGCAGACAAGGGGAACACTGACAAATGTTGGCAACTTGGAACCTGGACACCACCAATGCATTTCCTTCAGTATAACCAGAGTGATGGCCACCCAGGGGAAGCCCAGAAACTTTACATTAATTGCCAGTTACAGCCCTGCTGGGTAAGGCTTGGGTCATCTGAAATAAAGAGAGGAGGGAGGGGAGCATTAGTGACCACCTGTCAGAGAAAATAGCTTTCTGTGAGGACTGAGCCTCTGGGATACTAAAGAGAAATTTAATTGCTGAGGGACAAAAAAAAAGAGTTTGGGAGCATCAAGCGAAATGGTCTAAAAGTTGATGCTCTCAGAACAGAAGGGAATACCCTGCCACAGTGGCAGGGTGGGGTGGGGGGAGATGGGATTGGGGAGGGTGGGAGGGATGCTGGGTTTTATTGGTGGTGGAGAATGGGCACTGATGAAGGTATGGGTTCTCGAACTTTGTATGAGGGAAACATGAGCACAAGAATGCATAAATCTGTAACTGTATCCTCACGGTGATTCACTAATTAAAAATAAATAATTTTTTTTAAAAAGTTGATGCTCTCAGCACCATAAAAAGCTCTCTCAAATAGGGCCCTCAACACCAGAGACACGAGGCAAAGGAGGCAAGCGCCATCCTCAAGAACCTCACTTCTTTAGTGAGGGAGGCTGGGGGAGGGCAAATACAGAAGATGGTCAAAGATGGAAAACAAGGAGTGAAGTCCATGGTGTGCTGCTCAAGGATATGAAACACATGAGAATCACAGCTCTCTCCTGGAAGCACTCAGTCTTGGTGAGACAGCTATGGAGACAGACTACGAGAAGGTGCCCCCTCTGAGGGGACCTCCAACTCCTTCAGGTGTGGGAGAGCAGAGACATTTTCTAGGAAAAGGGAAAGTCCAACTGAGACCAAGGCGGAGCAGAAATGGGCACTCCACAGGGAGGCCAAGGACACAGAGGAAAGGGTGCTCTCTGCTGTCCAGAAGAAATCAAGGCACAGGAAGTTCAGAGGCGAGAGGGCAGGGTACACAGGTGACTGACACTGGGAGAAACAGGACAGACCAGAGGAAGCTGTGTGGGAAAGGGTTGGAGAGTCACTGAGCCAGTGCCTTGGGTATGGCTCACAGTAGGAACTTAACGGTTGAGAGGAGCACTGTGTCGGCACAGAGACAGGAGCTTTGGGACTATAGAACTTGTTGAAAGTGGCTGAGGTACTTCACCTCCTAAAAATAGTCTCTTGAGGCCATAAAGAATATAGGGCTTAAGGAACTTGCTTTGTGTACAGCTGACTCCTGCTCCACTCCCGGCACTACATGATCACTCTAATACTGCCAAGCACACCCCCCAAACACTTCCAGCTGTTACTCAAACTACCCAAACAAAACAAAACAAAACAAAAATGGAGCCTCTGGAAGACTTTTTTTTAATTCTTTTATTCTTTTTCTTTTTTTAACCCATTATTCTTTATAATTTTTATTTTTTTAATTTATTTTTTATTAGTGAATCACCATGAGGGTACAGATTTACACATTTTCGTGCTTGTGTTTCCATCATACAATGTTCGAGAACCCATCCCTCCACCAGTGCCCATTCTCCACCTCCAATGAACCCAGTATCCCTCCCACGCCCCAATCCCATCTCCCCCCACCCTATCCCACCTCTGTGGCAGGGCATTCCCTCCTGTTCTCTCTCTCCTTTGGGTGTTGTGGTTTGCAATAGGGGTATTGAGTGGCATCGTGTTCAATCTATAGTCTACTTTCAGTATGCATCTCCCTTCCCTAGTGGGTCCTCCAACCACATTTTACTTGGTGTTCCCTTCTCTATCCGAGCTGCCTTTTCCCTCAGCATGTGAGGCCAGTTTCTTGTGTTTTTTATTAACACAGAGAGGAGAAACCCATCCCAGGTAGCAGGAATGGTGCCTGCAAGGCTATTTTGGCAATGTGAAAGTTCTCCCTATTTTCTGCTTAGTCCAAGGTTGGGTGCAAGAGGAATTACACACAGTGTGACCAGTTCAGTTCTGTTCTTTAAGTAATGTCAGGTTAAGATCAGAAAGCCTCAGGGAAAACAGAGGGAACTGACAGTAACACTCGTTGTCATGGGTCAGTGTTATTTTGCACAAACCCTCCAGTGAGGAGCACCCCTGTTTCCAAAACCCAGAATGAATCTCAACCAACCGGAAAAGATTTAGGAGGATTGAAGGAAATAATTACCTCTTTAGGGAGATTGCTGTAAAAGTTAGTGCCTCATTAACAATATAAAAATACTCTCAGAATGAAGACCTTTGGAAAACTTGACGATCCAATAAGCACCATGAATTTGCCATATGCTGGGCACAGAGCAATTCCACAAACATCCATCTCATGTCAGCCCAGTGAAGTACAAATAGCTCCATTACTTTTCAGGTCAGAAAATTGATATTAACATCCAGCCAGGAGGAGGAAGGGGGTTGAGGAGGAGAAGGAGGAGAAGGAGAAGGAGAAGGAGAAGGAGAAGGAGAAGGAGAAGGAGAAGGAGAAGGAGAAGGAGAAGGAGAAGGAGAAGGAGGAGGAGGAGGAGGAGGAGGAGGAGGAGGAGGAGGAGGAAAAGGAAGAGGAAAAGGATGAGGAGGAGGAGAAGCAGGAGGAGGAAAAGGAAGAGGAAAAGGAGGAGGAGGAGAAGGAGGAGAAGGTGGAGGAGAAAGAGGAGGAGGAGAAGGAGGAGGAGGAGGAGAAGGAGAAGAGGAAAAAAAGGATTTGTCATGTGGGAAATATACACTTTTGAAGGGAGAGGTGTTAGAACATTGTAGGACTGAAACCCAACTATGAACAACTTTATAACTGTGTATCTCATGGTGACTCAATAAAATAAAATTAAATTTCAACTGATTAAAAAATACAAGTGATCATTACTCTAGCATTTTTCTCTTAGTTGGCCTCCTCTGAGGGAATAACCCATGTAACAAGGATCATAAGGGTTAGAACCTATGAATAAGTGTACATCATGGCCTTCCCTGAGACCCCTGCAGCCTCAACACAGCCCTGGTCTCCACACATGCTCAGGGAAGTTCTTCTCATGGGTTTTACATTCAGCTGATCTCACCTGCTTTCTGTCCTTCATTCCTCTTCTGGCCTATGCTTGTTAGGAGTCAGACAACTAGGGAAGCTACTCTAGGACTCACTCCCAATCTCAAAATGAAAATGTCCTTAGGAATACAGGTTGTGACATCATGGGGAGCAGCATGTCCTAGAGTAAAGCAAGGGATTTATTTATCCTACAAGGGATTTATTTCACCTTTCTGGACCTAACTTTCTTGGTAGGCAAAGTACTGATGATATTCTTATACAACTGATGCCAAGAGGTTTATCCTATAGAATCATTGTGATTACAAAATGACACATAAAACTCTAAGGATCAATAGATACTGTAAGTTTAGTTTCCCAAGTGAAGCTCATGGGCTCTATCTAGCACTGTGGGATCAGAACTAAGGATTACTGTACGTTTGAAGCTCAGTAGACACTCAGAACTTTTTCTACAAATAATTCACACTTCATGTTATTAAGGGAATCGATCTCCTCAGGTGAAGTAAGAGAAATGGAATGTGAGGATTAGAAAGGTCTTGAATAATGTTTTTCTTCCCCTCTCCTTCCAGCTTCTCTGTGCAAGTCAGCTACATTCTGTCCTCACCTGGGCCTTCACTCTAAGCTATCTTGGTCCTGTCATTAGAAAAAAGACTCCCAGCCATACCTGAATCTTTACATTTACTTATTTAATTTTTTTCTTCAATTGCTAAGTGTGAAGTTAGAACATGGGAATCTGCTTCTTGATCCAGAGTGGATAAGTTACCAATCTCCTCCACTAGGGAGAGAGGTCCCTAGGGAGAGAAAAGAAGACTGTTCCTCACTAGGTCAAGGTTCATTCACTCTGGCTCCTCAGCATCTAGGCGTGTGAAGACAGCACATAGTGAATGTTCATTAAGTATTTGAGAACTATGGGAGTACTTAGGAATGGAAAGCCTGTGGAAAAGATATTCCATTATAAAATAAGTAGGGACTGAAGACCTATTGTGCTGGATTGGCCTCCAGTCTGGGGATGCCCCAGAGTTAAGTGACCCAGAAAACTAAGGACAGACTTAGAATAACCAGACCAGAGAGAAGGTCAGCGTGTGAGTCACCATCTTTCAAACCCAGGAGGGAATGTGAAACCATGAGTCAGCAGGCTACCTGCAACTGTTAGCTTTTGAGTCACTGCCTGGCCCCCACGGAGTCTCCTCAGGAGGGAAGGTTGTGGAGGTATGTGTGTGGCTATGTGTTTATGTCTGCCCACTCATAAGACACCACAAGCCAAGATGAGTCAAAAGTCAAGCTTATCTCACGTTTTATTTCAGCATTGTCACTGGGCTGTCTTGCCAGTGACTCAGGACTACTGGCCCTCCCTCCAAAAAAAATGCTTTAGTCAGAGGTGAAGCTGGGCTGCCTCTCCATGTGCCAGCGACCCTGAGGTCTGCTCAGCCCTAGGAGCTACCGTGTGTTTCCAGGCTCCCTGACAGGTCCCAGGAGCTGAGACCAGGCTCAGAGCTGCCTTACTCCAAGCCCCACAACGAATTCTCTCCCTCTGTTCTGTAGCCCCTCTGAGTCTATCCCTCTTCCCCTCACAGCCACCTGCTTCTGTATCTCCTTGTGGGACACAGTCACACAGAGGCAGTCACTTTTTTAGGCCACCATATTCTATTGTTAGAAACTCTGGGAGGCTCAGACCCTTTCCCATTCCCCTCCCCCACTTTGCTGAAAGAACTTCTAATAAATCATTCTTCTTCCTCCTGAAACCATTCCTGACATTATTGGCCCTTTAAACTTTCTCAGATGTGGCTCAAGAAACCCTGAACTCTATCAAACTTAGTGAAACCATCCCAACATCACAGGATAGTTTGCTGCCCACCATAGGGCATGTGGAGGGAGGAGTCTCTAGAAACCATGTCTGTGGAAGTTGCCCCAGATGTGCATTGGGCCTAATTTGAGCTAGTTTGAAATTTTTCCTCAAGAATTTAGCACAGACTCAGAAATTCCGATCTTAATCTGTGTAAAAGTGTTAAAAAGTAAGATGTAAAAACTCAGGAGTGGTAGGGAGTCATTCGTCTCCTGACTGATCAGAAAAGCTTAGATAAAAGATGCCCAAATGTATGCAGAACTAAGCTGAGGAGGAGAAAAAAATATTATGCTTCCAGGGCACTTATAGTCCACAGCAAGTACTCTTCTAAAAACATTTTTTCCAACTTTTAATAATTAAGTATAGATGGTGGATCTGGCAGAGTAAACAATGCCCTCCTAGTAGAACATTAGGAATGTATTTAAAATCACATTTTATTTAAAATAGTATTTAAGAAATTTTTTTCTTCCCACTCACAGAACTTGAAATTATTTTATTCAAACCTTCCTATTTATTGTAGTGTCAGTATCATGACGTCGCTGGAGTAATCTTTTGAATTTCCAATAATGTTTTCTAGAATATTTCAACATACATGTAGGTTATTTGAGGTTATACATGGCCTCTTACTGGAAAATGCATTCGAGTCACATAGGCGAATAAAGGAAAGAGAACAGGAGGGAGACAGAGTGAGTGAGAGAGAGAGAGAGAAAGAGAAGATAGAGAAAAAAGAGAGGAAGAAAGGAAGAGGAAAAGGGCAAGAGAACAAGATGGGCAAAGAAAAAACATAAAGTTTCAAAATTATTTTAATTCTCTTATAGCACAGCGGTTGGGTGTTCACCTTTCACACGGCCGACCCGAATTCGATTCCTCCGCCCCTCTCGGAGAGCTCCCGAGAGTACCGAGCCCGCACAACAGAGCCTGGCAAGCTACCTGTGCGTATTGGATATGCCAAAACCAGTAACAATAAGTCTCTCAATGAAAGACGTTACTGGTGCCTGCTCGAACAAATCGATGAGCAATGGGATAGGTGATTTACTCATGATCTAAACGTGATCTTCAAAGGACTTGTTTATAGTTCATCTGTCACTAATGAGAGAGAAGCCCTATCTCTAGGGAGAATCACCATATTTATACTAAATTTATTTCTCTTCCTCCCCCATTTATCTATCTTTTTCTTCTATCTAAAATCCCTTAAAGCATATCAAATAGACATTGATTAAAGTTGTTTCTGGCTGGACCTTTCCCAAATACTAACCTATTGATCTAAACAAAGTAATTGAGATAATTCCCCAAAATCTGAGATCCTTTGTGTGATCTCAAATGCAAAGCTGCTTTCTTGGAATCATTAGGCTAAATCCTCTCTTATATTCAGGCATGTATGTTACAGTTGTGCCCAAATTTCAGATCCCCAATTGCAGAGAGACCAAGTCCACACACGATAATACAAAAGCAAAGGAAATTTATTACCAGCCCAAACCAGCGTTAGCTCGAGGTTGGGTCCAGGTCTCAGCCAACACAGTGGAGTCTTGACAAGGACCCCGACTCCAAATCACAAGCAGTTTATATAGGGTTCAAAGTTAAGCAGCAATTTATACTGATCAATTCTTATCATTGTCCCTATTACAATGGTGGTCAGCAATTAGGCAATGATTAGCAACAGTTTCTAAGGAGGGTACAGTGACCCTTCATGACTGGCCAAACCCAACTGACCATTCTTAACTTGGCAAATTACTCAACTGGGAGTTTACCAGAAACTGCAAGTCCTGCTTTGGGGAAACAGAAACTGAGGCCCAGTTGAGACTTAATGTTAGCTGCAGCTTGTCATGGCTGCTGAGGAGTCTGCTTTGGGCCCTCACAGTTACTTTAACTCACTCAAACCTTACAAGCCCCTCTGAAATTCTCATCATCTTTATTTTCTAGATACAGGGAGCAGCGTGCTCAGGGATGAATGAGACTACAAAGTATACAGTGGCCTGGTTGCACCCATAGCAATGCTCAAACCCCAAACCACATATTCTTTCCAAACTAGCTGAGAAATACAGACAGTGAACTCTATAAAACTGCATGTGCAACATTTCTCTCACACCTCTAAATCATGCCACAAGGCAACACAAACTTTCAGCCAGTATAATCATGTTCTTCCTTACGTGAAGAAAGATGCTTATACATGAAGCTAATGGGGGCCTTTAAGTGAGCAAAATAGTTAATAAATTCAGTATAATTTGATTAAACACCTGCTATGAGTTCTGTTTTATCATTAGAATTTCCCAATACATAAATAGGGAGGGCCTAACTATGAAGAACAAGCTTGAAGTATCAAAATCTGAGGAATGAAGAGATAGTACATCAAATAGGATATTTGCCTTGCTCATAGTCAATCTGGGTTTGACTCCTGGCACCCCATATGGCCCATTATGCCCCTTCAGGAGTAATCCCTGAGCACAGAGGCAGGAGTAAGTCCTGAGCACAGGAAGGAAGGAAGGAAGGAAGGAAGGAAGGAAGGAAGGAAGGAAGGAAGGAAGGAAGGAAGGAAGAAAGGAAGGAAGGAAGGAAGGAAGGAAGGAAGGAAGGAAGGAAGGAAGGAAGGAAGGAAGGGAGGAAGGAAGGAAGGGAGGGAGGGAGGGAGGGAGGGAGGGAGGGAGGGAGGGAGGGAGGGAGGGAGGGAGGAAGGAAGGAAGGAAGGAAGGAAGGAAGGAAGGAAGGAAGGAAGGAAGGAAGGAAGGAAGGGAGGGAGGGAGGGAGGGAGGGAGGGAGGGAGGGAGGGAGGGAGGGAGGGAGGGAGGGAGGGAGGGAGGAGAAAGAGGGAGAGGGAAATCAAAATCTGGAGAGGTTGGGAATATTCATAGGAAGGGATAATGATAAAGTGAAGAAAAAGTACAGTGGGCCCAAAAGACTAACACAAACTGTGTTCAAAAGGCAGAAATGGTGAGCACTAAACCTACAACCTGGATTTAACCTTACCTAGGAGGCTTTATGGTAGTTCATAATTTTTAAGCTGAACTCTACAGTTATCTAAAAATTACTGATTGTCTCTGACCATGAATTATTCCCAAGTGAATTTACTATAGACAAACATGTTCTATCAAATCAAAATAATCTTAGGAAGAATCCATGATCTGTTTTCCTCTCCCTTCAACACCCCTCTCCCAACCCCTCTAGAGATTTTGGTTCCCAGATATGGAATCCTAGACAGAAAGGGAAGTAGGAGAGGCAAGAAAAAGGTAAGATATATGGTCCTTCTCTGAGTTGTGATTTTATAATAGCAACAAACATAGCTAGCATTTATTGAACATTTATTATAGCCAGCCTCTGAACTGTGTTTTACAAGTTAGCCCCATTCCTTCTAACAAACCACCTAAAATGTGGGCATTCTCCCTAAGCATTCACAGAGAATGGTTCTGAGGCTCCAGCTCACCATTTATTAAGTGTCAAAACAACCCCCCTCAGAGTGGCCCTGAATCCTCAGTTACACTGACTCCTGGGGCCAGTCTGGGAGTTGATATTAAGGTGTGCTGTGACCAAGTCACCTGGTCCACATCCATTCTCCAATCTAAAATTCAGGCCAGGTGCTCAGGAAGTAATAACATTCCCTGTGAGCTGAGATGAAGAAAAATCACATCCCATTCCCAGTCTAAAGCCTGGAAGTTCAGGCCCAAGACACTTTTCTATCTCCTTCTGTCACACTATGATCAGGCACGGAGTCCCTGGCTGGGATTCTAGAATCTCGAGACCGCAGGGAGGCCCCAAAGGGAAAAGCATTGATTATTCCCAAAGGGCCCTGCCTCCAAGTGAATGGGATCAATTGCTCTTGAAAGACCAAAAACCAAAGAGACAAGTTCCTTCATTTTCCTATTCCCAGAGGCCCTGTGACCTTGCCAGGGAAGCACAAAGAAGCCATCACTGCACTGAAGCATCTTGTTTTGATTGCACCGAAAATATCCCCAGCCACAGTGCCAGACCCTGTGGAACGAAAGGGAACCTTGAGAACTGCAGTGAGCCCGTCCCACTCCTCAGACAGAGACTCACTGCACTCAGGGTATAACAGCCAAGAATGCTTTCATAGTTGCGCTGCACTGCCTGATTACATCTGGAATGCAGGACCTTTATCCCTTTGATCTTTAATACAGCTGCTCGGAGGGACCAGGAGGTTGGCATTCACAGTTCTTTCTGTCCTCATCCTCCACCCCAAGTTCTTGGACACAGCTCTGGTACTATGAGTTCAGAAATCCCTCTTCTTTGCGCCTCACCTCACCCCAATCCATGTAAGGGTGGAAATTGCCCTCAGCTTTCCACCCCAATCCCCTGTCTCCCTGCTGTGGCTGAGTTCACCATCTGTCCTCTGTCCTGCCAGGGAGGGAAGAAAAATTTGCGGTGCTCCACAAGGTTCCCTAAATCCTTTATTCAAGGACCAAAGATACAGATGCTTGGAAATATGCACTAACCAGTTGACAGGATGATTTTTGTGGGGAAAGAGGGAGGATTGTCTTTTCACTTTTCATCAGATGTAGATCCTTCCTGGAAGCCCATCCATGGTCACAACTTCACATTGTGTTTTCTATTACAATTCAGGATAAGGCACCACAACCAGAAGTAAGAACCTTTCCAGCACCACACCCAAGAACAAGACCTGGAGCCTCAATCTGCTCAAAGGAATTTCAATGTAGCTGAGCCGCTCTCTTTTTTTAAAAAAAGGTATTTCTGCAGATAAAGTGGTAAAAGCGACATTCTGACATCTGAGTGAATGGGAACCACAGACATCAGCTCTTAATCTCTTGAACCTATGGTGTTACCTTATTTGGGGAAAAAATGACTTTGAAAGTGTGAGTAATTTCAAGATCTTGGGAGGGAGATGGCATCCTGGGGAGGGGGTGCTGAGTGGCTAAGGTCCATCACACTCTTCTTACAAATGGGAGGTGGAGAGAGATTTGACAACAGAGAACTGAACATGGGCTGGAGACATTGGACCATGGTAAAGAACTCACCTTGCTTATAGCCAACCCAGGTCAAATTCCTAGCACCGCTAGGAGTAAGTCCTGAGCATAGAGCAAGGAATAGAACCCAGAGTGCTGGTGTGACCCTAAAACAACAAATGTAAGGAGAAGAGTTTGGAAGGATACAGGTACAAACTGAGGACTGTGGGTACAGGGAGCACAGTCCTGCTGACTTTGTTTTGGAGTTATAACTCCCAGGACTATGAAAGTATACGTCTCTGTTGCTTCAATCCACCAACTTTGTGGGAATTTATCACATGCATCATGCAAAACTAATAGAGGTCTTGTATCCCAGTCCTAAGACTGGCTTGAAAGAAGCAACATGTGGGACTATAGACTGGAGGAACGTCTAGACATGAGAGACTGCTTGATAGCTGGTGTTTGCCTCTGTCTGTGGTCCACTCCAATTTTAGAGTTACTGCAAAGCAGAGGGGGAATAATGCAAAAGCACTAAGATTCAGAGTGAGCACAGAGTTCTTGACTGAGATTGACTGGGGTTCCATCCATGGGTTTGGGAGTGCTCCACACCCACTTTGGTTCAGCCACCTCTGTTCCTTATGAGTTTTAAGAGAGACGGAAACAAGGCAAAACAACAAATACAAAACCAAACCTACTTCCTCCTAACTAAAACCTTTGTACAGAGCTCCTTAGTCAATGGCCCCTCACAGAGGTCACATATATCTTCCCTTTCTCTTGCCTCCCCGACCTCCCTTTCTGTTTAGGATTCCATATCTGGGAACCAAAAACTAGACGGTTTGGGGAAGGGGTGTTGAAGGGAGAGAGAAACAGATCATGGATTCTTCCTCAGATTCTTTTGATTTGATAGAACATGTTTGTCTATAGTAAAGCCATTTGGGAATAACTCATGGTCATAAGCAATCAGTAATTTTTAGATAGGTGTAGAGTCAACTTTCCTGAAATGTCCATGATGTAATGCACTGTTCTAGACACTGGAGGTAGAGCACTCACAGGACAGGCGTCAGGTCATCCACAGACCCTGCCTTGTTCATAAATTACCTCCTGACACTTTACCACTCTGAAACTTTGCAAAGTCTACCCTTATCTTAGTCATTCCTGACACCCAGCTCCCTCTGTCACACTTCCCATGGTGCCATGTTGGTCTAAAAACCCGAGAACCACAGTTCTAACAAGAACTATGTCTTAAAGTGTGCAAATTAAATAAAACACATTTATTTGAAGACTACAAGACACTAAAACTTTAAGCCCTTTTAGATTATATTATATAACCACTTAGACCAAAGAATCAGGAAAAAACTGTGCTGCTGAGGTCAAAAGTTCATAGTTTCATTAACTTCATTTATTCTCATGTCATAGCCTGGACTTAAACCCTGAAAAACTGATTAAGACAAATAAAACCAGCTTACTTCCATATAGCTTTTTTGAGAATCAACCAATAACACTAGCTTCCTTCACATAGGATGGCATGTTACTTTGGAATATGAAGAAAAAAACAGAAAGATTTCACAAGGCCCACTAGGATTCAAGTTTATTAAAAGTAAGTCACTTTCCTCAAGATGATCTAAAAGAAAGAGAAAGAAGAAAAAGGAGAAAGAAGAGGAAGGGAAAGAAGAAAGAAGCAAGAAGAAAATTAGAGGAGGAGAGAATGGGAAGAAAGCAAATATTTTAAATATGCTAATATTTAGAGATGGGAATTCCATAAGTGACCATTAAAGGGAATTTGCACTTTAGTTGATATCCATGGGCAGACAGTAAAACTAAATCATACCCATGAGCAGATACACTAAGACAAAGTTAAATGAGATGAAAACAATTGTTTCAAAATAATGACATAAGGAGGATTTAATCTAATTGTTTAATGCTAGTAAAAACAGGCTAGTTTTGACTAATTCCATGGGAAGTAGCACAAAGCTTTCCTGTCCAAGATCTGTGGTTACCTGGGTGGCATGCATCCAGAACCAGATGCCTTTGTTCTCCTATTCTCTTAGTCCCAGTTTATCACTGATGCTCAAGAAGCTTCCTACTAGACCACAATACATTAGAAAGAACAATCATTGTTTGGGTCAAAAAGAGTGGAAAGTGCACCACAGCATAAAAAACAATAATAGAGAGGAGAAGAGAAAAGAAAGAGAAGGAAGTGACAGAGATAAAAACAGAGTGCAAACCTATAATTTGAAGAAGAAAGTGGGAACACGGCACCACTTCCGAGGTTTGCTTGAACTGAGTGAACTGAAGACAAAGGCAGAGTGATGATTCCATTAGTTACTCGGGGCTCCAGCCAGTCCACTCCGTCCAAAAGTTCACATCAGCACAGCACATTCATTCCCACACTTATTCCTTCACAAGTTCTTGTTCTAAGCTGATAGGAAGATGAGTACAGAGCAGGAGGTAGAACCTAGTGGATACATAAGGCATGTGTGTGCTTCTGCAGACGACGGGGTGCCCATTCCCTAGGAAGAGAAGAATTTCACAGGATGAATTCTAAAAAGTAAACCTTTTATATTATTATGTTATATATTTATAGAAAAGTTGCTGCTAGATGACAGTTCATCTGGCATGTGAATGCTAGATGTTAATCACTCTAACATGAATGTTAGATTAGAATGTTAATATTAGAATATTTAACATCTAACATATGTATGGTTTATTTGTTAAAGTTAATAGACCAATATTGATTGACTATTTTAGTTAACTAAATGAGAATATTTTATTAGTTTAAGCTTGTAAAATAGTGACCTTTATTTATTATTTCTCTAGATTTTGTTTCTCTTCTTTTTCAGCATGCACCCTTAGTAAAAGACCAACACAAATGGCCTCATAATGTCTCCCAAAGCTCCTCATGACTGTGACAGGGGTAGGATGTGTTTTTATTTATTTGTGGGCACAGAACTGGCCACTGGGACTCAGTTCTCACACACACACATAAGTTCCATATTGACCCATTATCTCCATCAACATGCTAACTTCCCCTAAAAGCAGGTCCAAGGAGAAGATTGACAGTTTCTGATCAGCCTGCCTCTGACAGCTGGCCTAAGTGAGGTTCAAGTCTCAGACAAGGGGAGATCGTTCAAAGTGGTTCAAGTTCTAGACTTAGCCATTCTCCAACACATACAGAAATTTGACTGGCTTGACTTGATCCTGAGGAAAGAACTCTGGGTTAGGAGTTACAAACCTAGGTCCTTGTCCCAGTTACACCCAACAAGTTTTGTGACCTTAAAAAGCCGTTAACCTCTCAGACATTTGTAAAATGAGGGGATAGGACCAGATGTTCCTTCAACTCCCTTCCAGCTCCAACATTATAAGAGTCTAAAAACACACAAGATTAAACCAGGTCTGGGGATCATGTGGCTTATTTCTCGGAAACAGAGCTTCAAAAAACTTGGGAAAGAATTCCATCCCTTATCTGTAATCTTTCAGAGACTTCCGACCCATTGATAGGGTTCCCTATGGGAACTGTTTTGAAATTGTGGACATTCCATGACATGAAATTCTGGGGATTAATCTTCAATAACGACTGAAAATCTAAGTGGTTTTCCAAATAGATGAGGAATGTGTATGGGGCTGAGTATTCTGTGGAGCATCCTGTTTGCATTCTCTAGGCTGAGTTTGGTAGGAAAAAATCTCTTAGGCCCAGATAGCTTCTCTCTTACTCATGAAGTTATGATGGAATATCCTTGGACAGTGACTGGTGAATCATGTGTAGGTCATGGCTAAAGACATCAAGTATCTCCCAAGGATTGTTGCCACACACATTTCACATATACTTCATCACCACCAACACCAAGAGAGACATTGTGAAAGATTTCAGTCTCGACTGAAGTGAAAGTTGGACTCTCTCCTGACCTCCAACTTCCCTGAGGAATACTTTCTCTCTCCATTGCTTACTTCTGGGATGGTAACCCCTAAGGTCATTCCATCCCCTCTTACACTTTGGAAACTCAGAATAACCTATTAGAATGTCTCTACTCAGATTTCCAAACTTTTTGTAAAAGAGGATAAAAAACAGACATGGAAATTTTTTTGATTTCCAAATGCAGGAATTTTAATGATTCTTGCCAGGCTCATGGGGACTTGATTTTTTTCCTAATATATTATCAGTTTTTAAAAAAAAGAACTTTTATAGTGGTACATTGTATATTTCAAATATTTTATAAGTACTTAGAATCATTCCATGAAAATACACTGAACCTCAAGGATGTGAGGTATGAAGGAATTCAATACTGAATCTAAGAATGAACTAGAATGTAATGAAATCCATTTTACAGCAGTGGGATAGCAAAAGGACAGTGTCATTAATTCTAATTCAGGAAAGCCAAGTAAAAGGAGGCAGACCTCAAGAGATTAGTAAGGCCATCTTGCCACAATCAACAGAGAAGAATCCGGGCATTCTGGTAAGCACCGCAAGCCGGAGATTGCTCCGGACTCCAGACCGGGCCAACAATACTGGGGAACCAGACAGAGAAGGTACAGCCAGCACGCCTTCTCCAGATGGAGCCCTGGTGACACTGAGCTTCTACTAACACAGCTCTGGGATGCGGGACTGGGATATCTCCAAACCACGTGGCTGCATAAGCCACCTTTCCTGAAAAATGAAAACATACAATCTAATGATGCCATCCAACGTGTCTGACTGTTGAAGGAAAACCTCCAAATAATCATAATGAGATTCCTGTTGAAAATTGAATGTAATCAAAGTAAGGAAAAAGTAAAGTGGAAATTGTTTGCCACACAGGCAGAGGAGGAGTGGCGGGAGGGTATGGGGGAGTTTTTGGTGGTGGATCAAATATGAAAACTTTGTAACTGTATCTCATAGTGATCCAATCACTTGTATCACTTGAATCACTTGTAGTCCCATTGATCTTCGATTTGCTCGAGCGGGCGCCAGTAACGACTCCATTTGTTCCTGTCGAGAGCTAGTGCAGCCCAATGATATCTGCTCGCTCCAGGAACAGGAAGAGCCTCAAATCGTTCATTCAGAGATTTGACGAAGAAATCTGACCATCTAGTTGGTGAGCGGCCACAAGGTCTTCTGACGTCCCGTGGAATCCAGTCGGTAACAGCTCTAGTCCAGCGGTCATCTCTGAATCGCATTGCATGACCGGCCCATCTGATTTTTCATGCCTTGGCAAATGAGACAGAGTCCCTGATTTTTGACTGTAGACGGAGGTCACAACTCCGGATTCCTTCTCTCACTTGAGTGAGACATGATATTCCCAACATAGCTCTTTCGATTCCTCTTTGGGATACCCTAGTAGAGTTCTCATCCTGTTTGCGTAGGGCCCAGGTCTCTGAGGCATATGTTAGTGCAGGAAAAACGGTGGAATCAAAAAGATGTACCCGGAGTCGGAAGTTCTTCATTCTCTTAACCACCTCTTTAACACTCTTGAATGCATTCCACGCTGCTCTCTTCCTCCTGTGCAGTTCTGGCACCAAGTCGTTCCTCATGTTGATATCTCTACCCAGGTACACATAGCTGCTGCATTCGGAGATGTTCATTCCATTGAGAGCAAATGGAGCTTCAGGGACCAGTTCGTTTTTCATGAACATTGTCTTGTTGAGATTCAGCTGCAAACCGACATTTCCACACTCGTGGTCAAAGTTGGTCAACATTTGTGCCGCTTGGCTAATGTTTGGTGTTATGAGAACGATGTCATCAGCAAAGCAGAGGTGGTGTAATTGCCAACCGTCTATCTTCACTCCCATTCCTTCCCATTCCAGTCATCGCATAATGTTCTCAAGGGCGGCACTGAAGAGTTTCGGTGAAATGGAATCACCCTGCCGCACCCCTCTCTTTACATCAATGATCACTTCCTTGTAGAATGGTGAAATCCTGGTGGTGAATGCACAATACAGCTTGCAGAGGATTTTGATATACTGATTTTGAACGCCCTGTTTGGCCAGGGCTTCGATGACTGCCTCAGTCTCAACAGAATCGAAGGCCTTCTTTAAGTTGATGAACGTTAGACAGAGCGGCATCTTGAACTCTCGTGAAACTTCAATGAGTTTGGTCACTGTGTGGATATGGTCTATCATGCTGAATCCCCTTCGGAACCGGGCTTGCTCACATGGTTGTCCTTTGTCTAGTGTTCTGCCTATTCTATTCAGGATGACACGAGTGAACAACTTGTAGACGACAGACAGCAGGCAGATTGGGCGATAGTTGCTGATGTCATGGATGTCTCCCTTCTTGTACAACAGAACGGTCCTACTGGTTTTCCACTGGGACAGAACCTTGCATTCATACAGGTAGCGAGTGAAGAGTCAGGCCAGTGAGTTGATGAGTACTGGCGGCAGATTCTTCAGGTGATCCAATAAAAAATAAAATTTAAAAAAAAGAGATTAGTAAGACTTTAAGTATGAGTAAAAGCCAGTCAGGTGATGAATGGGGTTTGAGACATTTGAGGTAAAGGAACAGAAAAAAGGAAGAAGTAGGAAACCACATGAGAATATGAGAACTCTTTGGGGACCTACCAGGAGTCTAACATGGTGAAAGAATAGGATTTCCACACTCCTGAAATTTATATGGAAATTTATATGGAACAATAAACCCCCACAAATAGCTAAAGCAATCCTTGGAAAAAAGAAGATGGATGACGTCATCTTCCCCAACTTCAAACTCTACTACAAAGCAGTAGCAATCAAAACAGCATGGTATTGGAATAAAAACAGACCTGCAGACCAATAGAACAGAGTTGAATATCCTGTCACAGACCCCCAAATATATGGCTACTTAATCCTTGACAAAGGAGCAAGAAATGTGAAGTGGAACAAGGAAAGCCTCTTCAACAAGTGGTGCTGGGAAAACTGGATAGCTACCTAAAAAAAAATGAACTCTGACCTCTGTCTAATGCCAGGCACAAAAGTCAGATCAAAGTGGATTAAAGACCTCAACATCAGACATGAATCTGTAAGGTTCATAGAAGAAAATGTAAGCAGAACTCTCCATGACATTGAAGCTAAAAGCATCTTTTTTAAAAAAAATTATTTTATTGAATCACCATGTGGAAAGTTACAAAGTTCTCAGGCTTATGTCTCAGTCATACAATACTCAAACACCCATCCCTTCACCCGTGCCTATATTCAACCACCAAAGACCCCAATCTACCTTTGAACCCCCGCCCCCCAGCCCCCAGCCCCTCCTGCGTAATCGATAAATTTCACTTCATTTTCTCTTTACCTTGATTACATTCCATAATTCAACACAAAACTCACTATTGTTGGAGTTTTCCCCCAAGAAAGACAGCCCTATTGCCAATGAAGCATTTGATAATTAGTTTTCCATTGCTAAGACTGGAGAGATATGAAGTCCCACTGTTTCAAGTACATAGAATTTTTTCCCCTCCTTCCTGTGCCACCAAGTTCATGCCTGCTTAATAAATAGTCCTCATATTATGGCTGACACCACGCCGCCCGACAAGAAAAAAGGATATTTCCCGTCCTCGGCCGGCGTGGGGCTATGGCTTAGTTCACAGTCTAGAGACATGGCTACAAGCAGTTTCTGGAACCAAAAGTAGTTCCTTTGGATTCTGGTTGATCTGCAGCAATGCAGCCGCACAAGTATGGCCTCCCGGGTCGAATCTCAGCGGAGCATGCGCTGGTATCGGCCCGAGACTGCCCAAGTGTCCCGCTGTTCCAAGTACATAATTTTTTTTCACCTTCCCATTCCCGCCCCTCTAAGTTCGTGCCTGCTTAATAAACCTCATAATACAGTGGACACCACACCGCGTTTCTCTCAGGAAAGGGAAAAGAACCAAGAAAGGAGGATATTTCCTCTCATTGGCCAGCATGGGGCTATGGCTTAGTTCACAGTCTCGAGAAGTGGCTGCTGCTTTGATTACCTTCAATATTTCAAAAAAAAACCTCAGTATTATTGGTTGGAGTTTCCCCCCACAGTCAGACCTGCTAAAAAGGAACCATTTCACATTGCTGATAATTAATAGATATTAGGTCGCCCAGCAGAGGCCGCGCGGTTTTGGTTTTTTTGTATGAAGTCCAGGGAAAATTCTGCCAGTAATTGCATCCCTGCAAGCTTTTACTTCCCTTTTGTGGTGCTCATATGATGGAGACGCCTGGAGTGCATGGGCCAGGGGCTCCCATCACAGTCTGGAGGCCTCTCCAAGAGCTGCTTGTGTCCAAATTATTTCAATTGCCTCCAGGGTCGAGCTCGTGCAGCTGCCAAAAGGACTGTGCCCGCGTGGCACTGTGCTTAAATATCAGCAAAGGGCGGAACCGGCGAGCCCGCCCCCTGGGATCTCCTGGGCGTCCTGCGGGGGGGAGAGGGGGTACCTGCATTCTGTGTTCTAAAAACCGTCTGTCGCCTTGCTGCTCCCAATAAGGAAGAGTTGAGAGAGAAAAAACCCTGCCCCGCTGGCGGAGCATGGGCCAGGGGTTCCCATCACAGTCTGGAGGCCTCTCCGGGAGCTGCTCGTGTCCAAGTTAGTTCAATTGCCTCTGAGGTCGAGCTCGTGCAGCTGCCGAAAGGACTGTGCCCGCGTGGTGCTGTGCTTAAATATCAGCAAAGGGCAGAACCGACGAATCCGCCCCCTGGGATCTCCTGGGTGTCTCAAGGGGGGTACCTGCATTCTGTGTTCTAAAAACTGGCTGTTGCCTTGCTGCGGAAGCTAACAGCATCTTTAAGGATGAAACACCACTGACCATGCAAGGGGAAGCAAACATAAACAAATGGGACTACATTAAACTTAGAAGCTTCTGCACTTCAAAAGAAACAGTGACCAAAATACAGAAAGAGCCCAAAGAATGAGAAAGAATATTTACTCAATACCCATCTGGCAAGGGATCAATACCAAGGATATACAAGACACTAATAGAATTGTATAAGAAAAAAAACTCCAACCCCCTCATCAAAAAAAATGGGGAGAAGAAATGAACAGAAGTTTCCTCAAAAAAGAAATACAAATGGCCAAAAGGCACATGAAAAAATGCTCCACATTGCTAGTCACCAGGGAGATGCAAATCAAAACAACAATGAAATATCATCTCACACCACAAAGACAGGCACACATCCAAAAGAACAAAAGCAACCAGTGCTGGCATGGATGTGGGGAAAAGGGGACGCTCCTTCACTGTTGGTGGGAATGCTGACTGGTCCAGCCTTTCTGGAAAACAATATGGACAGTCCTTCAAAAACTAGAAATTGAGCTTCCACATGACCCCGCAATACCACTTCTGGGAATATATCCCAAGGATGCAAAAAAGCACAGTAGAAATGACATCTGAACATATATGTTCATTGCAGCACTGTTCACAATAGCCAAAATATGGAAACAACTCAAGTGCCCTAAAACAGATGACTGGTTAAAAAAACTTTGGTACATCTACACAGTGGAATACTATGTAGCTGTTAGGAGAGATGAAGTCATGAAATTTGCTTATAAATGGATAGATATGGAGAGTATCATGCTAAGTGAAATGAGTCAGAAAGAGAGGGACAGACATAGAAGGACTACACTCATTTGTATAGAATAACATCACATGAGGCTGACACCCAAGGACAGTAGACACAAGGGCCAGGAGGATTTCCCCATAGCTGGAAGACTGCTTCATGAGTGGAGGGGAGAAGGCAGATGGAATAGAGAAGGGATCACTAAGAAAACGAAGGCTGGAGGAATCAGTCGGGATGGGAGATGCATGCTGAGAGTGGATAATGGACCAAACATAATAACCTCCCAGTGTCTGTGTTGCAAGCCATAATGCCCAAAAGTAGAAAGAGAGTATGGGGAATATTGTCTGCCATGGAGCCAGGGGGAGGGTGGGAAAGGGGAGGTATACCCGGGATATTGGTGGTGAGGAATGTGCACTGGTGGAGGGATGGATGTTTGATTATTGTGAAATTGTAACTCAAACATGAAAGCTTGTGACTATCTCATGGTGATTCAATGAAATAAAAAAAAATTAATTAAAATAAAAAGAATAGGATTTTTCAGATAGAGAAGATTAGGTTTGTGAAGAAACAACAAAATGAGAACCATGACACTGCCTCAGGCTCCCCAAGCAGTGTTCCGTGGCCTCCCCACTCCCCCACGAGCCTGGCTGTGGCCCCGGGGTGAGGCCAGGGAGTTCGGCACAGCTGCTGCAGTCGTTGGAGCTTTTCCGTTGGAATTGATGGAGCTCACATTTTTATTGTCATTTTAGCCTTAGTGTGTGGGGTTTTGTCCCTTTTTTGTTGTTAGCTGTGTACAGGATGTGTAGCTTCTTTTTCTTTTGGCTTTTTTTTTCCCTTTATGCCCTTGGCTAAGCCTTGGCAGGGATCTTTCCAGAGTTGGACTAGCTGGGGACAGTCGGGCCAGGAAGGGGGTGGGGGGACATGCCTCAGGCCTCCTCCCAGGGAATAATGGAAGGCCCCACCGGGTGAGCTGTGGGGGGCTGCTCCCTCAGAGGGCTTCACCAGCCCCAGGCGGAGCCGTGGAGTGGAGACAGGCTGGGAGAGAGCAGGCCAGCTGCCAGGTTGGAGTTGGCAGGGTCGTGCCAGGCTAGCCTTGGGACTCGGAGCATCATTTGGACTAGCTGGTGAGGCTTTGTATGCCACCCCCACAATTGAGGCACTAGGAAGGATCTAGAAGGAGCACCCCTCATCTCTTCCTGGAGACCATCATGGTTGGGGAGGCTCCCTGACTGTGGCCTCTGGCCCCTGGTTGGTTGTATTATATTTCACCGTGGAACCGTCACGTTTAGTCACCTTGGAGCGCAGTCGCCTGGTCCCGTTGTCTCCCTGTCCCTTCTGCCCAGCACCCCTGGATCTCTGTTTCTGAGAACAGTACCCCCTCATCTATTGTAGAGTACTTCCGTGACTCAATATTACCATAATGCGATATCGTTTTGTGCTATTTTGAACAATAAAAGACTTTTTTGAAATTAAAAAAAAATGAGGACCATGATTGTGTTTTAGAGAACAAGAGAAAGAGAGATGGTCAGGATAGGGAAAAGGCAGAGAAAGGTCAAGCTGTCATAATGACAAGAGAAAAATAGTACATGTAAAACTTCACATTTTTTGTTGGTCTGCTTTTTGGCTTCTTCCCCTCACCATCCACACATACAGATTATTTCCTTGTGAATAGGTTCCATGTCTTGTGTACTCTTCCATCTGGCGCAGAATGCTGTGTGTTGATGCATGCAAAAAAAAAAGCCACTCATGGTGGGATGAGTGAATGGAGACCGTGTAGAGCAGTACACAGTAGACAGTGTCGTGGTAATGGATGGTGTCTAAAAGTACTCTGGATAAAAACTTAGAAGTGGTTTTAGGTTCTATTTTACAATTAATTGACTGTGTGACCCTGGGCAAGTTACTTTACCCTTCTGAATCACAGCTTCCTCATCTGTAAAATGAGGTAAGTCTAGATTGTGTGTGTGATTCTTACATATTTAGTACTGAACTAGATCTTCCCACAGGTTAATCATTAAGTTCATCTGTTGATGGATTGAAAAGATAACATTAAGTGAAGTCTAGATTGCTTTGAATTAACTATTAGAATGAGAGTTTGAGGAGGTTGCACATGAGGTAAAAGAAACTGAGGAAAATATTATTGGAAATTTGAAGGGAGAAAGCATCCTTGCTATGTTGTAGTAGAATCTTTAGCAACTCTCTCTCCATTAGTGTCACCTTCTGATGTGAAAGGTACTTAATGGCCTAGTAATTTAGCCTGTGAGAGGATTAAAGATACACCCTGGTTGCCTATATTAAAACTTGAGAGAAGAAAGAATAAACCATGATAAGGGGTATTAGACCAAAAGATGACAGACCTTGCTGATCTTAAAGATTCTGAAGTTCCCCAGATGGCAGCAATAGAAAACTTAAGAAAGCTCTCCCAAACTAAAATCAAACTTAGGGTGCTCTCAGGAAACAAAAATTTTAAGGTTAAACCTTAAAAATTTCAAGATCAAAATTTATAACTATAAAAATTTTTGTGTCCTCAGACACTAAGAACCCTCAGAAGGAGAGTTCTTCAGAGAACATAAAATCAAACAAAAAGATGTTTAAAGAGTTTAAAAGTTTTCCTCTGGTACCATAAATAAAATAAACTAAGAAACTTAAGGTCATTGCCACCTCAAGAAGCTCAAGGAATAAAATTTACCTCAAAGAGATTTGTAGGTGTGAATTTGTCTGATGAGGAAGTTCCAGTGAGGTATATACAATGACCACAAATGTTTTGAGAGGAATTATATCATCAGAAATACTGCCCCCGTAGAGTAATAGAGAATAATAGTAATAGTATACAATGAATAAGAAAACTCTGAATCCCAAAACTCCTACAAGTGATAAAAAACAGACTGAGAAGTCCATTCAACTGCCAACACAGGATATCTTTCAGTGGGGAAAAAAAGAATCATTCAAAAGAAGAATAAAGAGTCTAGAAAACAATAGTAAAAACTTGGCCTGGGGCAATAGTACAACATATGAGGCATTTGCCTTGCTTGCATCCTCACCAGGGTTCAATCCCAGGCATTTTGTAATGTCCCCAAGCCCACCAGTAGTGATCTCTGAGTGCAGAGCCAGGAGTAAGCCCTGAGCACTGCCAGGTATGGCCAAAAGCAAAACAAATAAACAAACAAAACCTGAAAAGTTCATTTTCAGACAGGAGTACAGTTGAATCCTGATCATGGATTGTAACCATTTCTATGCTGAATTTCAGGATTGTTATGAACCTGTGATTCCTTTGTGCCTCCACCTCTCCCTTATTGAACAAGAATCTCTACAGTAGTTACCCTCTGTCACCATGGTATATTGAGTGGATAGGGTCCATGTAACTTGTTTCCTATGTTCAGAAGTCTAAAGTTGGAGAGGAACTTGATTCATGGAGATGTACTTAAGAAACTGCACGTGAAAATTACGATTTCTCTAGAAAATTAGATTTTGAACTTGGAGCTGAGGCTGCAAAGAAATAGAACTTTCTGTGGACCTTGAGAGTGGAGGAATATATTTTGCAAATGTAAAGGATATAAATGTTAAGGCTCAGAGGACAAATAGTGAAGGCCATACTCCAACATCCTTAAAGACTCTCACTCCCTGATCATCACATCCTATGTAGTTCCCTTTCATACTGTACAAGGGTTAGCCTGTGTGACCAATCACATATGGTATAAGGGATACTGTGTTGCTTCAGAGACTACCCAAAGCTTCAGCTCCTGACCTGAGCAGCTTTTATTACTTTCTATTACTCAGGATAAATACAGCTGCCACATCATATGCAACCTTAAAAAAGGGGAGGAGGATGTCTATGTAGTAAGAAACCAAAGCCTGTTGCTAACAGTCACAGAATGACCTGGGAAGCACATCATGGAGATCCAATTGAACCCTGAATGATGACAGTCTTGGCCAATGGTTGACCACATCTCAAAAGAAACTCTGACCCAGAATGACCCAAATAAGTTATCCCTGGATTCCTGGTCTTCAGAAATGTAGGGTTATAGGCTTGTTTGTGTGTTTTTTTAATTTAAGAGTAATTTGTTATACAACAATAATAACTAATCAATGAGGTAAATATTTTTAAATAGGTTGTATTTGTCTATTGTAGCAAAACAAATGGAACATTTTAAAATATTACTGACAATGGCATCAAAAAACATCCTCAAGAATACACTTGAAGAGTGTCAGAAAGAGAAAAAGAGAAAAAACATTGAGGTAGGACTACTATCTGTGAAATATGTAAGTTCTCCCTATGCCTGCATGAGATTTCTGTACAGACCCTAATTTACCCCCATACATCAAAGATGTGCCAGGTAACAAGAATGCTTTTATCCAGAAAGAGTGAATGTGGGGGTGAGGATGTATATGTCCCACAAAACCATCCTGTCGGGGTTGATTCCTGCCTAGGGCTCTAAGATAGACTGCAGCTGCCCATGACCCTGAACTGGAATAAGCAGGTTAATAGATATATATAGATATATATATGTATATATGCATATATTAATGGCCTGTGCATTAGACAAAACTAGTAAGCAGCTTGCCTTGTTTGTGGCCAATCCCTGTTCAAATCCCAAGTAGCACATGTAGTCCCCCAAGCACCTCCATGAGTGGCCCTTGAGAACAGAGTCAGGAGCAACCCCCAAGTACCACTGGGTGCTGGGTGTGACCCAAAAACAGGAAAAAAATTATAAAAAGTTTTGTTTAGGAGCAAGGGTAATAATACAGTGGATATAGCACTTGTCTTGCTAGCCTTGGGCCCAGGTTTAATCACTGGTACCCTATATGCTACCTGACTCTCCAGGAGTGATCTCTGAACACAGAGACAAGAGTAAGCCCTAAACAGAGCTGGGTGTGCTATACCCCCGTAAAAAAATCAGAATTATTATTTAATGTATTTTTAAATTTTTTTGAGTGAACGTATTCTGGACCACCCGGCTGTTTTTACAGCCACACAATACATCATGAGATACTCCCTACTCATTTTCCATAATTACCATACCACATTTGATGGGGTTCAGACAGTAGGCAGCAAATCATAGAGAGAAATATATATATATATATATATATATATATATATATATATCTGTGTATATATGCCTGACTGGGAACACCTGTAAAGGTGATTAGAGGCCGCTCCAAAAGCCTCCATCCCTCTCAGAGAGCCCAGCAAGCTGCTGAGAGTATCCTGCCCGCGCAGCAGAGCCTGGAAAGCTACCCGTGGCATACTCAATATGACAAAAACAGTAACAATGATGGTCCTCATTCCCCTGACCCTGAAAGAGCCCAATACACCATCGGGCTACACTAGCATGTGACAAATACTAGTGGAGATGTTACTGGTGCCCACTCGAGCAAATCAATGAACAATGGGATGACAGTGATGACAGTGATGATGATTAAAATTTTTTATTTTATTTTTATAAAGTTGTTCACAATAATTGATTACGTTCAATATTTCAACACCACTCCCACCACCATTACACATTCTCATCACCATTATTTTGAATTTTTCTACCACCACTCAAGCCTGCCTCACAGGCAGATGCTAGATAATTTACTTTGTATTGCTTTGTGATGAATAGTATCGGATGTCTGTAAGGGTCTATCTCACAGTGATTCAACAAAGTAATTTTTTTTAAAGTATGAGATGGTGTGGCCACAAAAGCAGGCATGGCCACGGCTGTGAGCTTCTGGAATTCTAAAATTTTACACAATTTGGGTCGGGAACCATCTCTGCCAAGAACTGCTCGGTTCCAAAATTCATTTGTGAGTTTCTGGATCAAGGCTGTTAATGTGCCCTAAATGGCATCCGGAGACAGTTCATGGGCTTGACAGCAAGGACCCCAGAAGGGTGGGGAGGTAGGGAGGTGGGGGACGGCCCAGTCCAAACGCTTTGAGGTCTGGCGTTTTCAGTCATGGTCCTGCATACCTGGGTTTTTCAGCGGATTTATTCTCTTGCATGGGGGGCCCAGGACAAGCCTGTGAAGATCAGCTGTTTCTGAACATTTGCAGCTGCTGGGGTTCCTTTGGAGCAGGTGGAGAGAGAGATGCCTGCTCCTGTCAGAGGTGCCTTGATGAAATCAGTCCAAGACAAGGTCCAGAAACATCTCTGCAGTGAGCTGCTCAATTTTGACATTCACCTGTGAGTCCTGTTTAACGTGTTTTCATCTAACTTTAATAGTAGAAGTTTGGTGATGTTTTTAAGACTATAAGCATGCCTTAGGAACTAAAATCTTGCTTATGTCAACCAGCCTAGGGTAAAATTGGTTTTATATAAATTTGTTCCATGTGAAATCAAAAATCTATCACCATGTGGGAAGATGTAATGGTGGTGGGATTGGTGCAGCTTTATAAAAGAAATTTAAAAATACGTAGAATCTATCCATGCAAGATGGGAACTTATTTAAATGAAGAGATATACTATATTCATGGGTACAAAGATGAAAAATTTTTTTTGCCTTTTGGTTCACACCTGGAGATGCACAGGGGTTACTCCTGGCTCTGCACTCAGGAATTACTCCTGTTGGTACTCAGGGGACCAAATGGGATGCTGGGAATCACACCTGGGTCAGCCACGTGCAAGGCAAACGCCCTACCCTCTGTGCTATCACTCCAACCCAAAAGACTAATTTTTTTTTGCTTTTTAGGTCACATCAGGCATTGCACAGGGGTTACTCCTGGTTCTGTACTCAGGAATTACCCTTGGCGGTGCTCAGAGGACCATGTGGGATGCTGAGAATTGAACCCCGTTCGGCTTCATGCAAGGCAAATGCCCTACCCGCTGTGCTATTGCTCCAGCCCCAAGACGAAATATTTTAAGATGTTCTCTCACACTGACATTTTTAGATAACATAATCCCAAATAAGGTTGCTCAAAATGTTTTTATAGAAATTGACAGCTGATTCTAAAATACATATGAAACATAAATAGATAAAAGCAACCTGAAAAAAGAGCAAACAGAGAACTTTGATCTACCAGATTGCTAGATGATTTACAAAGTTGTTGTAGTAATCAACAAAACATGATATTATGATAAATATAGAAGATAACTGGATGAAAGACTACATAATGGGCATATACCATAGAGTCGTTTAAAATTTACCCAATGAACCAAAAGCAAACAAATGGGGAAAAAATGGGGAAAGCAAAAAAAAAATCATTTTTCTGATGATGTTGGAAAAACTGGTCTCTGAAATAAAAACCACTTTAGTTTATGCATAAAAATTAACTATAGATTAATCATGCACCTAAATGTAAAAGATAAAACTACTAAGATTTTGGAGGATAATACAAGAGAAAATCTTTTACAACCTTTGGGTTGATAACAGTTTACTTTTTAAAAAAGCACCTTCTTAAACCAAAAAGACAAATATTGATAGAATTTTAGCCAAGCTTAAAACTTGTACTTGTCAAAAGACACAATAAAAATAAAAAATAGGAGCAGATTCAATTTTTTAATATTTTTTCAATGCATTTACAACTCAGTAAAATATACATAGCCAATAAATACTTTTTTTAAAAAACTGCTCAAGATCAAACATAATCAGAGAAATAAAATTAAAACTTAAAAATTAAACTTAAAATTAAAACTTATAAAGAACATCTTGACCCCACACTAGGCTGTCTTCACCGGGGCAACTCAGCCTGAAGTGGGGCGGGGGGGCAGATTGAGTTTCCCTCCCTGCCCCAGCAGAACCCTGGGCAGCCAAAAACCTCCAAAACCCAACCATACAACCATGCTCAAGGCTGCTCTCCACAGTCTCAGATGAGCCTCACCTACTGGGGAACCTGCAGAAAAACCCAGGTATGCAGGATCCGTGACTGAGATCTCCAAGCTCTCTTGGAATGGGACTGGGCCTCCTCCCCTCAGATTCCCCGTTTTCCAATAGCTTGGCAGTCACACCCACAAACTGCCTCCAGAACCATGTAATCTCATCAATGGCCAAGACCCAGCGACTATGAAATAAAGCTCCCAAAAGAGAACGACACAGAATGTCCTTGGTACACAGCCACACTTGTGGCCACACAACCTCTTATACTCTAGCTCACTGATAGACCTAAGTAGCATACATTTGTTTGGGTTTAACATTTATTTTTGTCATTCTGTAGACTCTCTTTGTATTCTGGTTGTATTCTGGTTGCTGTTTCTTTTTTTTTTTTTTGACAGTGAAATATTTTTTATTTATTTATTTATTTTATTCTTTTATTGAGTCACTATGTGGAAAGTTAAAAAGCTTTCAGGTTTAAGTCTCAGTTATACAATGCTCGAACACCCATCCCTTAACCAGTGAACATATTCCACCACCAAGAATCACAGTATACCTCTCCCCTACCACCCCACCACCCCAGCCCCCACCCCACCTGTGTAACTGATAAATTTCACTTTACTTTCACTTTACTTTGATTACATTCAATATTTCAATAAAAAACTCACTATTAATGTTTGGAGTTTCTCCCCCCCGGAGTTGGACCTGCTGAAAAGGAAGCATTTGATAATTTGTTTTCTATTGCTGAGAATGAAGAGATATGAGGTCGAGCAGCCACATTAGCGGCTGCACGGTTTTGGATTTCTGTATTTCAGTATTTTAGTAACTAAGTCCAGAGAAATTTCTGCCAGAAATTGCATCATTGCAAGCTTGTATCTCTCTGCTACTTTATATTCCACATATGAGTGCAATCTTTCTATGTCTGTCTCTTTCTTTCTAACTCATTTCACTCAACATGACACTTTCCATGTTGATCCACTTAAATGCGAATTTCATGACTTCATGTTTTCTGACAGCTGCATAGTGTTCCATTTGTAGATGTACCAGAGTTGCTTTAAGCAGTCATCTATTTTGGGGCACTCTGGTTTTTTCCAGATTGTGGCTATTGTAAACAGTGCTGCAGTGAACACAGAAATGCATATGTCATCTCTACTATACCTTTTTGCCTCTCCGGGTTATATTCCCAGGAGTTGTATTGTTGGGTCAAATGGGAGCTCAATTTCTAATTTTTTGAGAATCGTCCATATTGTTTTCCAAAAGGGCTGGACCAGTCGGCATTCCCACCAGCAATGAAGGAGAGTTACTTTCTCCTCACATCCATGAAACACCAGTTGCTTTTGTTTTTTGGGATGTGGGCCAGTCTCTGTGGTGGGAGATAATATCTCATTGTTATTTTGATCTGCATCTCCCTGATGATTAGTGATGTTGAACATTTTCTCATGTGACTCTCAGTCATTCGGATTTATTCTTTGGGAAAGTTTCTGTTCATTTCATCACCCCATTTTTTGATAGGGTCGGCAGTTTTCTTCTTGTGGAGTTCAGCCAGTGCATTGTATATCCTTGATATCAATCCTATATCAGATGGGTACTGCATAAATATCCTTTCCCATTCTGTAGATTGTCTTTGTATTTTGGTCACTGTTTCTTTTGAGGTGCAGAAGCTTCTTAGTTTGAGATAGTCCCATTTATTTATCTCTGTTTTCACTTGCTTGGCCAGTGGCGTGTCATCTTTGAAGATACCGTTGGCTTCAATGTCTTGGAGGATTTTGCCTGCCTTGTCTTCAATGTACCTTAGGGATTCTGATTTGATGTTGAGGTCTTTAATCCATTTTGATCTGACTTTTGTACATGGTGATAGGTGGAGATCTAAGCCTTTTTTTTGCATGTAGCTGTCTAGTTTTGCCAACTGGTTTCTGTTTCTTTTGAGGTGCAGAAGCTTCTTAGTTTAAGATAGTCCCATTTGTTTATCTTTGTTTCCACTTGCTTGGTCAACAATGTTTCATCTTTAAAGATACCTTTAGCTTCAATTTCATGTAGGGTTATTCACCCAATATTCTTCTGATAAGGGGTTAATATCAAAGATATAAAAGGCACTGGTTGAATTCTACAAGAAGAAAACATCCAATTCCATCAGAAAATGGGCTGATGAAATAAACAGAAACTTTCTCAAAGTAAAATCCGAATGGCCAAAAGGCACATAGAAAAAAAATGCTCTTCATCACTAATCATCAGGGAGATGCAGATCAAAACAACAATGAGATATCATCTCACACCACAGAGACTGGCACACATCCAGTAGAACAAAAGCAACCAGTATTGGCATGGATGTGGGGAGAAAGGGACTCTCCTTCACTGCTGGTGGGAATGCCAACTGGTCCAGCCTTTTTGGAAAACAAGATGGATGTTTCTAAAAAAACTATAAATTGAGCTCCCATTTGACCAGCAGTGCGCTTCCGGAAATATATCCTGGAGGTGCAAAAAGGTATAGTACAAATGACATCTGCACTTGTATGCTTATTGCAGCACTATTTACAATACCAGAATTTGGAAAACACATGTGTGCCCAAGAACAGATGACTGGTTAAAGAAACTTTGGTACAGGGGCTGGAGCAAATAGCACAGGGGGTAGGGCATTTGCCTTGCGCCTGGCTGACCCAGGTTCGATTCCCAGCATCCCATATGGTCACCTGAGCACCGCCAGGGGTAATTCCTGAGTGCAGAGCCAGGAGCAACCCCTGTGCATCGCCGGTTGTGACCCAAAAAGAAAAAAAAAAAGAAAAAAGAAACTTTGGTACATCTACACAATGGAATACTATGCAGCTATTAGGAAAGATGAAGGCATAAAATTTGCATAAAAGAGGATAAACATGGAGAGTATCATGCTAAATGAAATGAGTCAGAAAGAGAGGGATATACATAGAATGACTGCACACTTTTGTGGAACATAAGATAACAGAATGGGAGACTAACACCCTAGGTTAGTAGAGATAAGGACCAGGAGGATTGTTCCACAGCTTGGAAGCCAGCCTCACATGCTGGGGGAAAAGGCAGCTCAGATAGAGAAGTAAATGATGTTTGGAGGGCTCACTCGGGATGGGGTTTGTGTGCTGAAAGTAGACTATGGACGGAACATGATGGCTACTTAGTAACTTTTTGCAAACCATAACACCCAAAAGGTGAAAGGGAATGTGCCTGCCACAGAGGCAGGGGGAGGAAAGGGTGGGGGTGAGGGGAGGGATATTGGGAACATTGGTGGTGGAGAATGGGCACTGTTGGAGGGATGGGTACTCAATCATTGTATGATTGAAATGTAATCACTAAAGTTTGTAAGTCGGAAAAATAATTTTAATTTAAAAAATAAATAAATAAACATATATATTTGTAATCTCTTATACAAGGGCTTAAATGGCTCCAGGATTAAATGCAACAATCTTCACACACTTACCTCTTCTGGTGGTGGGAAGGTGCACGATAGTGAGATTGGTGTTTGAATATTTTCTGTAAAGAACTATTGTGAACAACTTTATAACTTGTCACTTGTCATCCCGTTGATCCTCAATTTGCTTGAGCAGGCACCAGTAACATCTCCATTTGTCCCTGTCGCATGTTAGTATAGCCTAATGATATCTGCTCACTCCAGAAACAGGAAGAGCCTCAAATCATTCATTCAGGGTTTTGACAAAGAAGTTTGACCATCTTGTAGGTGGGCGGCCATGCAGTCTTTTGATGTCCCATGGAATCAGGCCAGTAACAGCTCTAGTCCAGTGGTTGTCTCTGAATCACATTACGTGTTCGGCCCATCTGATTTTCAACAACTTGGCAAACGAGACAGCATCCCTGATTCTTGACCGTAGACAGAGATTGAAACTCCGGATTCCTTCGCTCACTTGAGTGAAACATGATACACCTAGCATAGCTCTTTCTATTCCTCTCTGGGTTACCCAATTAGTGTTTGCATCCTGTTTGCATAGGGCCCAGGTCTCTGAGGCATATGTTAGTGCAGGAAGAACAATGGAGTCAAAAAGATGTGCCCGGACCCAGAGGTTCTTCATCCTCTTAAACACTTCTTCGATGCTCTTGAAGGCTTTCCATGCTGCTCTCTTCCTCCTGCGAAGTTCTGGTGCCAAGTCGTTCCTCATGTTGAGTTCTCGACCCAGGTACACATAGCTGCTGCATTTGGAGATGTTCGTTCCATTGAAAGTAAATGGAACGTCAGGGAATAGTTTGTTTTTCATGAACATTGTCTTCGTGAGATTTAGCTGCAGTTCAACCTTTCCACACTCATGGTCGAACTCGGCCAGCATTTGTGCCACTTGGCTAATGTTTGGTGTTATGAGAACGATGTCATCAGCAAAGCAGAGGTGGTGTAGTCTACCTTCACTCCCATTCCTTCCCATTCCAGTCGTGGCATGATGTTCTTGAGGGTGACACTGAAGAGTTTTGGTGAAATGGTGTCGCCCTGCCACACCACTCTCTTTACGTCAATGATCATTTCCTTGTAGAATGGTGAGATCCTAGTGGTGAATCCATAATACAGCTCGAAGAGGATCTTGATGTACTGAGTGTGAATGCCCTGTTTGGCTAGGGCTTCAATGACCACTTCAGTCTCAACAGATACGAAGGCCTTCTTTAAATCGATGAACGTTAGACAGAGCGGCATCTTGAACTCTCGCAACTTTGGTGAGTTTGGTCACCTTGTGGATATGGTCAATCATGCTGAATCCTTTTTGGAACCCAGTTTGCTCGCATGGTTGTCCTTCATTTAGTGTTCTGCCTATTCTATTCAGGATGACTCGAGTGAACAACTTGTAGACGATGGATAACAGGCAGATTGGGCGATAATTGCCAATGCCGTGGATGTCTCCCTTCTTGTACAACAGAATGGTCCTGCTGGTTTTCCATTGAGACAGAAACTTGCATTCATACAGGTAGTGTGTGAAGAGCCGAGCCAGTGTATTGAGAAGTACTGGTGGCAGATTCTTCAGGTGTCCAGGTCTGACCTTGTCTGGACAAGGTGCTGTATGAGTCTTTACCGACAAAATGGCGTGTCGGATTTCTGAAGGGAGGACATTGGGAATGACATATCCATCCTGCAGAATTTGGTATGTGGGCAGGTGGATGTGGCTGTCAAAGAGATCTGAGTAGAAGTTGTCAATAATCCTCTTCATTGCCTTACTGGAAGATGTGATAGATCCATCAGGACATCGGAGGGCACTCATCTTGTTTTTGTAGTTGGCAAAGGACAAGCGAACATTTTGTGAATAGTTTTCCATGCAGCTTCTGCTGCATAGGCCAACACTTATGCTCTTTTCTCTTTGAGGTCTTCCTTTATCACTTCTCTGCACAGCTTTGCGAGCTCAGACATTAGCTTGTGGTTGCCTGAGGCTCGTGCCAAACCACGTTTGCAAATGAGCTCGAGAGTTTCCAAAGACAGGCGTCTGTTTGTGGCTTTCCCACTCTTGGCATTTTTCATGCAATTCTAAAGGTGCTGAACCAGTTTATCATATTCCTTGTCGATGTTGTCAATGATGGCATCTTCCCACGTTGCTGCAATAGTGCCAAAGAGTTCCCAGTTGGTGGTCATTCTGGGAGTTCTCTTCTTAAACTTAAACTTTGCAGACCTTTTTCCCCGCTCTGTGAAATAGAATTTTGCACAAAGGAGACAGTGGGCCAATCCCATTTGGAATTTTGAGATAAGAGCGACATCAGTCAGGCAAAGCGTTCGATTGAATATGATGTGGTCAATTTCATTGTGGAACTGTCCACCAGGAGATCCCCATGTCCAACGTTTCGATTCAGCCTGTTGGAACTATGAGTTACCATGGATGGTCTTGGTTGACATGATGAACTCAGACAGTCTCTCACCCTATTTTTTCCATTCTAGTCCATGGGACCCCTTCTCGGTCCTATCTTGGCATTAAAATCACCAACAATGATCTTGTAGAAGCTGTGGTCTTCTTTATAGAACTTCTCCGGCTCCATGTAGAACTTCTCAATTTCTTCATCATAGTTGGATGTTGGTGCATAGAAAACAAAGATAGAAAATGCTGGCAGTGAGCCATATCTATTCAACCATAATCGTCTCCACTACCCATGCACCACCATGCTCCAGGATGCTTTCCAAACTGCATGGCTGAACCTCACGCATGAGTGAAGCCCACTGAACAAGGTAAAGCAGAACTTTGCAACCTTATACTCCAGGCTGAATGGAACAGGGATACTCCTACAATCTCCGGCGCCCCGCCCTAGGGATCAAACCCAGATGACCTACCCTACCGGAGCCAGATAAATGCCTCATCGGCAGACCTCCACTACCTCCACTACCCAGCCACCACCACGCTCCAGGATGCTTTCCAGACCGCGTGGCCGCTTTGCAGCCATGCTATACAGAATAAAACACTTAAAACCCATTTCCCATAATTTTTGCACTATATTTGATGGGCTTCAAATATGGTCTGAACCATGGAAACACCAGTAAGGGCGATTAGAGGCCACCCTAAAAGCCTCTATCCTTCTCAGAGAGCCCGGCAAGCTACCGAGAGTACCCCGCCCTCACAGAGAACCTGGCAAGCTACCTGTGGCGTATTCGATATGCCAACAGCAATAATAACAAAGGGCCTCATTCACCTGACACTGAAAGAGCCCCCAATACACCAGCATTAAGAAGGATGAGCAAGGAGAGGCTGATAAAATCTCAGGGATGAACTAGACTGCCAAAACGAAGGACTGAAATGACTGTGTACTTTCAACACACGTACACTGGCATCAGAAGCATCCATCGAAGACCTGATGGTGCAAGCACAGAAGATCAAGTACGACATCATTGGTCTGACTGAAATGAGAAGGCATCAATCACATCACGCCATTTTAAGCACTGGAGAAGAACTGTTCCTCGGAACATGTGACAACAGAGGCGTTGGTGGTGTCGGTGTCCTTGTCAACACAAACTTGGCCATGAGCATTGATTCATTCAAATGTCTAACAACCCTTGTCATTGATTCAACTTTATAAAATAAAATTTAAGAGTTTTAAATTACTATTATGCCTGCTGGCATATCTAAAATTAAAAGCACAAAAATACCAAAGATTGATAAGGATGTGTAGCAAAACTTCCAACAATGCTGACGGTGCTCTGGATTTGTTCATCCGCTTTAGAACTAAAGCTGAACACTTTTAATAAAGTGACCATACACTTATTATTTGACCCAGCAGTTACATGTCAAGCTATTTCCCCCAAAAGAAATAGTAACATACTTACAAGGCTTCCTACTAAATACCTGTGCTTGTTTTGTTTTTTTTTTTTTTTTTGCTTTTCTGGGTCACACCTGGCAATGCACAGGGGCCACTCCTGGCTCTGCACTCAGGAATTACCCCTGGCAGTGCTCAAGGGACCATATGGGATGCTGGGAATCGAACCCGGGTCAGCCGCGTGCAAGGCAAATGCCCTACCCGCTGTGCTATCTCTCCAGCCCCTGTGCTTGTTTTAATTGGGCAAATCTCACCCATGGAGAAAGAAATCAGACTAAAACAGAAATTACCTCTGATAAGGAAGAGTAGGAATTAACTCAAAGGAGAAAGGGTTATGGAAATATTCCTCACCTTAATAATATTGATTATATTCAACTGTCAGAATCCTCTGTATACTTAAGTTCTATGTTTATAAATTAATCCTCTAAGTTAAAGGGGGTATCAATAGTAATACCACCAAAAATATCAGGTGCCTAGAAAGTACTGTAATGAACAAAGTGCAGACTTTTCACAAAGAAAAAGATAAGTAATCAACAATAAGAGAAACTAAAGAATAACGTAAGTAAAATGGAAGAATATTCCATATTTATGACTAAGAAGAACAAATACTGTGATTTCATCAATTATCTTGAATGAGACTGTAAGTTCAATACTGTACCAATAAAAATTTCAGCAAGAATGTCTTTTTGGAGGAATGAGGATTAATACTAAAATACAGAAGTGAAGAATAGCCAAGAAACTCCTGACAAAAATAAAGTGTAGAAGTTTTTCAGATAAACTAATTCTAAAACCACAAAAACTAAGAAAGTGAGTTTTGTGCAAGAAAACAAAAAGAGACCAATGAACAAAACAGTAGTTTCAGAAATCCACACATAGGTGAAAAATGTTACCTAAAAGAGAAGTAGGGAAAAAAATTTTAATAAATGAAATTGAGTTGATGGAAAATACATATGGATAAGAATAAATTGAACTCTTCTAGCTCATCATCCACAAAATCATATCCCGAAATAATCAAGCTTTAATTGTGAAAGGCAAAATAGAGTATAATATAAATATAGTAGGTATCCTATATCTACATTCTCTATAATTTCACCATCATATTTCTTCACAGTAGTGAGGAAGTTTTTTAAATAGCATTGAATATAAGAAAATATACTGATGAAATGAAATACATTAAAATTAAGAACTTCTGGGCTGGGGGGCTATAGCCCACTGGTAGAGTTCTCATCTTCTCTGCAGGCACCTGAGTCCAATCTCTGGCACTGCATGAACAAATCATCTGTTCACCAAAACACAAAATTAGGAGAGTAATAAGGAATTAACAAACTAGAAGAAATTACGGGTAATTTATATAACTGACAGAGCTTACATTTTAAAATCTTAAATCGTTTTGAGTCTCTTGTCCCTGCACCTGGTTGTCTTCACCGGGGCCATCGGAGGGGAGTGAATTGAGTTTCCCTCCCCACCCTGAGCAGAGCCCCAGCAGCCTAAGACCTCTGGAACCCAGCCACAGCCATGCTCCACATGCCACTCCACATGCCTGGATGCTCCAGGCCACTCTCCACATGCCTGGATGAGCCTCACGCATGAAGAACCGGCAGAGATACCCAGGTGTGCGGGACCCGGGGCTGAAATCTCCAAGCCTGTTTGGATCGGGACTGGGCCTCCTCCACTTTCCAGTAGCTAGGCAGTCATACCCACAAACTGTTCATGGTACCTTGTAATCCCATTAACAGCAAAGATCCAGAGACTATAAAACTAAGCTCTGGGAAGAGAACAATGCAGAGTCTCTTATCCCCGCGCCAGGCTGTTTTCACCAGGGCCCTTCAGAAGGGGGCGGGTTGAGTTTCTCTCCTGCCCTGAGCAGAGCCCCGGCAGCCAAAGACCTCCAGAACCCAGCCACAGCCCTGCTCAAGGCCACTTTACACACGCTTGGATGAGCCTCAAGCATGAAGGAACAAGCAGAGGAACCCAAGTGTGCGGAACCTGGGGCTGAGATCTCCAAGCCTGATCGGATTGAGACTGGGCCTCCTCCACCCAGATCCCCCATTTTTCAGTAGTTTGGTAGTCACACCCACAAACTGCCCCCCAGTGCTGTGTAATCCCACCAATGGCCAAGATCCATAGACTAGTCAACAAAGCTTGCCAAGAGGTGCGACCACATTTGTGGCCACACAGCCTCTTCTAGTCTAGTTCTCCCTCTCAAAGAACTTGGCAAGCTACTGAGAATATCCTGACTGCACAGCAGAGCCTGGTATGCTCCCGTGGAGTTATGCCAAAAACAGTAACAATGATGGATCTCATTCCCCTGGCCTTGAAAGAGCCTCTAATGCAGCACCGTTGGGAAGGACAAGTAAAAAGAGGCTGCTAAAATCTCAGGGCTAGGACAAATGAAGACGTTACTGTTTCCGCTTGAACAAGTCGATGAACAACAGGATGACAGTGATACAAGTGAAATCATTTTGATCACTCATTAAAGAAAAGCCCAGTAGAAAAATGTGAGAGATTTGAACAAATATTCATATTTGAGCAGAGATTTAAACCTACAATGAAAAGTTGTTCCACTTCACTAGTCATCATAAAAATGCAAAATAAAACAATAAAAATTTGCAACAGCTGAATTTCTGCTAGTTGCTGAATAAATCATGAAGCTAGTGGTTGCGTAAATTGCAATGATATTTGGAAATGATCACTCTGGATAAGAACTTTGCGTGCTGAAAGTAGGTAAGGTAACAAAGATGATAACCTCTCAGTATCTGTATCATAATGCCCAAAAGAAGAGAGAGAGACGGAGAGAGATAGAGATAGAGGGAGAGAAAAAAAAGTGAGGATGGGAGGAGGAAAATTGGAGTCATTATGGTGGGAAATGTACAATGGTGGAGGGCTGACTCTTGGAACATTGTCTGAAACTGGATTATTGTCTGGATTATGAACAGCTTTGTAACTGTGCATGTCATGGTGACTCCATAATACAATACAATTAAATTTAAAATTAAAAATAATAACTTAGAAAGGACCAGAAAAGAAGTATAGGGCTTAAGATTCTTGACTTGCATCCCATGATTTTCATGTAATCTCTGGTACCACAGTTAGGTCCCCCTAGCACCATCAGGGTTTATTTTTGAGCACAGAGCCAGGAAAATATGGTGTGATGCAAAAGCAAAATAAATTAACAAAGAAATAAATTAAAATAACATATAAACTAACTTGAAATTAAGTTTTAAAAATAGAGACACTCATATCCTATGACCTTAAAAATCCTCAACAGAAATGGATATTTATGGGCCAGACATATCCAAGAATATTCATAGTGACTTCCTTTGTAATAGCCAAAATGAATACAGTCCCAAAGTTCATTCATGAAAAAAAAGTATTCATAAATTATAGTATATCATACAGCCATGAAATACATAAATTACTAACACATTTACCAATAGGAGTGAGCCACAGAAGCCAAACATGAAATTATTACTATATGATTAGATAACCTTCAAAAACAAACAAAAGTAAATGAAAGCATTTGGAGTCAGCTTTCAGGAAGTTTCTAGTTTGGAGACAGAGGGGGGGCAAGAAAGAAGTTTCTGAGGCAGTATAGCATGATCTTTCTTGACCTGGGTGGGGGTTACAAGGTATTATTGCTATAATTTATTGAGTACATTTATTTTTGTGTTTATATAAATATTTTTGGCATGTGTGTCATATTTCTTAATAAGAACATTACAAGTAAACAAATCTGCCTGGCATGTAGCATGCACCCAGAAAGTGGTTCCCACTATTATTCTCTCAGCACCCTCTCACCCCAGAGCACATAAAACAGGCATTCTACTCCTAGGGGACTCCAGAGAAAATTATAAGCCATCACAGGCAAATGTTGACCTTCCTGTCCCTCTCTCTTTGGAACCAAAGTTATAAATAAAGCAAAGGACTCAGGAAGGACCCAGGAGCAAAGTCCAGTACACTACCAAGTCCAGACTAGAGAAGGCCTCGGAGGTCATTCTCACATGCCCAAGGTCTTGGTGCCACAATTCTGTAAATGAGAACCATTGACATGGAGAGCAAGGGGAAAGACACACAATCTGCAACCCACAAATTCCCTTCTCTTACCCTGCCATTTTCATCACCACACAGGCACAGGGGAATTCAATGCCATAATTTGTATTGTAATAGCAAAAAGGATCAGGGTGAAGGGGAAATGTGGAAGAACCTAAACCTTCATCTACATAGTATGTTAGGGAGGAGTCACACAGCAAACAGTTGTCATGGTGCATGAACTAGACCTAACTTGCTAACATAAATAAATCTCTAAAATGAGGTTGAGTAAAAGCAACTGTAAAGTATGTGTCCAGTTTACTGTCATCTATATAAGCCCATGAGACAACACATGTTCCATAATTTCCCACAGAATTATAGAGAAGTGACAGGTTTCAAAGTATGAGTCAAGAAAGTGATGAGATTTGAAATAAATGACATAAACTGAAGCTTTAAAATATAAGTGACAATTTGATATAAATATGATAAATCATTAACAGTTCCATAAATCTGGTAATGAATATATGGTATCTATTACATTACTGTTGTAATTTTCTATATTTGAACAAGTGTCTGGCTGTACAAAAATTAATTGGTGTAAATTATCTCTCTTGAGGCATTCTCCAGGCTCCCACTTTCCTCACAAAGGATAAACTGTCAAATCCTGCCAGATTTTTCTCCATTTTCAAGATGTAAATGGAAATTTACAATAAACAAAAGTTGGCAATAATCCTCTCCTCCTGCACTCCAGACAGAGAACATCTCTGACCCCCGCCATCCACAGCCTGCTCTGCCTAGGGTGCTCAACTGGAAGACAAGAGGCTCCAACTGGAGTTGTCCAACTGAGAGGCAGAAACAAAGATAGCAGGACAGGAAGAAACAAACGACCAGGCATTTACTTCCTCTTTTTCCCCCTGTTAGTTAACAGGTTAGAAGTGTGTTCCTTGGGGCTGGAGCAATAGCACAGTGGGTAGGGTCTGCCTTGCACGCGGCCAACCCAGGTTCGATTCCCAGCATCCCATATGGTCCCCTGAGAACCACCAGGAGTAATTCTTGAGTGCATAGGCCAGGAGTAACCTCTGTGCATTGCCAGGTGTGACCAAAAAAGCAAGGGGAAAAAGTAGGTTCCTTTATTTCCTTTCTCTACTAAAACCACGTCTCATCAACATAGACCTCTCTTCTCACTTCCCTGTCGTTCTCGGTGGTTTGCTGCTAAATGGATTCTCTGAGACAGTGTTTGTAAGGGAAGGGGATGGAGGGGAGAGGGGGTTGGCATTTGAAGGGGCATTGGGTTTCCTATAATTAAGCTCAATTCTGACACCATCTACCTGTATCAGGTCCAACAAGACCACTTGACCTCAGAAGTCAACCACACATTCTGGTTGGTAGTTGCTCTTAGCCAAGTCATTTAGGCATTGATAGTCTCAAGTTATTTATGGAATGACTATGAATCAGTTTCCACTGCCTGCTCCTTGAAATTGCTTGATTTATGAGAGCAGTGCAGAGATACATCTTCTTACAGGTCACTGATTTATTATAAAAATGTATAAGGAAGGAGCAGCCAGGTGAAGGAGATGCATGCATACCTTTTCCACGCAAGGTTTGGAGAAGAGGCACTGGAGCTTCATTCCCTGTATCCCCATATCTCTACTTTTTCACCAGCCTTCAGTGCTCTGAAACCTGTGCTGGATGGGGCTTCATCATACAATCAAAGTTGAGTAAATCCTTGGCCACTGACAATGAATTCAACCTTCAGCCTCTCCCCTTCGCAAAGGTCAGGGGTGAGAATGAAAGTTCTTATCTTCTTGATAGATTTCCCTGAAGACCTGAGCCCATTCTTCAATCCATAATTGATCCCTAAAGTCACCCCATTGACAACATAAGAAGCACCTTCACGGTGGTTCTCTTCACTTAGAATATTGGTTGGGTGGGAATGGAGGTGCCATTTATCTAACCAGAAGGAACATTAGCTTTGCAGAGAGGCAGGTAATGTGTTGATATGCTTTTTCTTTTAGTGGTGGGGAGAGAAGCGGGGTAGGAAAAGAAGCCATGCCCAATGGTGTTCAGAGCTTACTCCTAGCTCTGTGCTCAGAGCTTACTCAGACTCTGTGGCAGTGCTCACTGTCACTGTCACTGTCGAGCGGGCACCAGTAACATCTTCATTATGAGACTTGTTACTGGTTTTGCATATCGAATACACCACGTGTAGCTTGCCAGGCTCTGCCGTGAGGGCTAGATACTCTCGGTAGCTTGCTGGGCTCTCCAAGAGGGGCAGAGGAATCTCTCAGGAAACCATAATGCAGTGCTAGAGATCAATGGCCATGTGTAAGGGAAGAACCTGGACCCCTGTGCTGACTGACTCCACATTGACTATGGATTTATTTTTTTTAATCAGAAAGAACCACAGATTTCTTCTTTTATATGAATCTGCAATTCATTTCTTACAAAAAAAATGTTAGGTACATGCAAGTTTTCACATCATGGGCCATGGCTCTTACAATTAGCTAAGTCCTTAATATTCTACCACCATGTTATTCTCCAGTTCCATATCTTAATCACAGAAATTTTCTAGGAAGAAGGAATTTGGGAGAGTTACAGAAATTCTCACCAAAAGCGAGAGAAAAATCAAGCGTTACACTTCTGAGAAATGGGAGACTCGCTTTATTATGCCAGTGGGCCCAACTGAGCTCTGCTTCAAAGCTGGGTCCTGAACAAAGGTCCAAGATTAGTTTATAGAGTAGTTGTTGGGAGGAAGGGGTACACTGCAGGCAGCTGGTGGCAAATAAAGAAGCAAAAGTTCCCAGACATGTTATTTGCAAGGTAGAGTCATGATCGCCCTATGGATATTTCTCCACTTTATGCAACTTTTTGGGTCAAAAAGGGAGACTATTACAAGGTCAACCCACAGTTACCTCACAGTCTGGGTGCAGCAGTTTGTTTTTGGCAAGCTTTTATTTTTTGCTCAGCTGCTTATGATGGGGGCAAGGGGAAACAAGGTCCTATTCTCCCTTGTCAGGAAGGAAAACCAGGGTCTTTTCCTCATCAGGAGGATTTCAATCACATAAATCTGCAGAGAAAGCACAACGGTCCTTCCTCACAGGGAAGAGTCACAGGCTGATAAAGGCAAAGGCATAAAATGGAAAAAGGGGAAGGACACAGGACTAGAAGAGCAAAGACGCATCTGGCAAATGATCTTTTATTAAATTTTAGTTTGGGACTCAAATTTAATTCATCTTTTCCTGGACCAAATTTATTCTTGATAACAATAAATCTTTCCAGGTTTGGGATGAACAAAAAAGCAGATGATATATTTTTTTCCAGAGATCATTCCCAGGTCTATAACATTGTTCCTCATTACTACATTAAAGTTGTAGTTGTTTGGATCTCAGATTTCCTGCCCTAGCATTTCAGTTAGCATATATTCTGGAACCATCTTTCAGAATCTCATGCTCAGGGTAAAGGCAGTCCTGCATGTCATACAATTTAGAAGTAACCATAATGCCAAAGGTATTAGAATTTAGCACATAGCCTAGTGTGGTTAATACCCAAGACTTTTGAAGCACCGCACAGACTATTATAAACAAGGACTGATGGAACTTTGAAAACCTGGAGTAAAGAGGAATCTGAGACATTACAGGGCTGGGAGGGTGGAAATTAAGCCTGGTTCAAGCTGGGAAACTTGTGTCTTGGTAGATAACTGTGATCATCAGCATCATTCTCAACCAGAAGAATTGAAATGTGATTAAAGTCCTTTGGGAATCCATGGACAGTGTGCCTCTGTTGTTTAACAGAAATGGGCCGGTATGTTGGGCTGGATTTTTGTCTCAAGAACCTGTATTTCCAAATAAGTGACTTAATTACTCATCTCAGAGCTAAGTACTCAACCATAACCTCAATCCTAAACTCTTGGGCCGAAACGGAAAAATGGCCAAAAGTTAACAAAATGATCAAAGAATTATCCCTGAAAGGGATTTTGGTGATGACCCAGATTGAAAATTAGGATATACCAGTCAATAGACCATTTTTCCCAAGGTCCAACATAAGGAACTAGAGGATTGCACTTGACCAAAAGATGGTCACCAGTTGAAAATGACTCTAGAGCTTCCTTCATCACCTGGTCCTCTATGCCATCCTGTCTGGAAAGTTTCTCTCATTCTCTTCTTTTGCACAAATCCTTTCCTCCTCTTTTCTTCAGATTTTTCTGCTTTATAACATTATATTTGCCTTCCTCAAAGAGATCACATGCATATTCAAGGATTTTCACTTTGGTGTAAATCCATACATCTGTACGGAGAAGCAGTAAGATCCAGTCCTTGTTCATGTATTAGGTACTCTATTAATATGTGTAAAACTGAATGCTGTTCCAGCATCAGAACATGAAAGAGGGGAGGGAGAAGGGTGGGGGTGGGAAATAAGGCCTCTCTGATATTCTAGTCACAGTGCTTGTTCATCAAAGAGGATTGAGGTGATAGAGATATACCTCACAATGATGGGAGAAAATATAAAAAGCATTTCAGAGTAAGACTGGTGTCAGGAGAAAGCAGAAAAGGGAATGCTAAGACAGTAATCATTTGTATCACTTGTTATCCCGTTGATCTTCGATTTGCTCGAATGGATGTCAGTAACGTCTCCATTTGTTCCTGTTGTGTACTAGTGTAGCCAAATGGTATCTGACTGCTCCAGGAATACGAAGAGCCTCAAACCATTCATTCAGGGTTTTGACGAAGAAGTTTGACCATCTCGTAGGTGGGCGGCCATGCAGTCTTTTGACTCCCCATGGAATCCAGTCGGTAACAGCTCTAGTCCAGCGGTTGTCTCTAAATCGCATTATGTGTCTGGCCCATCTGACTTTCGATGCCTTGGCGAACGAGACAGCATCCCTGATTCTTGACCGTAGACGGAGGTTGGAACTCTGGATTCCTTCTCTCACTTGAGTGAAACATGATAATCCAAGCAGGGCTCTTTTGATTTCTCTTTGGGATACCCAAATAGCGTTCTCATCCTGTTTGCATAGGGCCTAGGTCTCTGAGGCATATGTTAGTGCAGGAAGAACAATGGAGTCGAAAAGATGTGTCCGGACCCAGAGGTTCTTCGTCCTTTTAACCACTTCTTCAACACTCTTGAAGGTGTTCCACGGTGCTCTCTTCCTCCTGAGCAGTTCTGGCACCAAGTCGTTCCTCATGTTGAGTTCTCGACCCAGGTACACATAGCTGCATTTGGAGATGTTTGTTCCATTGAAAGTAAATGGAACGTCAGGGAATAGTTTGTTTTTCATGAACATTGTCTTCATGAGATTCAGCTGCAGTCTGACCTTTCCACACTCGCAGTCGGACTCAGCCAGCATTTGTGCCATTTGGCTAGTGTTTGGTATTATCAGAATGATGTCATCAGTGAAGCGGAGGTGGTGTAGTCTATCTTCACTCCCATTCCTTCCCATTCCACTCATGGCATGATGTTCTCCAGGGTGGCACTAAAGAGTTTCGGTGAAATGGTGTCACCCTGCTGAACTCCTCTCTTTATGTCAAAGATCATTTCTTTGTAGGATGGTGAGATCCTAGTGGTGAATCCATAATACAGCTCGAAGAGGATCTTGATGTACTGAGTTTGAATGCCCTGTTTGGCTAGGGCTTCAATGATCACCTCAGTCTCAACAGAATCAAAGGCCTTTAAATTGATGAACATTAGACAGAGCAGCATCTTGAACTCTCGCGAAACTTCAATAAGCTTGGTCACTGTGTGGATATGGTCGATCATGCTGAATCCTTTTTGGAACCCGGCTTGCTTGCATAGTTGTCCTTCATTTAGTGTTCTGCCTATTCTATTCAGGATGACTCAAGTGAGCAACTTGTAGATGACAGACAACAGGCAGATTGGGCAATACTTGACGATGTCAATGTCGTGATGTCTCCTTTCTAGTACAACAGAATGGTCCTGCTGGTTATCCATTGGGACAGAACCTTGCATATGAACAGGCAGTGTGTGAAGAGCTGAGCCAATGTATTGACAAGTACTGGTGGCAAATTCTTCAGGTGTTCAGGTCTGACCTTGTCTGGACCGGGTGCTGTACGTGTCTTTACCGACAAAATGGTGTGTTGGATTTCTGAAGGGAGGACATTGGGAATGACATATCCATCCTGCGGAATTTGGTATGTGGGCAGGTGGACGTGGCTGTCAAAGAGATCGAGTAAAAGTTGTGAATAATCATCTCCATTGCCCTTCTGGAAGATGTGATTGATCCATAAGGACCTCCTCTACCCAGCCACCAGCATGCTCCAGGCCGCTTTCTGAATACTCAGACCAAACCTCACGCATGAGTGAAGCCCCACAGAAGCAGATGAAGAAGAACTTTGTGACCTTGGACTCCAGGCTAAACGAGACTCAGAAACAAGATCCTCTGTCTGCCTGCTCCAATCTCCGGCACCTCAGGGATCAAGCCCAGACTCCCCACCCTACCCACGCCAGATAAATACCTCCACTACCTCCACTACCCAGCCACCACCATGCTCCAGGCCACTTTCCAGATCGCGTGGCCATAGGACACTTAACTTCCCATAATTTCCACACCATATTTGATGGGGTTCAAATATGGTGTGATCCATGGGAATGCCTGTAAGGGCAATTGGAGGCCACCCTAAAAGGCTCCATCCTTCTCAGAGAGCCTGGCAAGCTACCGAGAGTACCCCGCCCGCACAGCAGAGCCTGGCAAGCTACCTGTGGTGTATTCGATATGCCAAAGACAGTAACAACAATTGGCCTCATTCGCCTGACACCAAAAGAGCCCCCAATACGCCAGCATTAAGAAGGATGAGGAAGGAGAGGCTGATAAAATCTCAGGGATGAACTAGACTGCTAAAACGAAGAAGGACTAAAATGACTGTCTGTACTTTCAACGCAGGTTCACTGGCATCGGAAGCATCCATCAAGGACCTGATATTGCAAGCACAGAAGATCAAGTACAACATCATTGGTCTGATGCCATTTTTGGCACTGGAGAAGAACTGTTCCAAAGAACATGCGACAACAGAGGTGTTGGCATTGGTGTCCTTGTCAACATGAACTTGGCCATGAACATTGATTCATCTGAATGCCTAACAACCCGAATTGAACAACCCACTTAAATAGATGTGGCTCACTGCCGGCAGTTTCTATCTTCATCTTCTACGCACCAACATCCAACTACGATGAAGAAGAAATTGAGAAGTTCTACCTGGAGCTGGAGAAGTTCTATAAAGAAGACCACACCTTCTACAAGATCATTGTTGCTGATTTTAATGCCAAGATAGGGCTGAGAAGGTCACCCAAAGAACTCCACGTTGGGACCCATGGCCTAGTATGGAAAGAACAGGATGAGAGACTGTCTGAGTTCATCATGTCAACCAAAACCATCCATGGCAACTCACAGTTCCAGAGGACTGAATCTAAATGTTGGACATGGGAGTCTCCCAATGGACAGTTCCACAATAAAATTGACCACATCATATTCAATCGAAGGTTTTGCCTGACTGATGTCGTTGTTGTCCCAAAAAGGGATTGGACCACTGTCTCCTTCATGCAAAATTCTACTTCACAGAGCAGGGAGAAAGGACTGCAAAGTTTAAGTTCAAGAAGAGAACTCCCAGAATGACCACCACTGGGAGCTCTTTGGCACTGTTGTGACAACGTGGGAAGATGCTGTCATTGACAACATCCACAAGTGTAAAAAACTTCTGCAAGGGTGCGGCCAGTGGAGAGCCCCAGCGGCTCTCCTCATTGGCCACCTCCTGGTTCAGGGGATCGGTCCCAGGCTGCTCACCCAGCCAGGGTGGCCCAGGCCATGGGGCAGATGGAAGAGGAAACGAGGGCCAAGCTCGTTGATTGATCAGTTGCCATTTATTCCATTCTCTCCACATGCCTGTTCCAGTCTCTCTGAGCCCCCCATTCTAGTCTCACACTGCTCCTCAATCCCGTCTCCTTCTGTCTCTCCTAGCCCCTCATTCCTCCATCCCAGCTCTCTGGATTCTGCCTCCTTCTTCACTAGTCTCCCCCCTACTTGTGTCTCTCCACCTTGCCTTCTAGGGTACACACAGTCTGTTAGCAAAATCAACATAAGAAAGCCCTTCCTGAGGGCCCACCAGGTTCAAAGGAAACAGTACCTAGGGACACTCCAAAGCCCTTCCTGACTGCCAGCAGGCAAAATACCTCTTAAAGTGTTTTTCTCCTTTCCTCAGTACAAAATCTCCATCAACATCTTACTACTAGTTATTTTTGTATGGACACAGTAAGAGATATATTGAGGCTTATAGGGCAGCTCTCCTGGCAAGATCTTGCCACAGATTTAGATTACAGCACTCAGGCCATATTAATTATTCCTAACCCTAGCAGGGTCCGAATCTAGTTATTACTTTTTGGATCATGACAGCATTTATCCATGACCAAGCTCTTAACTTATAGTTAAGCATTAGGCACTTTGGCCAGGCCCATCTCAATGCCAGAGTAGCACATAACTCACCGCTTGCCCTGGGTCTGTCCCATCCCTCGTCACGACCCTGCTTTTGGGGGTGCTTGGAAATAAGGGCAGCTGAGGCTTAGGTTGAAAGAACAGATGTCCAGGAGGAAAATATCATGTAGAGTCAAATGACTCCCAGGTTATGATAGCATGGCATTTGCTACAGTCTTCCTGTGCCCATACAAAAGGACATGGCTCTGAATAAACTACGCAAAGGACTCAAGGAGAAGAGAAAAACAATATTTACAAGTCAACAGAGCACAAAGGAAGAAGTTACTAAAAAACACAGAGGAATGGGAGCACTGTGATGGGAGTAACACTGTTACTGTCACTGTCACCCGTTGCTCATTGATTTGTTTGAGCAGGCACCAGAAACGTCTATCATTGTGAGACTTATTTGTTACTGTTTTTGGCATATCCAATACGCCACGGGTAGCTTGCCAGGCTCTGCCATGCGGGTGCGATACTCTCAGTAGAGGGTCGGAAGAATCAAACACTGGTTGGCCACATGAAAGGCCCTACTTCTGTGCTATTGCTCCAGCCCTCCTCCCCACAGATGATAGAGCATATCCCTCAATTCTGGGGAACAGGGTGAGTTTTCTCAATAAACTTAAACTACCTGAGGCTATGTTACCCTACAGATGAGAAATACAATCATTGGTTTAGCACCTCCATGACTGCGCGAGGAACGCCGCCAGTGGGAAAGCCACAAACAGACGCCTGTCTTCGGAAACTCTAGAGCTCATTTGCCAACGTGGTTTGGCACGAGCCTCAGGCAATCACAAGCTAATGTCTGAGCTCGCAAAGCTGTGCAGAGAAGTGATAAGGAAGGCCTCAAAGAGAGAAGACCAGCAGCATTGGCCGATGTGGCAAAAGCTGGGAAAAGTATTTGCAATGCTTGCCTGTCCTTCGCCAACTACAAGACCAAGATGATTGCCCTCCGACGTCCTGATGGATCAAGACAGTAATAGTTTGTATATATTCTATGAGGTACTGGGGACCAAGAGATAGTACAGGCATGGGAACAGATAGTAAGGCAGTTGTCTGACATGCATACAGCACACAGCAATTCCCAGCACCACACATGGTTAGTTCCCTGAACCCCTTCAGGAATGATCCCTGAACACAGAGACAGGAGTAAGTCCTGAGCACTACCAGGAGTGGCCCTAAAACCCCCAAATAGATCTACCTATAAACAATATGAGGCATCAATTGGACAAACATTTGAAGAAGTCCAGGAAAACAAATGAAAGGCACAGGATGAACTCAGGTGGGATTCAACTTGCCTTAGTCTACAGGAGGGAGGGTCTATGCTGTAGAGACAGAGCTTGCTTTATAGAAGTTAGAGCTCTGAAAAATTCTTCTTACTGCTTTGGGATCTTTCACCTAGACCAAGGACTAGCAAATGTCATAAAAAAATGGAGGAAATTAAGGAGTCCCAGACCAGAAGCCACACAGGATTCCCTGACCTGTTGTCTGGCCCATTTCAACATTCTTTCTTCCTGCCACTCTATATGCCAGCCTCCTCAGGAAGTCCTCCTGCTCTGACTGGCGAGAAAGACAGCTCATCTGCCTCTTTTCCTAGCTCAGAGTTTGAGTCACTGCCACATTTCTGTCAGGGTCCCACAGGACACTTGTAGTAACTATTTCCTGATGATACAGATGCTTTCATCATCCAGTGTCTGCCTTTTCTCCACTGCCTTTTCCTCCATACCTTTTTACTTCACCCCTTCTTCCAACATTCTTTCCACAGTCCCTCAAGTCTCTCATCTACCTCTCTTCCTGACAAATTCCAACCTAAACTGTGCTTTGTAAAGCAAAACTCTGAAAGCTGATTCCAGTCACCAAAGAGAAAACAGAGGATGACCTAGGTTAGAACTTCTCCCTGGACTTTGCCAAGGTCTTAATTTGAAAGCCTCCTCATGCTATCTCATTCTTATTACTTGTAAAATTTCCACTAGTACATGCAACCATGTTGGGCAGCCCTAGTGTTCAAAATAGAAGTGAGGAAATTGGATAAAAACAGCAGACAGTGAGGCCACCCAAGCAGGAAAGACAAACCACAGAACAGCAGGAAACTCCAGGGACAGGGCACTCTGGGGAAGCTTTGGCTCCTTCTTCTCCAGAACAAAAACGCAGTCATATGGTGGTTTATCGTATCATAAAAGAGATGCCCAAATGCTGAAAAAGCAGGGGTCTCGTTACTCGGTGTGCTGCATCCAATAAAACCATAGTTTACCGCAAACAGACATCTGTGTATTAGAACTCACCACACATGCTCTTCTAGATTATTCCAACAGTTTCACCAAAGTTGATGTTCAATTACTGGGACAGAAGCAAAAGGACCTTTTTCAAAATATACTTGAGATCTGAAATGTGATTCTAACAATTTGCCTCCTGTATCCTTAGCATTTCTTGTTTGGTAGATCATGCCTTCTGTATAACAGAGTGAAATGATCAATTTAATCCATTTCACCCATCCCTTGGCTAGGATCTGACATCAAATTAAGGGGAATTCCCTGCAGAACACTTTTATCACCGCAATGAACAATAGCATCTTGTCTCGAAGACAGTCACTCTTACTGGAGACCAGACGAGACCCCACCACACCCATTAATGGGAACTTTGTTGACAAATGTTTCTCATCTGAACTCAATCAGTTTATAGGATATTATATAGAACTACCAATGTATTCCATATGCACTCTGTCACTGAAACTCTGAGACCTCGGCCCCAAACCAAAATCACATTATGAATTTTGTTGTTGTTATTTAACATTTGTTCTTTTTCACAAGTGCAAAGTGCAGCCCCATTATTTCATTAGTGGTTTTTCATCTGGAGCCTGGTCTGGCTCACTGCAGAGATGAGAAGGAGAGGAGAGGTGAGGGGATGCATTGACTTTGTGGTAACCTTTATTAGTCCTCTGCCAGCCTGCGATACAAAGAGTGGTTGGGGTTCTTAGTAAGATCTTTCTTTATAGGGGCCACCACAGGAGTGCTGGAGGACAAAGCCAATCTTGGAGTGTAACTGAAAGTTTTGTGTTTGAACCCCATGGAACTTGGAAGCTTCTTGGACCAGAACTATAACCTACATTGCTCTGGGCAACGGGGGCGGTGGGGCAGGGTAGGCAATGCAATGCTAGAACCTCTGCCACCTGAGCCCATCTCCCTGACATTCCGACACTCTATTAAGATTTTAATAGAGCTGTCCGTGTGCATCACAATCACTGTTGGCTCAACAGAAGAGAGAACCTCCCCATCCTTCTGAAGATGGCGGAGCTCAGTGATACTCATTTTTATTATTAATTTGTTAATAATTAATTATTGTATCACAAAAACATCTTTTCTAAGCCAAACATAATAACAATAATAATTTAATAATAATAAATTGCTAATTTGCTAATGATAAAAAATTTTGTCTTTGGTATCCTAATGATCAATAAGAGATCAGGCCTTACGTTGACATAGGAAGAGTCATCAGAATGTCCTACTCTGTCCCCAGTAGAGTGTTTGAAAAGTGGGGAAATGATGAGTGTGAGTCTGCAAGTCTGTACCTATTGTCAAAGTTTCCAAAACAAAAAGCATCTTTTCTTTCATAGAGCCCCCCCTCACCCTAGCACACTCAGACCAGTTAAGGATTTCAAATCATTCTGACATCAATCAAAAAAGACAAGGACAGTGAATTGTCTATCTGTGAAAAAGTATGCAACATCTTTCTGAATTCAAAAGCTCAGGTCTCCAATTTTGAAGTAAATACCTACACACACACACACACACACACACACACACACACACACACACACACACACACCTGCATCCACCATCCTGCTCAGCCTGGCTTAGAAACAATGCTTTTCAATTGCAGGCCTTTCTTCCATAAGGTACCTGTTACCACTTGCCTGTTAGCCAGATCTAGCCTAAGATCAAATAAATGAATGAGTAGAAACGAGTCGTGGGAAAGCTCAGAAACAAACACCCTGGGTTCCTCAACAGCTTGCTTTCTCATGGCCTGGGTTGTTGGAGTGAGCACAGGCAAACCAAAATTTGCTGACTGAGGAAATTTTTATTTGCATGTGGGAGAGAGATCGATAGATGATAGTCTAGGGGGTTCTGAAAACACTCCACAAAGACCCCTACTGGTCTTTGGACTGGTGCCTGGACTGGTGCCTACACCTGAGCAAGCTCTGCAGAGAGTCTGATCCCTGCACACCAGCTCCACATCAGCAGAGCAGAAGTGCCAGTCCTGAGGACAAAATTAGACTGCTTGTGCCAGAGGCTGGCCTGGAGGGCACGCCACTGTCTTACTGATCCACATTACCTGGGTTAAACAAGAGTAATTTTTGTCCTGTTTTTGTTTGGGGGCCATAGCCAGTGGTTGTCAGGGTATGTGCTCAGAGATCATTCCTGACATGTCTTATGTGGTGCCAGGGATCAAACTGGGTCCACCACCTACAAGGCAAGTGCCCTACCTCCTATACTGTACTGTCACTTCAGTCCCACAAAGATCTACTTCAAAGAGGCCTAGATCAAGTTGAGGATTTGAATGGTGAGCACTTGAATGGTGACCCACAAACACCACTCTCTTCTGGTGCCCCTCAACTCCCAGTGACACTCTGGACATCAGCTTCCCAGATGACAGAAACTCCCTACTCCTCTTCCCTCAGGTCTCCCAGAGCCCCGGAAAGACACAGCCATCCCTACTCCCCACCGTTTGGCTTCAGGGCTGGTGGAAGCTGCTGCCCAGGCAGACCCCACAATGCCTAAGCCTTCTGAGGCTCACAGAATTGACACCAGAGAGCAAGGTGTCTGCTCATCTGCAACCCAAGAGGGCCTTTTCTGTCCAAGGTGACTCCACCTGTGCCCTCCAGAAGCTCTGGGCATTGTGGATGTGCACATTGCCTGTACCCTCCGCTCAAGATTCAGGAACCACCCCCTCCAGGCTTTGCATAGACTGGACCCAGTTTTAATCAAATACACAAAAATAAATGTATATAGTGGAACAAGTCCCCTCTACAAGAGCTAAGCCCTCAGATAGACGCAGTCTGGAAGCTCCATCACCAGATAGAATCTGTTGCAGAGATGAAAAAGACTCCTCTGGAAGAGAGAAGAGAAGCTGGTGGGGCGGGAGGGTGGCTCCCGGCCCCCTCCCCAAAGCAACTCCATTTTTGGCTTCCCTATGGTGAATCTAATTGTTTAAACAAGATTAAACAAGCATGGAATTTGAGAGAGAGAGAAAGATGATTTTTTTTCAAGTAAGGGAATTTTTCTTCCCAAAAGTCCAAAACAAATCTAAACTATAAGAAAAGCTTTAGCTTTTCGGCAGAAAAAAAAACCTTCCTGGATGAAACGGTCCAAGAGAAATTAATTTCCTGGGGTCAGTGTAATTCAGGGAGAATTACAAAAGAGCAGTGAACTCCAAGTTATCACCTTACTTTCTTAGGAAAAAGAAACAGAATGCTTTCCAGGCTTAAATTTCTACTTAGAATAAGAATAGGCAACTCCAAAATAAGAAAACCCTCTGCTATGTTAGAGCACTGGGAGGGCCTCACAAATAAAACCACACAGAGAAGTTCAGGGTCACACTTGTGATTCATGCATCCACTCGTTAGTCATTCAACAAGCATTTTGTGTACATCTATACTCTGTCTGGTACTATTTACTGCAGTTACATTATAACCCAGACAGAAATGAATATTTACTTCAAGGAACTTGAGGAATCCTGGATCAGGAGGTCTATAAACCTGCCCTGTTCACTACTGTGCAAATAGGAAACAGGCTCAGAGGACCCAGTAGTGGTGGTGGATACTCCTGGCTCTGTTCTTGGGGGGATCATTCCTTGCAGTGCTTGTGAGACTGTAAGAGATAGAACCAGAGTTGGCCAGGGTCAAGGAAAATGCTTCATTTGCTGTTTCTCTCCAGGCCCTGACTACAGGTAGGAAAGGCTCTGTCTACCCTGCCAGCAGCTGTCCCTTAGTCCTATGGGGACTTTGGGTCTAGAGGCATTGGAATCTTTTCAATTTTTTGCTGATCAACAAAGGATGGTTTGGAGAGGTTTGACAGAACCTTTACCACATGAATGCACAGAGGTTAGATGCACCCATGTACACATTTATATGAGTTCATGGTCCACAGGACGTTTTGTGAAAGGCCTGGAATTTTCCAAGAAAAAAATCTTACAATCTGCTTTCAGACTCTGGTTCTACCCCAAATGAGTTTGTGGAGGTTAAATATTGGATGGCCTAATTCTCTTGAGGCAGAAACTGAGGCCTGAATCCAAACAGTCCCAGCCCAAGGATACACAGATAGGGAATGGCCAACCTGGTTTTATGGCTCTACGTCCAGTGAACTCCTGAAACATATACAATGATGGAAAGCAATGTTACCTCAAAAAAAGAGAAAATCAGTCCAGTGCTCTCTCTGTGATGTCATTCTGTGGGGGCAAGGCTGGAGCTCTGGAGTTTTCTGCAGACAGCAGCTCCATCCCTCCCAGCCCAGTCCTATGTGTGCCCAGAGACTTTTTGTGCCTCATTGCAAAATCTCTAATTCGTCTCTCTTCCTAAAGGACTCCACTCCTTGTTTAAGGTTCTGGGAAAACATCACCTCTCATCTAAAGCTATCCATGACCCTTCTATCCCCTCCAGACCACAAGGCCCCAAGACATAACAAGGCTTCATATACCTGCTCCTTAACCTAGGGCTTCATCTCTTGAACCCCCTTTTAACACTTGCTTACTTGGTAAACCCTGGCTGGTTCTTTAACTCTTGCTCAATAAATGCCCACAGCAAAGTTCACTCCTCTCCTCCCATGCCACCCCCTACACCCTATCTGCCTGGGACACTGAATGAAGCACACTTGATTCTCCATCCCAGAAGGCAAACTCTCCCAAGAACAAGGACTGGTGACTTGTCATAACAAGTCATGGTCACTTGATGACACTCAGTCCCCAGCTCCTGGGACTACCCCTGGATATTAATCATCAGCAGCAGAAGTGGAGCTGACCACTTTCCTTTTATAAATGTCACTGTTGTCATGTGTGCATAGTAGCGCCAGAAAACAGGTGAGTGAGTTTTAGGGTACCAGAGTCTCCTAGCTAGCTGTCAGGAAAGAACTCTCCAGCAAAGATTAGAAACCCATCCTCTCCATGTTCCCTAAACTCCATGGCAGGGTGGGAGGACAGGGAAGAAAGCAAGAACTGCCCATCATTTTCTTGATATCCTGTAGTTGTAGTCTCTGGATTGGAAGGAACCCGAGAAACTATTTCAGCCTTTCACCCAGAGCTGCATACCTCTGTCCAGCAGCCCCAGTGAGACACCCCTATATTCAACAGATCTCCACGTCACCAGAGACTCTGGCATCTTCTGGACCATAAAATGCTTCCCTCTTTAACCCACATTATCCCAAAGTTCCTGGGGTCTTGTCTCAGCAGCATCTCATTCAAGTAACATACATAGCATGTTACTCTAAGATATTAAAAGAAATTGTATTATCTTAGTTATGTCACTAAGTTGCTGATACCCTCAAATTTATCAATTCTCTAACAACCAAGAACAGTTTGAAGATGTGATTCAAAATGGCTCAAAGAGGATTTATTATAATCAAATAGCAAACTGTTCTAAACCCTCTTTCCTCATATATTTTGATCTCCACGAAGCACCTCAGCCCCTCCAAACTTTGTCTCTTTAGATAGTCCCACATAAGTGCCCTACCTTTGTTTCTTCCCTTGACTCTCAAATAATACAGTTCCTAGAACCCCTGCTATGGAGATTAACCCCCCTAAAAAATAATAAGCATTAAAGAAAGAGGTTAGGAGGATTGGTCCACAGTGGGAAGCCTGCTTGAAGTGCTTGGAGAAAAGGCAGTTGGGATAAAGACAGGACCACTATGACAAAGACAGTTGGAAATGATCACTGTGGATAAGAACTGTGTGCTGCAAGTAGGTAAAGGAACAAACAGGATAACCTCTCCGTTCTGTATTGCAAACCATAATGCTCAAAAAGAGAGGGAGAGAGAGAAAGATGAAAGAAAGAGAGAGGGAGGGAGCGAGGGAGGGAGAGAGAGAGAGAGAGAGAGAGAGAGAGAGAGAGAGAGAAAGTGCCTGCCATAGAGGCAGGCTGTGGGGTGTGGGGAAGGGGTTGGCAAGAGTGAAACAGAGGTCATTTGTAGTGGGAAATGTACACTAGTGAAGAGATGGATGTTGGAACATTGTATGGCTGAAACCAAATCATTAACAGCTTTGTAACTGTGTATCTCATGGTGACTCAATAAAAAATAAATTTTAAAGCAAAGAGAGAGAGGCTATAACTCAACACAGTGATCAAGTTTGTCTCACAATACAGAGCCCTGAACTACCCATGAAATCACAGGCTAATGAAAGCATTTTCATGATATTTTCTAAAACATGAGTCAAACTCACTTCAAAACTAGATACTAACCTAGGGGCTAGCCACTTGACCATGTGTGAGTGGTATGCTAATAGACAAAGTGTACCATAAACCATCCAACAGGGCTGAGCAGACTACAGTGTGTTCTTATGTGAGAGTTCCTAAGGGTATCCCCATCCTCCCCAGTTAAATATGCCCACTGAGCTGGAGCTGGGCTGATAGTACAGTAGGGAAAGTGCTTGCCACACAGATGACCCATATTCCATCCCAGGATCACGTGTGAACCCTCAAGCTTAGAGCATAGAGCCAGGAGTAGACCCTGAGCACTGCCGGGGATGAGCCAAAAACAAAAACACCAACTATGCCCACCACCAGCATGTTACTGAAAGGCATTAAAAGAAATTGCAGTAATGCAATGACGTGATTATGTCACTAAGTGGCTGATACCTTCAAATTTATCAATATCTCAGCTCAACTAACCACTTTTAAAGCAACAGCTAAAGAATGTAAAGGAAGATACAGATTTGTCAGCGCTGATGGATGTGTGCAGCAGCGGAGGTGAAGTGAGGCAGGGCACTAAGAGTAATGAAGGATACGGATGAATAAAATGAGAGCGTCTGGTGAGATGCTGCCACTATCGCCTGGGCCTCTGGTCAGCACAGCTCCCAGCAGGAATGACCCTCCCGGCTGTCTAGCGTGCAGCCAGGGTTCCTCGGGCTTCAGTGAAGCACACGTCGAGAGCGCCCTCTAGCGGGATCAGGAGCATCAGCCCTGAGGGCCGGTCCACCAGCAGAGATTTCAACCTCAGTGCCTTCTTCCAGCTTTCATTCAACAAACGTTGGTGACTTTTTTTTTTTTACATTGGTGACTTCTAACTACCTGCTGAAACACTGTGACAGTCATTCGGGAGACACATGAATAAGATATATTTACTTCTTAAGATTAAAAAAATATATTATTTATATTATTATTTTTCCCTGCACAGCAGAGCCTATAAATTGGCAGAGTCTGGCATATTTAATATACCAAAAACAATCATGATCACGATCACAAAATCCTGTTGATCGTCGAGTTGCTCGAGCGGTCTCAGTAACCTCTACATTCGTCCTATCCCTGAGATTTTAGAAGCCTCTCTTTTCTCGGCCTTCCAAACAATTCTGCATTGGAGGCTCTTTCAGGGTCAGGGGAATAAGATTCATCTGTCTTTGGCATATGGATACACCATGGGAAGCTTGTGAGGCTGTGCCATGTGGGCAGGAAGCTCTCAGTAGCTTGCTAGTTTCTCCCAGAGGGAGAAGTAGGTTATAAAATATCCTTTATAAAAGCTTCTGGGAGCTTGCTTTTAATTCTCTGGATGTTGGCCCTTGATGGGATTACACACACTTGGGTTCCTCTGCCAATACCTTCATGCATGAGGCTTGTCGAATGTGTGGAGAGGGGCCTTGAGCATGGCTGTGGCTAGGTTCCAGTGGTCTTCAGCCACCAGGAGCTCTGCTCAGGGCAGGAAGGGAAGCTGGAGCCTATTCCCTCTGAGGGGCCCTGGGGAAAACAGCCAGGCGTGCAGGCAAGAGACTCTCTTGCCAAAAACATATGCTAAAAACAATAACAACAAATGTGCCTTTCATGTTCCTGGAGAGAGCAGATGCCATTGGGCTGCACTAGCACATGACAGGGACACATGAAGACGCCACACTGGCGCCCAATCGAGGAAATCAATGAACAAGGGGATGACAGTGATACAGTGATACCTCTTAAGATGCTTCAAACTGGCTAAGGAAGTCAAAGAAGTCTCGGTACATTTGTATATCAAGGACAGTGGCCAAGCGGGAAGGCTCCCCCTGAGAGATGAACCTGGAGTTTCCATGGGCGAGAAGGAGACAGGCCTGCTAGACAGAGTAGCACAAGCTGGGAGAGAAAGAAGGTGAAAATTAGGACCAGCAAGGACACTAGAGAGGGTGAACTGGGCCAGATTAAAGACTGGGAATTCTCCCAAAGGAGAATAAGGCAAGGCTCATACACCCAGTTTACAGACTGGGGTGCTCTGGTAAAGGCAGCAAAAGTTAAAATGAAAACAGAAAATGTATGCCTAAAAGGGATGGGGACACAGAAAGTATGGAAGGGAAGAGTCCACTGGCCTTGGCTGAGGAGGGGAGAGGAAACGAAGGAGATGGTGCTGGCTTGGAGGGGAGCTTGATGAGATGCAGACTGGAAACAAGAGGAGCAGATTAGGAGGAGGGAGTTCCTGTCAAACCATTCTGAACCTTGTAAGAGCCAATGTAACAGAGAAACAAGCTGGAAGGAAGGAAATCGGCAATAGGCTATTTCCTCTGGAGCTCTGGGAAATAGCCTGGGGGGAGTCATCTGTGATCCTGGAGGGAAGGTAAATCTTGATGTGAGTTGTCAATGTGAAGTGAGCACAAAAAAGTCGAAGACAAATCTTCATTTTTAAGGTGAAAACAGAAGAGCTGCCCCACCCTCCTGCCGCAGGGAGACAGAAAACAAAGTGGAAGATTCTGGAAAGATTAATCTTGTTTCCTCTACATACTCAGCCACTCAGCATCAGCAAAATATTTTAGGGGTACAGTTCCTCGCAGAATAGTGACAAGAATTCCATCAAACTATCCAAGCAGCACATCAAGAGAATCAAGAGAACTGCCTAGATCCAGGTGGGCACTTAAATTGAGATCTTTCCCCTGAAGTAGTACTTGGGGGAAGAGGAGCAGGGGAGCTAACAGGATAGAGTCCCACATTAGATCAGCTGGTGTCAAGGCTGCTACTGGCTTCCTTCCCAGCTCCAAACCTAGTTAATCAGAAGGAGGTCAGGTCCATCTAAACAATGTCTCACCCATGGGCAGTGAGGGCACATGATTCTGAGGTCCCAGAGGAATCAGAAAGCAGAACCTATAAAAGTCCATGACTGGTCTTTATGGTCCATCTCCGGGTGGTAGATATTGTCATGATTCCCATTTACATTTGTTGTTTCTTTTTCGAGGCCTATGAAGTTATATATATATTTTAATTTGTTTATTTTATGTCTCAGTTATACAATGCTCGAACACCTGTCCCTTCACCAGTGCACATATTCCACCACCAAAAACCCCAATATACCTCCCACTCCCCCACCCCCACACCCCCATCTGTGTAGCTGATAAATTTCACTTCACTTTCTCTTTACCTTGATTACATTCCATATTTCAACACAAAACTCACTATTGTTGTTGGAGTTTCCAAAAAAAAAAAAAAAACAGCCCTGCTAACAAGGAAGCATTTGATAATTAGTTTTCCATTGCTGAGAATGAAGAGATATGAAGTTGCACAGCTGCAATAGCGGCCGCGCAGTTTGGGAGTTCTGTATTTTAGTAACTAAGTCCAGGGAGATTTATATTAGAAATTGCATCATTTCCCTTCCTGGGGAAGCATGGGGCTATGGCTTAGTTCACAGCCTAGAGACATTTCTGCAAGCAGCTGCTGGTACCAAGAGTAGTCTAGCTGGCCTTTGGATAATGGTTGATCAGCAGCCGAGCAGCCGCACAAACATGTTGCCACCCGGGTCGCATCTCGGTGAAGATCGCGCCAGTATTACCCCCATGCCGAGATCACCCACGCATCCCGCTGTTGCAAGTTCATAGCTCTTTTATTTTTCTTCCTGAGCCACCAAGTTCGTACCTCCTTAATGGTCCTTATAAAATGGCGGATGCCACATGAAGTTATATTTTAAATGTTAGTTGCTGTCACCTGCGAAGGCCATAAATATTCTTCTTGCAAACAGAAACATCCCGCGGCCCTTCAGAGAAGGTATTTTCTCCTGGGGCCACTGTTTCCTCCCAGAAACACAATGCCCGATTCCCATTTACATTTGAGGACAGCAGACTTTGAAACTTCATGTCACCCAGTGTCTCATATTTTCTCAGGAGATAGGTTCTTCTTCTGAGCTGTGTCATCTCAGACTTCCCTGAAGAGTGGAGGGATTAGCAGAAAGCTCTGGTGTCGTTTCACTATAGTGGGTGCCAGTAGCTCTGAGTCAAATCCCGTTTATCCTTAACAGCTCGGCCATTAACTTGGCTCTCCTCACTGCTTAGTGCCTCTGTTTCTCCATCTGGAAATGGGGGGAACTATCCTATGCCTCCCACCTTCCCATAGGGAGAATTCTGTGGAGATCATGAGTAAATGTTGGTCTGTGGCCTGTGAACGTGCAGAAATCTAGACCACTGTTACTGTGCCCACCTTATCCTGGGCTCACTTCTGAGGCTCAGAACTAAGGACATCTGGGTTTCAAGACAGTTCTCCACAACAAAGCAAGTAGACAAAAACCCAACTGATGACAAACCTTTAAGAGGGAAGACCAATATCAACCAAAAAAAAAAAGATTTAAAAAACCCTATCCAAAAAATGGGGAGAGGAAAATGAATAGATACTTCTCTGAAGATGACAGACGGATGGCAAATAGGCACATGAAAAAGTGCTCATCATCACTTAGAATTAGGGAACTTCAAATCAAGATGACAACCGGATATCATCTCACACCAGTGAGAATGACACGTATCAAAAGTACTGAGAACAATCTTTGTTGATGAGGATGTGGTGAAGAAGGAACTCTCATCCACTGATGGTGGGAATGTTGTTCATTCAAGCCCTATGGAAAACAGGGACTTTTCTCAGAAAAGTAAAAATTGAGCTTCCATGTGACCCAGCAATTTCACTTTTGTGTTTAGGTCCATGACCAAAACAAAAACATTCATTCAAAAAGACACATGAACACCATAATTTATTGTAGAACTTAACACAATAGTAGGCTATAGAACCAACCTATGTTCTAATAGATTTCCCATCAGAATTTGTCCAAAACCAAATCATGGGAGGGGAACAGGGAAGTTTGACCAAGTACTGGTGTCTCAAGTGCCATTCAATATTCCTGGAAAATGATTCTGATTGGAGAGGAAAAGAATATCAACTAATCCATCTCTCACCAAGGGAAGCAAAGGGAAGAGAGGAGTGAGCAGGTGTCCCCAGTTGCTCCAATTTCCCAGACAGAGATATACCCTGAAGCTGAGCTCACGATTTCTAGAATTCAGGGTGCAGGTGGAAAGGTCATGAAGTGAAAACAGATAGAGGGGTCGTATTTAACCTTACCAAGACAGGGACCCTCTGCTCCTAAAGACTATGATCGAGAGGTCTTCTAACCCATTTTGGCACCCAGAGCGGCTTCTTGAAGAAATGCATCTAGACTGTGAACTGAGCTAAAATATCAGAAACCCAAAACCAGAACTCAGAGTCTTCACTCTCAGCAACGAAAAGAAATTATTAAATGATGCCTTTTCAGCAGGCATGATTGTTGGGGGAAAATTCCAAACAATAATAGTGAGTTCTCTATTGAAATATTGAATGTATTCAAAGTATAGAGAGAATAAAGTGAAGATCATTAGCTACTTAGGTGGGGGGGGTGTATATTGGGGTTCTTGGTGGTGGAACATGTGCACTGGTGAAGGGATGGGGGTTTAATCAGTATATGATTGAGACTTAAACCTGAAAGCTTTGTAAATTTTTTCACAGTGATTCAATAAAATAAAAACTTTTAAAAAAATTAAAAATAAATAAAAATATTAAACTTACCAAGACCAATTCAAGTATCCAAGAATCAGTGGTTATCAGTGCATGGACTGGGGTGAGAAAAGCTAAAAATGTCTGCAACCCCAAGCAAAGGCTAGGCGTTGGCCTTTTTGATTTGAGGACCCTACCCTGTGCAGACAGAGAGACAGAGACAAGTAAAGAAATAGGAGTTTATTGGGCTATAATCTTGGACAGACCCCACTGGCCTCTGGTGAGGCTGAAGTTGACCCACACCCTGAGAGAGGCTAAGCAGATTTTAGTTGTCTTGGATGAGGGAAGGAACAAAGACCAGTGGGAGTGGCATGCTTGGTAAGTAAGGATTGTAGCCTGTGAGTTGATAAGCTGATAAGCCTTGGGATAGAACACTGGGCCCATAAGTCTTGGCTTCAGTGCCAGAGGGGGCAGGATGAGCTTTGATTCTGAGAATGTTGCTAATTCATCAGCCACCATTTGGTCCCGAGCAAACACTACATGTTTGACAACAGATGATTGGAATATGAAGAATGATATATAAGCAATGGAATACTATGCAGCTTCAAGGAACAATGAAATCATTAAATTCATTGTAACTTGATTGGAACTGGACAATAACATGTTTAAGTCAGGTCCACCCATGGGTGGCTACGTGAGGTGGGAAGGAGGGAGACGAACACTTTCTCCTGATCTGCCTCTGCCATCCCAAGACCCAGCTGGGAATACTTGGCCTGATAAAGTCTACAATGACCCCCTCCTTGGCATGGGTCAGAGCCCCATCAGCCCCACTAGGTGGCCATCAAGCCACACCTGACGTCTCCTTGATCTTCTCAGCATGGGAGTTGATCCCCGACACCCAATTTCTCGGGGGGCCATGGACTCATGTCGGGATGTGGAACTGCTCTTTGCAGGAAAGGAAAGTCAGCCCTAGGCCTTACCCAGGGTTACCAGGTTCTGGTCTTGCCTCACAGAAAAGAATTTCAGGAGTAAATGAGCAATGAAGCAAAACAGATTTTATTTAGAGGGTTTTGAGGATGAGGAGAGAGGGAAAATAAGAGAAAGAGAGGAGAGAGAGAATAACATACTCAAGAGAGAGTGCAGGCTTCTCTAAAGGCAGAGAGAGCTCCTACACACACCCCAGCATTAGACACAAAAGCATGAAAGTACACATCTCAAGAGGGGAGACGCAGGAGACACACGTGCTCAGGCACCACATGTGCTTGGCCAGGTGAACACAAGCACATGGGCTTGGGAAGCATATGCGTGCCCTTCCTTTGCTCAAGGTGGCTTTTATAGGGTTTTCCCAAGATGCCCCATGTGGGGCTTTCTGGCTAGGTAAGAGTCTGTTGATAGGGATGTTTTCAGGGTGCAGAGTTAGAGTTAGGAGTGGTCTTCTTTGAAACTCCTTTTCTTAAACTTTGTTCCTGCTGAATCTTCAGAGCGTGGGTCCAGCCTTCTCTGATCTGCGCTAGCTGAAGGTTAATCAGAGTAAAGGAAGGAATTGAGGATTCTTGAGTAATTTCCTTCAGGCCCTTTCTGTAGGAAGGGATCCAGTCTCCTCAAGGTCTGCTGCTGGAGAAGGTCTTATCAGGTCTTGCTTTCTGTATCCACAAGGTGGTCAGACTTAGGACTAGTGGCTTTATTACTTCCCAGAAATGTAATTGCCATGATTGGAGGTGGCAGGGGAGAGCTTCCCTTATCCACCTGCCTACATCAATGTTAAGTGAAGTAAATAAGAACAAACTTATTTCACTTTGAAGAAGGACAAACACAAGATGATCTTACTTGCCTGTGAACAAGGGAATGCAAGGTACTCAGAAAGAAATACGTAGACCACCCTTAACCCTGAAGTATAGGAAAGAAAAGAACAAGGAAGAAAAGAAATCAAGTGGGGGGGGGGTGTAATAAGAAGAGGAAGACAGGAAGTAACAGGCACCAGGGGTCAAAGATCCTGGGTACATTAGTGGTGTAGAGGTGCAGCAAAATTGTATATCCGAACCACAGAGTCAACAATACTGAAAAAATTAAATCCAAACTACAATAATCAAACTTAAAAATGTGTCTGTCAAAGAGGCAGGCTTGGGGGCAGAAGGAAACCTGGGGACACTGGTGGAGGGAAGGTGACACTGTGATAGTATTAGTGCTGAAACACAGTATGCCTAAAACTCTAACTGCAAATCACAGTGCCTCAATAAAAAGATTTTTTAAGAAATGTAGCAGTGTAGTACTGCTGTCCTGTTGTTCATCAATTTGCTCAAGTGGGCACCAGTAACATTTCCATTGTGAGGCTTGTTGTTACTGTTTTTGGCATATCCAACACGCCATGGGTAGCTTGCCAGGCTCCGCTGTGTGGGCGGGATACTCTCAGTAGCTTGCCCGGCTCTCTGAGAAGGGCAGAGGAATCGAACCCAGTCAGCCTCGTGCAAGGCAAACACCCTACCTGCTGTGCTATCGCTCCATCCTATTTCATTAAGAAATGAAAGTGAAATAAACCAGTCTCAATTAAATTTTAATGAAGCCTCTAAGGTGTTGTATGAATTTAGAACCCTCAATCCTTCTAATCTCTTTCTCTGACTTTAACCTCACCCCAATTCCAAGTTCTGGAACAAAACAAAGCTTGGATCTCTTTATTGATGACCCTATAAAGAAGTCTATGTGGGAGGCTGCTCTATTGCCTCTCGCACCAGTCATGTATTCATCTCCCATCTCCTTCACCACTCCACCACTCCTTTCTCTATTCTCTTCCACCATCATCACCACCTGCCCCTTGCTGTCTAATCTACATACACCACACACACACACACACACACACACACACACACACACAAAGAGAGAGAGAGAGAGAGAGTCCTATAGCCACTCCATTCCAAGCTCTCAAAAGAAGTGAGCCACTCTGAAAGAATCTCAACAATTCAAATCAACATTCAATGGTCTGTGACCTCTTTTCCCTAGAGCCCATCCCTTCTCCCCTCTTCCTACTCCTGAGTGCCTACTTCCCCTGGAAACACTTTTTTGTTTTAATCTAAATTTATACCTTGATACCTTACCATAATCAGATAAAAGCAGTTTCCCCACCCTGCCTCTATACATATCTTAAAAATGTTCCCACAAGTTACTTTCTTACCTAACTTACTCATGGTTCACTCATGGTTTTGTATAACTTCCAAAATGCCCCTAACCTTTTATATATAACCAATGTTTGTTCTCCCCTGGCAGTGTGCCTTCCTTCGGTCCTGTGGATATCTTCCTGCTTATCTTCCCCTCTTGCAGGGAAGTAGTTCTCTGGCAATGCCAAGAGGGTATTAGGAAGGAATTAGGAGGGAATTTGTGAAGATAAAAACAACAAAGACCACGTTCAACTTCATCCTATTAGTTCACCACTGTGTTGATCATGTTGGGGTTGAAGTTGTGAGGATCAAAATTTATAACACTGTCCTTAGAGAAGAAAATCCTATCAAATTCTTAGCGTCATGATTCAGAGTTTTTAAAGCTTGCTCAAATACCAGCCCTTGATCACTGTCTCTATCACACCAGGTGGTCAGATTTCACTATTCCCACTTTACAGATGAGGAAATAAAGGATCAGAGGTGCTTGTGACTCACCGAGGGTCACACAGCACAAAGGACTCCTGACCAGGGTCCAGAAAATATGGGAAGCAAGACCTCTCTGACTTAAACACAAACTTTCAAGGACAATAGACAAAATTGTAGGTGATATGTTTCAAAGGTTATGTCTAGATGACATATGGGTTGAAGGCATTGGAAAAACTCTGATGAAGAAAGGTCTTCTGAAAGAGAGGGTCTCTGGGTGGGGATATACCTTTCAGAGAAGGTCTGTGAGGATAGTGCCAAGTTACTGCCCTTCTTGAGGACAAGCTGACACATGTCCTCAGCTTTGGGACAACCATGTCAGACACAAAACAGTATTAGAATTCTGCAATAAATCATGGTCTGGGCACAAGCAATAGGAATTTTAAGTGACACCTACATGCTGGAGGAACTAAAATTAGCCACTCTACTGCCTTCCTCTGTTGATTCTTCCAGCTGGAGTAGCTGGGGGAGGAGGCTGTGTTCTTCTGGCTGGTCATGTCCACTGCCCCCACTGGATATTCCCTACAGTCTGGCCACTCTGCACCCATAGAACTTCTCCACTGCAATTGAGTCAGCAAATGTGTTTAAAGTGAGACAAGCACATAAGCACACAAGGATAGAAGGCGAGCCTGCAAACCAGTGGGGCTAACAGTGGCTTTCTGTGCTGGAGATGAAACGGACCCAAGTCCTCTGCTCCTAGGGGTTTCTGGACAGATTCATGACACAAAGTACAAGCAGCCCAAGCAGGGGCAGCTCCTGGAGATTGGTTCTGGACCCACCCACAGTGGAGGTGGTGAGGTTCCACGTGCTGTTCCACCAAAGCTCTTTCTTCTTCTGTGGCCTCTTCTCCTTTCTCCTGTCTGGACTGCTCTCTGGTTTCTGTGCTCTCTGCAGCACTAACTACTCCCAGTGGGGATTCTGACTTTGCTTGCACCTGTCCGTCCTGGCTGGCCTCCTTCTCACATCCTGTGTCATGCCATTACAGCCCTGCTTCTTGGGCTCACTCCTTGGTGTTTGCTTGGTCAGAATAGTTACAGGATCTCACAGCACTGGCTCCTCTCTGCCAATGAGTTTCTGGTGGCATGTCAATTGCACTGAGAGTAGATCACAGGACCTGTGTGACCCACCTCAAGCAAAAATCAAAATCTGGAGGGCCAGAGATAGTACAAAGGGTAAGGCACAAGTGTTGTATGTGGCTAAACAAGGTTCAATTTGCTGTACCCAATATGGTCCCCTAAGCACCAGCAGAGTGACCTCTGAATCAGGGCCAGGAGAAAGCCCTGAGCACTGCAGGGTATGGGCCAAAAATAAAAAATTCTTTTAAAGTTAAAACCTGAACTGGTTTCCAAGAGCAAAGTTCTGAGTACTAAACTGGACAGTCCCACACCATGACTGCCCCTGATTCTCCTCCTCTCCCTTGCGGGGCCCTCACTCCTGGGACAGCAGCACTGCTTCCTGAGCAAGGATGGACTATGGCTGTGTTGGTATTTTCTCTCTCTGTCTTCCTCTTTCTCTCCGTCTCCACCTTTCTCTCTCTGTCTCTGTCTCGAAGAGAGACTCTCAGGAAGACTCTCTCTGTCTCTGTCTTTCTCTGTCCCCCTATCTCTCTCTGTCTCTGACTCTGGCCTTCCTTCCCCCTTTTGCCTGTTTCCCTTATCTAGTTCATTCATCAGTTGCAACCCTCCATGCCAGGAGGGTCTTGCCTTTGCTGTATAAGACCAAACACTGAGTGGACAGCATGCCACAAGGCCAGCAGTAAAAATGGACATTGATTCCTGTAGAGAGGGAGAGAAAGCCTCATAAAGCCAGTAAGACAACAGATTCCTGGACAAATGGCACCTTCCTATGTTCTGTGTGGACTCAGGATACACTTCTCCACTTCCTTCGGTCCGCAGGCAGCTGAGCCCTCAGCTGTTCCAGACCAGAGCTGAAGGGAAAACTTCCACATCCTTGGGGGCTGGAGCAATAGCACAGCGGGGAGGGCGTTTGCCTTGCATGCGGTAGACCCAGGTTCTATTCCCAGCATCCCATATGGTCCCCTGAGCACTACCAGGGGTAATTCCTGAGTGCAGAGCCAGGAGTAACCCCTGTACATCGCCGGGTGTGACCCAAAAAGCCTAAAAGAAAAAACAAAAAAAACCTTCCACATCCTTTGAGATGTATGCTGCCTAGAGCTTACACATGAAAAAATGAAACATAGAACTTAAATCCAAGCCCATAGGGGGAAAGGACACTTGAGCATGTTAAGGAGAGAACATCTTGCAAATTAGGGACATTGATGGAAGGAAATGAACACTGGAGAATGGATTGGTGTTCAAATATTTGTACACTGAAACTCCATCATGAATTACTTTGTAACTTAATAAAAATTAAATTAGGAGCTGGGGTGATAGTACAGCAGGTAGAACACTTGCCTTGCACACACCCAACCTGGGTTTGATCCCCAGCATCCCATATGGTTTCCAAGCACCGCCAGGAGTAATTCCTGAGTGCAGAGCCAGGAAGAATCACTGAGTATCAGTGGGCATGACCCCAAAACAAAAGAATAATAATAATAATTTTTATATATTTAAATATTTATTATTATAAATAATGCACTAAACTAAACAAAAAATTTTTAATCTGGAGCCAAGGGTATGGCTCAAATGGTAGCACACAGGTCTGGCATATGCAAGGTCCCAAGTTTGATCCCCAGCACTGCATTCCCAGGCTTTACTGGGTGTAACTCTGGGGGGCACCCGAGCACCAGTGGCCAGGGTGTTAACTATCTTTCACTGTCAGACTGAGCATTGCCAGGAGTGACCCCTATGAAATAAAACTGAAAAAAGGAAAGAATGTCTAAGGAGGGGCTGTGGAGGCAGGAAGAGAGCTCTCTGGGAAGTCGGCAGTTCAGTCCACACGCTGGGCCTGTGGTCCTCAGCAGTGCATCTCATGCACCCTCACCCCCATGGCCATCTCATAAGGAAAGCTCTGCCAGAGGCTGCTTCAATACCTCGAACACCAGCCTGTACTCCTCTTCTGTACTCTATGGGTATCTGCTCTGTTCTGTCCGCCCTCACCACCTGCCCCTTGCTGTGATTCTTTTCCTAGTCTACATACAAGGGATCAGACCATAGTCTCCTCAGCCAGGACTACCTTCCAGTGTTTCTGTAAGAGTCAAATGTCATAAGAGATGCAAGACCAAGACATGGGCATCTTTGCCCTTATCCCCACTACAGGAAAAGTCGGGATGCCCAGAGGCGGGAATCAAGAGATTCCAAGTCCCGTGGTGACTCTGCCAGTGAGGACACATGCTCAGACCAACAAATCAGAAACACAGTGGGGAGAAATGAAATTAAGATACAAACATTCATGTGTATGTGTATGTGCACCTGTGTGTGCATTGTATCAAACAAAGTGATGCAGTTATTTCTTTGCAGAAGTAGGACTATTACCAGTGTGACACTCTGACCCAGGCTCCTGGTTATAGTCACCCACCCTCCAACACAGGACTCTAGACCACATCAAAGGCCCCTCTCACCTCCTGTGACAGCAGGTGTCCTGGGGTCTGAATGCATCTTGTGGTGAGGAAAGTCAAAGAAGGGGTCCAAGAGGATGTTGGGAATCAAAGAGCCTCAAACCCCAAGACTTTCCTCCCAGACACAGCTCCAAGAAGCGAGTCTTCTGCTATTCAGCATCAGCAAATCCAGTTTCTCAGAGTTGACTGGCTTGAGCCTCAAAGACATGTTTTTTAGATGCATAGAAAGTGGTGGAAATGCTTTGAAGAACAGAGTTGCCTTTTATGGCACTACTTCCTCCCAGATGTTTTTACCCCACAGAAGATGGTTGGTGACAAAACAGGTATGGTACCTTCAGCATTGAGCTGCAGGAGCTCCATTCCCTCCAGGGACCGCTAGGCCCATCCAGGCCCCAACTCACTCCCCTCAAGTAACCCCACGGAGGAACTTTCCATATAAACAGAGCCTGACTCAATGTCTCCCAAGTAAACCAGACCCTGGCCACCAAACTGCCAGCACCATACTTTCCACAATGAAAAGCTTCCAGGAAAGCCCCATAAAACCTTTACTGTAAATTCAATAAATTGGATTTCAAACATGGAGGCTGGAACCACAGACTCGCCCCCATCTCCACACACCCAGACAAAAATGCAGCCATGCAGGTCCTTCTGATCACCTTCAGCTCTGGCATGTGCCCAACATCTCAACACCACCAGAGCAACCCGACACGAGCCTGAACGGAGCCTCTAGATATTGCCCAGACACTTCAAGCAGGAGGAGAATACGCCCCCAAGGCCTGCAAGCCCCCTGTATCAAGGACGCAGCTCCCTTTTTGTGTTGCAGCTCCCCTCGCCTGCCTTTGCTATGCCCCATGCTATTAGCCCACAAAGAACTCCCAGTTTAGTAAGTCCTACATGCCCCTCAAAATAGTCACTGCAGACATGGGAGAGGTTTGGCCTCATGCAACAGTCATAGTATTCCCCCATCTTGATTTCACCACTCCCCCTGACCCCCCTGAGTGCTCCTCATACCTGGATTTCCCCAGGTTCACCTTTAACCCCACCACCCCAACCCTAACCTCTCTTGTTCCTCCCTGAGCCATGCAGGAGCATGATGAGGCTGTGGGAAGAGGCAGGAGGCAGGCTTCTGGACCCTGCACCCACACCTTTGCCAGGACTGGGGCCGGGAAAGGTCACCAGAGCCTGCCAGGAGACATGGGTGAAGGGACATGCCTTGTGGATGGGGGCCAGGAAGTCAGAACTCCATCTGAAATGCAGCCCCTTAAAGTTCCAGAACAGAGTGGGACTTCGACTTCAGAGGCTATCCAATCCCACTCTTGCAGGATGCAGATGAGACACTGAGGCCCAGAGGGTGAAGTGCTTGCCAATGTCAGCTTTTCATTCTTTTGCACACTCATTGGGCAGCTGTGGGCAGGACATGGCCTCTCAGGCCACTCAGGGGAGAACCAGCATTCAGCTGGCAGAACCTAATCTTTGGACATTGCCCCACTGGGCCTCACAGCATGGTAAGTATAGGGTTGGGTACTGAGACCATCTCTAGAAGACATCTATCTAGAAGAGAAGACATCTATCTAGAAGACAGATCTGTGTACCTCCAAAGCCAGCTCTAGCACTGACCCTCTGTACAGTCAAAGCTCATGGGATCTGCCTTGAGGTCCCTGTTCACTGCAGTATCAGATGAGACTTCATGAAAAAGTGACTCCTTGAGTGGGAGGTGAGTGATCCCTCCTAGAATACACACTCATGTCCTGCAGGGCCAGGTGAGGCCAGCAGGTGCTAGACACACCCTGAGCACTATGGGTCTCAGATGAGAGGTCCCAACTCCCCCACCCCAGAGGCATTCCCTCCTGAGCCTCATCCTCATCCCTGTACCTGACCCCAGCCCCTGAGCCCTTCCTTCCCAGAGCAGCAGTGAGTGGTGCCCTCTTGCGCTTCTCCCCCAACACCTCACCCACTGCACCCCTGCGAGCCCAGCTGGAAGATTTGCTGTCTCCATTCTCAGCTGACCCTGGACTCTGGCTACTTTCCACAATTTTCTAAAGCAGGTTTTTTAGGAAACATTTCGACCAGTCCCAGGCCCTGAACAAGCCAGCGAACATTTGCCATGGGGAGAGCAGAGGGCGGCCAGACTCAGCTCTTGGGTTCTACATGCACCCACATTTCCAGGAATGGGGGAGAAGGCCTGCAGCAGAAAGCCTGGCATCTGGACACCTTCCCAATTGGCTTTGGAATGAGTCTGCCAACTTGATCCAGATGGCATAGCCCCACAAGTATAAGGATTCAGACATTCTCAACCCCCATGGAAAGCTATGGGGTGACGCTGCATCCCTGAATCAGATGGATACTAATGGTTCTTCTTCCACCTCACTTTCTGGAGATAGCTCTCCATCCTGCAAGCAGCCACCCATTCCTGGGACTTAAATATCTGCAAACCCACAGTGACAGCCTCCCTGTTACCTCAGCCTGGCCCAGGATAAGGATCAGGCAGAAAATATGCAAACTTCTGCAACCACTCAGAATGATGACTGAGTACTTTGAGGGCAGTACAGCCAGGGGCTGTATGAAAAAGTGGTTACACACATGGAATTTGGGGTCTGACATACCCTAGTTCCATTGTCTTTACCACTTTTCTGGCTGTTATTACTTCCCTGAGGGTCTCTAAAAGGACCAACATGACTTACCACAGAGAGGCTTAGGCAGCTTCATTACAGTGAGGCATAGAAAAGTCCTTATCACAGTGCCTGACATGGTATAGGCTTCCCAGGTTGGTAGTCTGAGGCCTCCAGCCCACCCATCACTCCAGTTTCACTAGTGTCACAACATGGTCATGGTCACTGAGGGGAAGAGGAGAGAGTGGCCTGTGAAGTGACAAGAACAGCTTCTCCTCACGGGAGCCACCTGGGAGCTCAGGAGTTTTGTGGTTCAGTCCCAGCAGGGGAAGAAGGGCTGTTGCTTCTTGTCTGCTCCTTGGAGAACTCGAAGGAAGGGGAATCTTCATCCAGTTCACATGGGGCTGAAAACCATTATTCCAAGGGCAGGTGAGAGAGCACAGGGAATGAGTCACAGGCCTTGCGAGTGATCAACCTCAGGTCAAACTGTGGCACATGGTCCCCTAAGCACTTCTGGCTGCAGCCCTGGAACCCCTCGAGTACTGCTGGGTGGGTGGTCCAGGTCACTCCTGGCACTGCAAGGCCCGAGCCTCCCCTGAGCCGCAGGCGTTTGCATTTGACCACCAGCATGGCTGGCTGAGAATCTCTGGGAGGGCCTGGAGTGCTCCTCAGCACTGCTTGGGAACCCCATTCTGCTTAAAAATAAAGCATCCATGGGCCAGAGCAATAGTACAGCAAGTAGGATGCTTGTCTTGCATATGGCTGACCCGGGTTCGATCCCCAGCACCCCATATGGTCCCCTGAGCACCTCCAAGAGTAATTCCTAAAGGCAGAGCCAGGAGTAACCTCTGAGTATTGCGGATGTAGCCCAAAACAAACAAAATTTATAAATGAAGCACCTTTCCTAAGTGACACCCCAAGCTATGCTTTGGATATCCCCACTCTCCTGCTGGATGAATCCCCAAGGCCCCCAGCAGCTCTCTCTCCTCCTCATTCTTTCCTCGGTAATCCCCCACCACCCAGTCTCCAGACCTTCCTGCAAACCTCCAAAAACCAAAGTCTTATCAAGTGGTTCTTGCCCAAACAGCATATATCCAGGTTCCAGAGCAGGCCTCACTGTCTGGGGTTCACAAGGGACAGGGGAATTAGCAATGAGTTTACTAGGGTACTTGCAGGGGGTGGCATTATGCTTCATTCTAAGCAGTATGTGCTATAAAATATCATGATTTTATCTTTTAGGAAGATAAAGTTGGGCTGAGGAGATAGCATGAAAGGCCAGAGAACATGTGCTGCATGTAGAGGTCCTAGTTTAATCCTCAGCTCCTCCCCATGAAGCCCAGTGAGTCCAGCAACATATCCGAGATCCAAGGACTGGACCATCATCAGGGCAAGCTTCACCAGGAGCAACCCCTGAAAAACTAAAGTCTTCCCCCTCATATTCCACACCATCACAAACAAATTTTATGCCAATGAAAAAAAGTAGTTCATCACCAACTTTTTTTTCTTTTGTGCTTTTTGATCCAACAGGGCTTACTCCTGGCTCTGCACTCAGGGAATCACTCCTGGTGGAATGATTCACTCAGGAAACCACATGTGATGCAAGAATGGAGCCAAGGTGAGCCACCTGTAAAGCAAGTACCTTCAGTACTGTCTCTTCAGCCCATCACTGATTTTTTTAAACTCTCCATTAAATCTTGCATCCACCAGCTCAGCTCCTTTGATATTTTCTCACAACACGTAGACTAAGGTTCAAAATCCTTTCCCATGGTCCACATGACTGAGTGTGACCACAAACTCTTGTCAATATGTGCTATTCTCACCCAGCCGCCACTGAAGTCTCCTCCAGAATTAAAAACTACCAGCTGCATGATCCTAGGCTACTCACCTAACCTCTCTGTGCCTTGGGTTTCCAATTCAAAAAGAAAAACTGAAAAGTAAAAAAAAAAAAAAAAAAAAAAAAAAAAAGAAAAACTGAAAAGTGTACCCACATCTTCTTGTCGGTGCTGTGACATCAAGGATCGCAGTGAGGATGAAGACTAGCATGCGCCTAGGTCTCCACTCTGACCCTGAGCTGGTCTCGGCAGGTAGGAAGGAGGTCGCATTGTGTGGCTCCCACACTAGGTCCCAAGATGCTATGTGCTGTGTCTTACTAGCTCCAGAGGCTGTCCCTGACTCAGAAAGGATGTCACAGACCCACAGTCATGTGCCCAGAGGCTGCCATGTTTGTGGAAGCCCAAATGAGCCCACACTGCTTGACCTCATGGAAAGTTCTGAGAGTCAGGTAGGGAAAGGAGCTGCTCAGCTGCTTCAGACCGCTCTGTGTTCAAAGTTCACACTGACAGCAGCCCCAAGTTACCCCTGAGCCAGACCTGCCAAGGGAACCAGTCCCAGAGCCATGAGAGAGGGGAAAATGGCTGTCGTTGTTTGAAGGCACCAGTTTGAGGGAGATTTATGATGCAACAACAGTTTTTCAGAAAACATTCTGGTACTACCTGGCAGTTGGTGCTGTGGGAACAAAACCAGAAACATCATCCGCATGGACTTGGCAACCAGGAGGTGGTTGGAAATTGGAAGGATGATGAACAGACTTTTTTCAGAAGGCTTGCTACCTTTAAGAGTTTGTCCTGGGAGCTAACGTTAGGGGACAAAGAGATAGTATAGGGGTTAAGTCACGTGCCTTGCATGTGGCCAACCCTGGCCCAATCCCCAGAATACCGTGATCCCCTGAGCACCACCAGGCATAGCCCTGGAGGCCCCGACTCTCTTGGTAGGCGCACTTCTTGGCAACAGCTGTCCCACTCCAAAACAAGGCGCTCTTATTTGAAGCTGCCTACAGCATGCATCTAACTTGAGGGGTGGACATTGAGGCTTCCCCAGGGCTTCCTCTCCCTCGCTATCATCAAACATAAAAGGAGAGAGAGGAACTGAAGAAGGAACTGTTGAGTAAAATAGTTAAGCAAAAGGTCTTTTTGCTTTTAAGATAAAACTTTCTCAATTCATCAGTATGATGTGTGTTGTTTTATGCTCCCTTTTGGGAGAGAAGGACAATGAGACTCTGGATCATGGCCAGTGACGAAATTATCTGGCACCAGCCAGAGGTGGCTTATGGGTGTGACTGCCGAGTTGCTGGAAACAGGGAGAGACAGGCGGAGAACACCTGTTCCCAGTTCCGTTGAGCCCAGAGTTTTCAGTCACAAAGTTCAGGGCCCCCAACCCTGGAGTGGGGTAGGTGAGGCCCCTCCCTGCCCCAAGGGACCCAGCTCCGGCAGCTGAAAACCTCCAGAACTTAACCTCCACCATACCCACAGTCACTCTCCACATGCTCTCCACACACCTCAGGCTGAGCCTCACCCACAAGTGAATGCAATTCTGGACCATAGGGCCATAAATGTGGCTGGACCACAACTCACACCTCACACTACCCATATTCCAACACACTGAATTGGGTTTAAAGTAGGAGGCAACCAGTCTTAGAAGGATTTGTTTTTTACAGATATGTGTGTGTGTGTGTGTGTATGTAAGCACACAGGCTCAACCTTTAACAACATGTTAGTGATCTCTTATAGAAGAACTTAATGCCCTCTCGGTGAAATACAACAGTCTTCACACTCTTTCCTCTAAGGAAACTTTTTTGGAGCATTTTCAGTGGTTTTTCATAACAAACAACATAAAATAAATTATTTTGGTTCTGTTATGGGGCATGGGTTGGGGTTCAGGATGGAACCATACGAAATAAAGAGGTGGAAAGGTGTAATGGTGTTGGGATTGGTGTTCAGATAGTAAAGATAATCAAATATTGTGAATTACTTTATAAAATTTTAAAAATTTTAAATAAATAAATAAATATTATATATTTCTCACATAAAAAAACTCTCAATTCCCTCTTCACCAGAAGCAACAGTCCTCACTTAAAATAAAATTGTCATTTTTAATTGAATCACAGTGAGATAAACAGTTACAAAGTTGTTAATGATTATGTTTCAGTCATACAATGTTCCAATACTTATCCCTTCACCAGTGTACATTTCCCACCATTTCCCACCACCAATGTCTCCAGTTTCCACCCCCTGCACCTCTATGGCTTGCAATTCTCTCTCTCTCTCTATCTCTCTCTCTATCTCTCTCTCTTTCTCTCTCCCTCCCCCCTTCCTCCCTTCCTCCCTCCCTCCCTCCCTCCCTACTTTTGGGCCTTATGGTTTGCAATACAAATACTCAAAGGTTACCAGGTCAATCCCTTTACCTACTTTGAACACTCAGTTCCTGTCCTAAATGATCATTTCCAACTATTACAGTCATACTGACCTCTTCTCTACCCTAACAGAGTAAGAGATGCCTCAAGGAGCTGGAGAAATAGTACAGCAGGATGGGTGCTTATCTTACACATGGCCAACTCAGGTTCAATCCTTGGCATCCTATATGGTACCCTGCATACTGGCAGGAATAATTTTTGAGTGTAGAGTCAGGAGTAATCCCTGAGCATTGCCAGGTGTGGCAATACATACATACATACATACATAAATCACTATCACTGTCATCCCATTGCTCATCAATTTGCTCAAGTGAGCACCAGTAACATCTCCATTGTGAGACTTCTTGTTACTGTTTTGGGCATATCCAATATGGCACGGGTAGCTTGCCAGGCTCTGCCATGTGGGCAAGATACTCTCGGTAGCTTGCCGGACTCTCCGAGAGGGACGGAGGAATCAAATCCGAGTTGGCCACGTGCAAGGCAAATGCCCTACCCACAGTGCCATGAGCTAACTCTTCTAACAAAAAAAAAATAAATAAATCATTGAAAAGAAATCAGTTATTTGAAATCAGCATCCAGAATATTTTAGGGAACTCAACTATTAGTGAAAGGGATTGCTCTACCTGGGACACAGAGATGATTGGAGAAGCACACAGTATTGTTTAAATTGATTTATTGGGCTAAAATAAATAAATAAATAAGATAAGATAAAAGATGCATTGAATCACAAATAGGATTGGAAGTTTCTTTGCTAAAACTTCAGGAAGATTCAAAATGGTGCCTCTAGACTAATGACTCCTCACCTGGGGCTGTTTCATCCCCCAGAGGATCTGTGATAATATTCAAGGAACATATGGAGTGGATACAATAAAAAGATGCTACCAGAACCTAGTGGACATCAGCCAAGAATGTTGCTGAATCTCAATGTGCAGGAAATAACCCAACATCAACAAACTATTTGGACCAAACAGTAATAGGGCAGAGTTGGGGGAACTCAGCTTTGAATAGACAAAAGGCCTTCTAAGGATCCTTTTCTCATCTCACTAACTTTTATCAGCCCCTCCCCTGTTCCAGACACTGGTTATGAAACAGCTTAACCAAAACAATCTCATTTGGATTGATACCAGCTTAACGGCAAAACTATAAAACTTTGCTCTAATATAGTTGATGAATTCCTTTCTCTTTTGTTCTATTATATAAATTATATATTTTGACATTGTAAACCCATTAACATTGCTTTATAATTATTCCTTCATGCATTTTCTGTTTAAATATGAAGGTTATCAAAGAGATAGTACAGGGGTTAGGACACTTGTCTTTCACACAGCCAAGCTACTTCCCTCTCCAGAACCTCCAAAGGGAATAATTTCTGAGCAAGTGCTTGGAATAATTCTGAGGACCACTGGGGTAGCCCAAAAAAAAAAAACAATAAACATACATATAATTACAAGCAAAGATGCATAAGTACTTTTTACTTACCCTATACTTTACATTTATACTCACCTATGTAGCTACCTTTAAAGTACAGTGACTACAGAGCTTGCACTGTAGTCTTGCAGGTAGTCTTGAACACAGCCTTGGACTCAGTTTTGATCCCCAGCATCACATGTAGTACCCCAAGCACCACCAAGAGTATCTTCCAATTGCCACCAGATATGGTCCAAAAACCAAAACCAAAATTAATTAATTAAATTACAAATAAATAAAAACTATCTATGGGCTGGAGACATTGCACAGAGGTTAAAGCCCTTGCCTTGTGTGCAGGCAACCCAGCTCAATATCCAGCATCTCAAGTTTCCCCAAGCACCACCAAAAACAACCCTTGAGCATGAAGCTGGGAGCAACCCTTAAACACCGATGGGTATAACCCACCCACCACCAAAATATTCTCAATTTCTTCCTATGGATTCAAGTTACTGCCAAGTGTCCTTTAATCTTAGTCTGAAAGCCTCTCATTAGTGTTTTTCTAAGTTTTACCACACAGTTTCTAGAAACTTCTGAGTTTTTTCCTAGCAGTGACTTTTTTGTTTATCTTGAAATGTTGCAATGTTTCCTTCATTCTTAAAGGACAGTTTGGCTCAAAATAAAATTCTTGGTTGACACTCACTATGTTAGTATTTGGATATGTAATTCCATGCCTTCAGGCCTCTGTGATGGTTTCTGATATGAAGTCAACCATTAACCTTATTGAGGAACTCTTGTGTATGATGAGTCGTTTTCTTTCTCACTGATTTTGTTGTTATTGCTGTCATTGCTGCTCCTGTTGTGAGAGACACTTTTGATGGTCCTCAAATTCCAGCAATGCTTGGGTGGCACCAAGGCCCCACCCAGTCATGTGGTGTTGGCCATGGTCTTAGGGACTGAACCCAGGGCCTGACACATGCAAGCATCTGCTCTACCTCTGGAGTTGCATTCCAGTCCTGTTCTTGGTAATTTAAGAGTTCCTCTTTGTCTTCCAGTAGTTTGACTATGATTTGTGTGGACTGGTTTGAAATTATCTTTGACGTTTGTTGTGCTTTTTTGGATGAAGCGATTAATGCTTTTCATAAGCTTTTAAACTTTTCATCCATTGTTTTTTTACCTGGTCTTTCTGTTTATTTCTATCTTCATTCCCTATTTCTTTGTACTATGTATTGATTGCTGTTCCTAATGGAGACCCGAAATCCCTGAAGTTCTCTTCATTTCTCTGTATTATTTTTCTCTTTGGCCCTCACACTCTGTCATCTCCATAGGTCTACCTTCAAATTCATGGATTTTCTTTTACCAGTTCACAAATGATGTTTAATTTCTCTAGTGACTTTAATTTATAAATGTGTATTTTATTGTATTTTTTGTACTTTTCAGCTGCATAATTTCTAGTTGGTTCCTTTTTGTTTTTTTACAATTTCTGTCCTTTATTGACATTCTTTATTTGGCAAGACACTTGTTGCCATGTATTACTTTAATTCTTTGGACATGATTTCCTTTCATTCTTTAAAAAAATTTCTTTGCTGTTTTAAAGCATACTTATGAATTATGTGTTTAATACATCATCTATTTGTCTAATATATCCAGCATGTGTGGAAAGTTTTTAATTAGCAATAATCATGCCTTAAACAAACTTCAATGGCTGCACTATTGGCACTATAAGAAGCTATTAATAAGTTCAACATGTGAACTTCTTAGAGAGTTCTTGTTAACTTATCTTTTCCTGTGTAGGAGCCACTTTCCTGCTTCTCTGTATGTGCTCTAGATTTTGTTATGAAACTGGACATTTGAAATTGTCCAATGCAGCATCTCAGGAAATTGGACATTCCCAAGCTTCTCAGGTTTCCCTCTGCTGCTGTGGTGGTAGAATAATGGCTACTGTTTCTTTCTTGGACTAATTCTGCAAATTCTATAGCCTTTGTCATGTGCAACCATTGAAGTCTCTCTTCAGCTTAATAATTACTAAGTGATAAGACTGAGATTTGGGTTGGGGCTGGTAGGGGACACACCCAGCATTGCTCAGGGTTTACTCCTGGCTCTGAACTCAAGGATCACCCCTGGATCAGAAACTCCACATGCATTATCAGGGATTGAACCTGGGTCTGTGATGTGCAAGATAATAATGCTACATCTCCTGCTCTATCTCTTTGGCCTTTTGGTCCAAGACAGAGATTTCTTGGGTCAAAGGAAATCATCAATTTAAAACATTTTGTCTCTCATCCATTACTACATGACATGTTCTGCAGGTGGTGGGTGCATCTTCAATTTACTACCAACTCCAAAATGTGGTTTACCTTTTCTTTTCTGAAATGCATGAGTCTGATGCAGAAGATGAGAGCCTTCCAGGGCTCTTGTGTAATGCACATCTCCTCTCTTATACAGGCTTTCTTGATCCAAGGAGGTGTGTTGATGTTTGACAAAGACCCCCCCTCAACAGATTTCTCATTCCTCATATTTTCTTTTTTTCATCATCTCTTGTCCCAAGTGGTATCACTATCTACTTGATGTTCAAGGATTGTGGTAGATTATTGTTGGAAAATTCATTAGGGCTAAAGAGCTTTCCTTACTGAGTTGACTCTGAATCAAAATTATCAAGATAAGTTCTTGAATGGGATTTCCCCAGGAAGCTGGTAGATGGGTGAAATAATGACAATTTCCATTGATGGGGATGGAACTTCTCTGAAGGGTGTTCCTCAGGAGGGTGTCCCAGGCCCGTTCTGTGCCCCTCCAGTTCTTACCAAGACTGATATTTTTGCTGGTTTGTGAGTTTGGGTGGAAGTGTTGTTTGGGGGCCAAACCAGGAGATGCTCAGGGGTTACTCCTGACTGCACTCAGGAATCACTACTGTAGATTTCTGGGTTTTGCAAGTGCTGGATTCCCAAGGCACATAGTTTTAATGCAACCACCAAGCTGGAGAGCGTGGATATAAATGAGGCAAGTTAAAACACCATGAAAGTTTGCTGTTCTTGCCAAGATGCCATCTTAAATAATCACTGCTCTAATTGTTACATGTCTTATGTTAATTTCCAGAGGTCTGAAAATTTGATCATGGTGATTTTTTTTTCCTGCTCTAGTTGCTTTCAAAAGGAGGTGATTTTCAGAGGTCCTTACTCTGCCATTACAAAATTCTTTATCCCCTCTAAGGATTTGAAGGCTATGTACTTCAGATCCTTTGTGTTAAAATAGAACTTCTTTAAAACATGAGGGCATTGTTCAATAGATGCCCATGATAGAGAAGGCCTTATCTATCATGTGAATCTGTGTATCAATTTGTAATCCTCTCTATTAATCAAAGCCAATGAAGAGGATGATCAATAGAGAGGATTACAAATTGATACATGAAAATCTTAGAAAGTTTGTTGATTTTTAGGATTATGCCAGTTTAGAGGGGGAAAGACATACTAAAATGTGAAGAGAGCTTCATACCTGCAAATGTATGCAAGAGGGAAATAACTGCTGAACATGAGTTGTTTTATATGCAAAAAGAAGAGTGACTCAGAAGACAAAAACTACCAAAATCCCAGAAGAGAGACCAGAGGCAGGAAAAACCCCAAGAGCATTAATGAAGCTTTAATAGGGAATAAATGGACATTCTGAGCCCAGGTAGATTTCAGAACTACCATGAACCAGTGACATCCTTATGCCTTCTCTTTTCCTCTTTCAGAACCAAAAGACCAAGGGCTTATGTCTAACCCCATCATTGTCTGTTGGCTAAGTGGGAAGCAGAACACTTATGTCTTAATAAAGTTTTTCAGATCAAAAGAAATAAATTCGAGTTGGTTCTTGAGACTGTATCAAAAAGCCTCATTCACATTTAAACCCAATTTAAGTTATGAGATCCTCAACTTCAAGCTGATGTTATCAAAGGATGAGCCAAGGAAGTCTTGGAATAGGGGCAAATGTATTTTGCATGAGTGGGATGTGAACTTCTGTGATGGGGGGGAATACACTGTGGCAAATTGCATTTTTCAATGATAGTCACAACAATCATCTCCCTTTCCACATAGTTTTCCTGCAATATTAACTTGATAGTGTTCACACTTATTGTTGGTAGCCATGAACACAGTAAGCCTTTGCTCCACCTTCACTGATACAACACTGTAATCTCCAAAACTGAACCACATCAACCCCATGTACTGCTACCAAGCTCTATAGGGTCACACAACCTTGGAAACCAGCTGCCAGTTACAATAAAGTCCAAATTATCCTACACAGGAGAGGTCAGGTGCAGGTTTTCTAAATAACAGCCCAGTTGAGATCCCAGTCAACAGTTAGCATCAACCACAAATAGTGTGACTCTAGAATATCCTGGACCCAGCTATTAAACAACCTTCAATATTCAAATCTTCACAGTGAGTCCTTAGATGTTGTGAATTAAAGGCCTACTCAAGTTTCTTACCCATAGAAACCAAGAAAGGTATTAAGGTATTACTATGCCAAGGAATTAGTTTTATGCAGCAACAGTTAACAGACACATAAGACTACTTTTAAATAGTTAAAAATTGTGCCTGAAAATCAGTAATTGAATTTTTTGCTATTGTGAACATTGTTGCTTGAACATTATTAAACATTTCCCCTATTAAATGTGTAAAGAAGTCTTTGAGGTATATGTTAACTAGAACTATAATTACTACTTAGATTTACAGAATAATGCCAAGTCAAATTTCCTCAAACATTGCATTCTCAATGGGGTATGCCAGGACCACTCCATTTAAAGCACAGTTTTGGGGATGACATTGTACCCCTTCTCAACTAACTTTGCCCACCTCTCCTTTCTGCTTTCTAGAAGACTTATAGCTAGTTCATTACTTCTTGGTAGAGGGCTCTCAGCAGTACTCAGGGCCCCTGCATCACTCCCAGTGATGTCCAGGGCAGCAGTACAGGCCCCATGGCTGGATGCTCAGGCCCAGCGATGCAGTGCTTGCAGCTGGGGACTGTGATACTCAGAGGACCCCGGGATGCCAGGGATAAAGTCATGTGCTTCAATTCTTTCAGCTCTTTCCAAGTCCAATTAGTTAAGTATTAAAATTGTTGCTTATTATTCATCTCTACACTGAGAAACATAAATCAACACAAGAATCATCTTTCATTTCTCGCTGTTAGATCCAGAGAATCTACAAGAGTGCCTGGCAGGTTCAGTACATTTTCATTGAAGAAATAGAAATCTCCATCTTTTCCAAATTCTCTCAAGAAAGACTTTGTGATTTTTACTATTTAATACCTTGGCATCAGCGCATACCACCAGTGTCTCACACTTGGATGTGGCTTAATCCTCACAAATTGCAACGCTGGCATCGATGTGTTAAACAGATGAAATGTCAACTCACTGCTTCCTTCATTTTCCCTTGGATAACTAATGAGATCCAATAGATTTTTCATGTGTTTTTTTTAACTGTATAAATTTTTCTTTTCTGTGAACCCCTGTAGATGTCATTCACCCATTTTCCTATTGAGTTATTTGTTCTCTTTTTATGAAATCACAGTTGTTTTGTATGTAGAACCTTGACACCGATTCTTTACAACCTATATGCATCCCAAATCTCGTGGTATGTAACTAGTCTTTAAGCTGTTTACTAAACAGAGAGTCTTTATTTTCATGTAACCAATGTGATGGTGAATTCTTTTTATGTCTTTTCACACCAGAGCATCAATGCTGGGAATGTGGTGGGGGGTAGTCCTTTCTGGAACTTTCTTTTTTAATTAAAAATTGGATTTATTGACCACAGAGAAATGTGTGTGTAAAATTCAAGGTTTCACAAAGAACCTCCAGGCCACTCCAGAGAGACAAGCCCACCCACCCCAGACCCACTCTCCTTTTCATTCAGTTTCTTCCCCTTCTACCCCTAAGCCACAAAGTGAGAGACACCCCATGAATCATTTCCTAAGAGCTTCCAGGTGGGCAGGATGTGGGGGGAGGTAGGGAAGAGCCCCAGGGAAGGGGGATGGGAAATACCAGCCTATCCCAGGACCAAGCAAGTCCCAACCGATTTCATTTCAACAGCAGCAAAAAGAGGAAAAGAGCTGGTTAGTAAAACAAAGACACTCTTTTTTTGGTGGGATGAGGCAGTGCGCTACACCCCGTGGTGCTCAGGGCTTACTCTTGTCTGTATATTCAGAGATCACTCCTGGCAGTGCCAGGGATCAAACCAGGATCGGCTGCATCCAAGGTGAGTGCCCTGGCCCCTTATTATGTCTCCACCCAGAGATATCCCGCTGAGAAGCAGCAGATTGGGGTCATCTGGACACTGCTGAGGTACCCTGAAAATGAGCCCCCATTAAAGGCAGGGGAGAGAGGGCCAAGGCGTACGTGAGGTCCCACAGGCTTCTGAGTCACTTGTCAGTGCTGCACTGAACGTGACCTCCTCCCACTGATCACAGTCCCAGAGGCCTCTGGAGAAACCTGCTTTGTGCAGAGAAGGAGAAGGGGGACTATCAGCCCAAGGTGACCAGGGTGGTCAGGTGTGTGCTCTGGGTATCCTGTGTTCCACTGGAGTCCCAGGATTCACACTGCCTGTTGGAAGTGTTCAAACACGGCCTGCCATGAGTACCTGCCTTCCTCACTTTCTGCTGCCTCTGCTGAGAAGAGAGGCTAACCCGAGTCGGAGCTCAGAACTCAGGCCTACAGACCTGCGTGAGTGGCCCTGCCCGCACCACCCTCCTGGCAACCAGAAAATGGTCCAGAGGCACCGATAATGCTGAGCACTGTGCTGAGCTCCTGGAAACCTGAGCTGGGTCTGGTCCCTCTACATAGCAGTGCCCTGGGCTTGTCAGAAGGGACTCAACCTCCACTTCCCCCCACCAAAAACTGTGAGGCTCCAGTGGAGAGCAGCAAGGCTGGCCCACTCTTTCTCCTGCACCTGAGGTGTTTCCCACTCCCCACCCCAAACTCTGTTGTGCCAGAGAAATGCAGCATGAACGAGCACTGTCAGAAGGAACCTCTGGTTCCTTACTGGGAGATTTTGGATGGAATTTTGGTCTTCACACTTCCAAAAACCCCTCAACGTTACCACATTTCCTCAACCCCATGGTCTCAACCCTTGGTTTAAGGAGCAAATTCCTATCCCCCATGCCCAGCTCAGCATCCAGCGTGCCTCCTGGTCTGCAGGGTCAGGGAGCTTCTGTTCTGCCAATGGGCTCTAAGGTCCTTGTAACAGCATTAGCAGGCCTTTCCTGGCTAAAAGAATATGTGTCCTGTCCCATATCACTATACATGTCCCATCAGTACTGTCATTCATGTCCCATGCTATACTGTCACAGATGTTCCCTTATACCATCACATGTGCCCCTCTATGCAACAATGTGTTTTCCATCATGTACTATCATAAGTATCTCATCTTATACAGTCATGCATGTCCCGTCCTATACTATCTTACATGCCCCACCCTGTGCAGTCATGCATGCCATCCCTGTACTATCATACGTGTCCTGTCCTATCATACATGTCCCATCTTTTACCATTATACATATACTTCATGTACTGTCATAAGTGTCTCATCATACATATCCTTCCTGTATCTGCATGCATGTCACATCCTGTTCATACACCCCATGATATATGTACCATCATGCATGCCCCACCATACTTGTCCCACCATTTATGTCCCATATGTACATACTAGTACATAGTCTGTACCATCATGTGTGTCCTGTCCTATACAAATAAGACTCATCACATGCCATCGTGTGTGTCCGATTCTGTACCATCATACATGTCTCTCATGTACTGTCACATACTGGGCAAGTCCTCTTACCACAGTGGCCTTACCTAACCCACATCACAATGTTCCCCACCTGATCCAGACACAAAAAAAGCCCAGCCAGATCAGGGCAAGGCCCAGTCTGTGACCAGGGGACTTTCTCTCCTGGGCTTCCCACTCTCCCCTGTGAGCCATTTCAGGAATGTGGCCCCTGGGACAGGAGATGGTGCCAGGACAGTGTGGTTTGAACTCCTCTGGGCAGGGGTCAGGAAAGAAAGGGACTTCCAAGAGGAAGTGTGACTCCTAGGACTCCAGGGGAACTCGGGATATCCAGAGAGGACACCTGATCACCCTGATCATCTTGGGCTGGTGGCTCCCTTCTCCTTCTCTGCACAGAGCCTGGCCCTCTTCGCTGGTCCACACTGGAGCCCAGCATACACAGCAGGCCCTACTGGTGCAGCGAGAGGCAGGAGGGAGGGAAGGGAGGAGGCACCCCCCAGAAAGGGGCCTAGTTTTAAGTCCTGCTGTCAGGTCAGCAGCATGCCTCCAAAAGTCCCTGAACTTGGGGAGGGCTCAAACTGGGCAGACCAGAAGACCAGAAGAGACTTGGCAGATTTAAAATTGAAACAGAGGATACCAGTTAAACTTCAGTCTCAGACAAACAAGCAAAGCTATTTTTTTTAAGTAAGTCCCATGAAATATTCAGGTTTTTAAAAACTTTAAAAAAAAATTTTAATGGGGCTGGAGAGCTCTTCTGGCTGTTACAGGCTTTGCTCACAGGAGAAGCAGGTTCCAACCTGGCTCTGCGTGGTCCCATGAGCAGGACCAGTAGTTCCTACATGTTGAGCTGGGAGTACCCCAGAGATGGAGCCCAAAAACAAACGCAAGTGACTCCTTATCTCTTTGAAGTCTAAATTCAACCTGCCATTTGCATCCTATCTGATCACATAACAAAATCACAGGTCCAAACTTGCATTCATGTGGTAAAACACAAGCACATGGAAATTAAACAGTCATGAGACCAGAGCGATAGTACAGGAGGAAGGACACATACCATATATGCGGCTTACCTGGGTTCAATCCCTGGCACCCCATATGATCCCCTACCAGCCTGCCAGCAGTAACCCTTGAGCACAGAGTCAGGGGTAAGCCCTAAACACTGCCAGGTGCGGAAAAAAGAAAGAAAAGAAAGAAGAAAGAAAGAAAGAAAGAAAGAAAGAAAGAAAGAAAGAAAGAAAGAAAGAAAGAAAGAAAGAAAGAAAGAAAGAAAGAAAGAAAGAAAGAAAGAAAGAAGAAGAAAGAAAGAAAGAGAAGAAGAAGAAAGGAAGAAAGAAGAAAGGGAGGGAGGGAGGGAGGAGGGAGGAAGGAAGGAAGGAAGGAAGAGGAAAGAAAGAAAGAAAGAAAGAAAGAAAGAAAGAAAGAAAGAAAGAAAGAAAGAAAGAAAGAAAGAAAGAAAGAAAGAAAGAAGAAAGGGAGGGGAGGGAGGGAGGGAGGGAGGAAGGAAGGAAGGAGGAGGAAAGAAAGAAAGAAAGAAAGAAAGAAAGAAGAAGAAAGAAAGAAAGAAAGAAAGAAAGAAAGAAAGAAAGAAAGAAAGAAAGAAGAAAGAAGAAGAAAGAAAGAAAGAAAGAAAGAAAGAAAGAAAGAAAGAAAGAAGAAAGGGAGGGGAGGGAGGGAGGGAGGAGGAAGGAAGGAAGGAAGGAGGAAAGGAAAGAAAGAAAGAAAGAAAGAAAGAAAGAAAGAAAGAAAGAAAGGAAGGAAGGAAGGAAGGAAGGAAGGAAGGAAGGAAGGAAGGAAGGAAGGAAGGAAGGAAGAAGGAAGGAGAGAAGGAGAGAGAGAAAGAAGAAAAGAATGTTAGTCAAAAGACCCTCGAGATGTGAACCCCCGAAGCCTCCCGGTGTGGGGCGGCCAGCCCTGGAACAGCCTTGTGGCATATGGTGGTCAGAACGTCTTGAAGCGCGCAGAGCTGGAGCGGGCAGTTCCCCAGCCACGAGGACCCCCAGCAGCCGGCCTTGTTAGCTTTCCTAGAATCCTCCTGCTGGGAACTTGGAGAGCATCTTGGAATCCCCGGGGGAGGCTCAGAACCTCATCCAGCAGACCCTGAAGTATTTCAGTACTCAGCAAATGGTGGATTTATTCCCCAATTTCCCCACGAACATGCTGTTGGGAGATTCGTAAAGACCGGTGGATGGAGAGAGTGGTGGCTGTGTTATTTAACGCGGGTGGGGGATATTGTCGTTTCGACTTTGGGGTCTCTGCCTTGGTATCCTGTCAGTTTGTGGAGGGTGGTGAGGGGAGGTTTTGGGAACCTTGGCTGCCGCCCCGAATCTCTCCACCGAGTTAATCCAAGGAAATTCTTGCTCAGTCTGTATGCTAGGCTCTCACCTCGGGGGTATGATAGAGGTTGGCCCGTGTTCTCACACTGTGAATTACCTCTGCCACTTTAGTTCTATTAAGACTCCTTGTTTTCCTCATTACCCTTTTTTCCCCTCCTTTGTAATAGTAACAGCAGTTGTCAGCCCATTGGTTTAGAAGTTTCCATAAATAGGGGCTGGAGCGATAGCACAGCGGGTAGGGCGTTTGCCTTGCACGCGGCCAACCCGGGTTCGAATCCCAGCATCCCATATGGTCCCCTGAGAACCACCAGGGGTAATTCCTGAGTGCAGAGCCAGGAGTGACCCCTGTGAATCGACGGGTGTGACCCAAAAAGCAAAAAAAAAAAAAAAAGAGAGAGAGAAGTTTCCATAAATAAAGGAAACCTACATGTTTGCCAAAAAAAAAAAAAAAAAAAACTGGTGAGAATGCAGAGGCAGAGCATGAAGGGCCCTGAAGTCCTCAGGAACCAGGCTGTGGGCCATTCTGTCCCTGTTCCCCGAGCAACCCCAGAATGCCTAGGCCACCCCAATACCTCAGACTCAGACCCATAAGCCCAGCACTGCCTGTGAGAAGGGCGACCTGGGACCCAGAGTCCCGGTGCTCAGTACCAGCTGTGTCCCTCCAAGGTGGCAGATGGAGGCAGGAGCGAGCACCCAAGGGATCCTGTGTGTTCCCCACATGAGGACTGGGAGAATACTGGGGGCAACTGGGAACCGGAAGTGGGTGCACCCAGCCCAAAGCTGTGGCTGAGAAGGTCTGAGAGTTCAGAAGTGGGGAGCTGAGGCCCCGAGCAAGGCTGCTCCTTATTCAGTAGCCCCAGAAGGAGCCCCAGGAATATGTCCAGCCCTGACTTTCACCAAGTCCAGCACAATCTGAGCTACCCCACCACTCTCTCCCCTGGGGCCTGAGCTCAGGCAACCTCTGTCTGAGGGTGGCGAGGGGCTGTAACTTCCAGCAGGGGCCCCAGTGTTATTATTAATATTATTATTACTTGGTTGCTTACTTGCTGGACACTAACTGTGGACAAAAGCAGTGCTTTCTTTATACACTACCTTGCTAAGGCACAAACATACAGGGAAGAGGAGACCAGAGGATCCAACCCTCGGATTTGGGAACTGACCACCAGGGTTCAATCCCTGATCCCACACGCAGTGTCAGGACCTGCCCATGCTAAGCGCCAACTCCAAGTTGCTGCAAAGCTGCTCTTGAACAGCAGGGGGCGACAATGTCTGATGAAGTACTTGCAGAAAGACTAGACAAAATGTACAGAGAAATAAAGACAGATGCCAAAGGGAAGAAGCAATTATGACCCCTTGAACCCAACAAGGAAAAAAAAAAGAAACGCAAACTTGATATGTGATTCGGGCAACTCAGGCCTGTCAGTGTTAAAACCTGGAGTCCTGGTGCAGGGTGACACCATGGGCCTGGAGTCCTGGTGCAGGGTGACACCATGGGCCTGGAGCTCAAGCAAGCTGAATTAATCACTTTGATGTCCAGCACCCCCTATGGCCCCCTGAGTCCCTCCAGCAGGGATCCCTGAGAACAGAGCCAGGAGTAAGCCCTGAGCACTTCTGGGTATGGCCCAAAAATCAAAAGGAAAAGACTTTTTAAATTTTGAACTCTTGGCCAGAGATGTGATCCATACCAGATGCTACACCTGACAATGCAATGCAGAGAAACAAAAATGGACCTTGGGAAGCTTGGCCTATGGAGAAGGGATGACCAGAGCACATGAGCCCCACAGATACTCATGGACACACAAAGCTCAGTTGATGTCAGACAAGGACTGGGCAGGTGTGTTGAGACAGCCTCTAGCCACTGACCTGGCCATGGCCGGGGAGTCGGGGAAGGCCACCTGCAAGAGCAGGTGGCAGGTGTAAGAGGGGAGTGGATGGAAGCCTCAAAGGGGAGGAAGCATGAGGGAGGAGAGAGCTTGAAAGAGGAGGAGGACATGGATTGGGAGGGCTCAGTTGGAATGGGCCTGCTGAAGCAAATCTCAGCCTTGTGGCATCAGGGAGCCACCAAACACTACACAGGGGAGGAGGTAGAAGAGGACTGAGGAAATGGAGCAAAGTCTCCCTCCCCCCCTCGCCCAAAGATTTCTTTGATCAAAATAGGAGCATAGTCTACCTTACTTCAGGACACAAATGTATTGCCAGCAGACACTGCAGCATCCAAGAAAAAGCTAAACTATTGCATCTTGAGACAAGCAGGACCAAAGGCACAGACACAGATCCAGATGGGCAGATTGACAAGTCACCTCTGTGTTTGGGTCCCCAGGAACAGGTTCTAAAGGGTCAGCAAGATTCCTGGCTCCCTTCTTGGCCAACAGGCAAAGAAAGTTATGCTGGCACTCATGACATAGGACAGCTTCCAAAGCAGGAGTGGCATTCTCCAGAGAAAAATGTCTCCAAGATGTCACTCTATGGTGACATTGTCAAAGAAATGAGAAGAGATTCTGGTCCTCCCCCAGGCAAAGATAAATAAGTTCAAACATCTATAAATCCTGAAAGACTGGAAAAGAGAGAAGGGTGAAGGGGTAGTGTAGCAGGTAAGGTGCTTGCTTTGCACACAGCCTACCCAGGTTCAATCCCTGGTACCCTATATGGTTCCCTGAGAGGAGAGATCTCTGGTCACAGAACCAAAAGTAAGCCCTGAGCCCTTTCAGGTATGACTTCCTGCCTGAAAAAGAGACTGGAGGGTCATCAAGGACAGATAGGATTTACTGAGAAACAAAATCAGACAATAAGGGCCAGGGTGGGGGGTCATACAGGAGGCTTGGGGAGATAGGAGATACTGGTTGACACGTTAGGGCATATGACACAAGCCAGGCTCACAGGCTTAGCCTCTGACTTCTCTGTGTTGATAAGGTGAACTAGCCATCAGGCATAGTAAAAGGTAACAAAAGAGTGCTCGTTCCAGCAGCACATATACTAAAATTAGAGCTATACAGAGAAGATTAGCATGGCCCCTGCACAAGAATGAGATGCAAATTCATAAAGTGTTCCATATTTTTAAATTCTGAAAATAGGAAGATCAAAGAAAGAAATTGCATCCTTAAGGAGCATCCTTAATATTCATGGCAGACCTATCCGATGAAACCCTCAGGGCCTGAAGACAGTGGTGGGATAGAGTGAACAAACTTAATGAAATAAATGCCTTACCTAGAATGCTTTATCCAGCTAGACCCTCATTCATATCAGAAGGAACAACACACAGCTTCACAGACAAACAGCAATTCAGGAACTTCATAGCCTCAAAACCATGAGTACAAGAGCAGCTAAATGGGTTACTTTAAGATAAGACAAGCCCCCCCCCATATACACCAAACTTTGGCAGAAAGATGTGTGAAAACCCCATAAAAATAATCTATCTCTGTCATTGTCAATGGGCTAAGCGCACCAATTAAAAGACACAGCAGGATGGATAAGAAAATTGAACCCAACATTCTGCTGCCTGCAAGAAACACATCTGAACAGGCTGAGCAAACACAGATTCAAAGTGAAAGGATGGGACACAATCCTATAAACAATCAACTCCCTCAAAAAAGCAGGAGTGGCCATACTAATATCAGACCACAGAGACTTCAGACTGAGGTAGGTTACAAGAGAAAGTGAAGGTCATTTATAAATGATCAAAGGATCTGATATTAATGATTCAGGATATTATAAGGTGAACTAGCCATCAGGCATAGTAAAAGGTAACAAAAGAGTGCTCATTTCAGCAGCACACGTACTAAAATTGAAGAACTCACACTCCTAAATGTATATGCACCTAAGGAAGAACTCTCACTCCTAAATGTATATGCTAAGGAGGAATCAGCAAAATACTTAAAATGACTGCTAATAGACTTGAAGAAAGACATTGACAGCAGTAAAATAATAGTTGGAGATTTCAAGACTGCTACAAACCCTCTTGATAGATCAACAAGACTCAAGCTCAGCAAGGATATATTTTATCTGATAGAAGAAATGGAAAACAGGGATCTAGTATATATATAGGACATTTCATACCCCAATTGCTAAATGCACATTCTTCTCAAGTGCACATGGGACATTCTCCAAGATAGACCACATACTGCAACACAAAACATACCTCCATAAAATTAAGAGAATAGAAATTGCATCAATGAACTTTTCAGGCCATTATTCACTGAAAATCAAAGTGAATCACACCAGAAACAGAAATTCAAACCAAATGCCTGGAAATTAAACAGCTCACTACTGAATAACAAGTTGAATGATTAGTGGTTTAGAAAGGAAATCAAACAGGAAATCAAAAGATTCCTGTGAACGAACCAGAATGAAGACATAAGTTACCAGAAAACCATGACCAAGTAGGACTCATCCCGAGGATGCAAGGATGGTTTAACATGTGCAAGTCAATCAACATAATACACCATATCAGTAAAAGGAAAGGTAAAAGCCACATGATCATATCAATAGATGCAGAGAAGGCATTTGACAAGATCCAGCACTCATTTAGGATAAAAACTATCAGCAAAATGGAAGTTGAAGGAATTTTGCTCAATATAGTCAAAGCCATCTACCACAAGTCCACAGCAAGCATTACTCTCAATGGGGAAAAACTAAGAGCCTTCACGCTAAGATTGGGAACAAGAAAAGGTTGCCCACTCTCACCACTTCTATTCAGTATAGTACTTGTCATAGCAGCTAGGCAAGAAAAAGATATCAAGGGCAATCAGCTAGGAAAAGAAGAAGTCAAGTCATTACTATTTGCAGATGACATGACACTGTGCTTGGAAATTCCTAAAGACTCTACAGAAAAGGTCCTAGAAACAATAGTTTTATATAGTAAAGTGGCAGGCTACAAAATCAATACCCCAAAGTCCATGGCTTTCCCTCCAATCATCATTTACCTAGTGGTTCCTTCTCCATCCCAACTGCCTTTTCCCCCAGCACGTGGAACCAGTTTCCAAACCATGGCATGATCCTCCTGGCCCTTATCTCTAATCTACTTAGGTGTTAGTCTCATATTATGTTACTTTATATTCCACAAATATCCAGTTTAAACCTGGTCTCAGGTTGAACTTTCCTCAAACATTAGGGTGTCTACCACCCTAAATCACTCCAAACTCTGCAGCCTTATTACCCCAAATTATTACCCTCTGCTCATTTCCTTGTTCATTTCATCTGTATCTACACGTCATTCATTATCACTTCTTGGATTTTGCCTCATTTTCTTCACTCACCCTCAAATGCCATTTCTTCCTCCATGTCTCCACCCCTCTATTAGCCACTATGCCCCCACCTGAGGCACACACTTAAATGCTATAGCCTCATCCAGATCCTGATATTGAGTTGTTAAAAAAATTGAAACAATTGTATATAAAAACAGGTTCAAAAGGTACTGGTTTAGTTCAAAAAATAAGTTTTAAGAGATAACAGGTTTATTATATAAGACTGGATAATATTCCATGCATATTTTATTGGAACATCTATGAAGTTTGAGAAGAAGGAAGTTTTGGGGCTGGAGCGATAGCACAGTGGGTAGGGCATTTGCCTTGCATGCGGCCGACCCGGGTTCGATTCCCAGAATCCCATATGGTCCCCGGAGCACCACCAGGAGTAATTCCTGAGTGAAGAGCCAGGAGTAATCCCTGTGCATTGCCAGGTGTGACCCAAAATGCAAAAATATATATATAAATAAATAAATAAATAAATAAAAATTGGAGAAGGAAGTTTCTGTTTTTAACTTATGGATGCCTGTGATTCCAACTCTGTAGCACAGGTTACCTCTTGGGCTGGTCCCCCCTTCAGGATCACATTATATGTATTCCTGTCACTCAACTCAGACTTCAGCCGCAACCAAATGGCACTTACCCTGAAGCCTTTCCCAGTTCTCCGTGGGCCCTCCTATCTTCCCACATCATCCTATGCATTCTTTATTGAAGTCCTGGGTAATGATACTCTAATTTGTTATTTTAGTAATGAATGCATCCCCTAATCCATAAATTCCTGTGAAAGTATATCTTACTCAAGATCCCCAGGACCTAGCTTATAATAAATAACAAATATTTTATAAATGCGTAGTGTAGGGTTGAAACTACAGACTTTGAAAGGCTAGAGAGATAACAGGAGTAAGGCATTTACCTTGCACATGGCCAGTGCTGGTTCAATACCTGGCACCATATAAGATCCTTTGAGTACTGCAAGGATTGATTCCTGGGCACAGAGCCACAAGCAAGCCCTGAGCACTATGTAACCCCTCTCCCCGCCCCCCAAAAAAGCAGACTACAGTGCCTCTAAAGTTGAGCAGGTATGAGACTGGGTTTGATCCTGGCACACATTTCTGCCCCTCCCCCACCTACTAAAAGGTTCTCTCTCTAACTAGAATTCCAGGACTTGACACCAAGTGTTGTAATTTTCTATATTTGGTAGGTTGTTTAACTCCTCTTTGCCTCATTTATCTCATTAAAAAATTATAGGGGCCATTCCTGGCAATACTAAGCCCATAATGGAGTGTCCAGGGCTCCCTGTGTCACCATCAGGGCTACCCCTTCCAGTGCCTGAATCTCAAGTTCTCGCACATGCCAGTCCTGAGCTCCTTCCCTGTGAGACTTATGAAAGGCCTTCCTCACTTTTAACCCAAAGTTGTTTCCTGATGATTAAATGAAATAATCTCAATAATAAGCTTAGAACAAAGCCCTGCATACTAAGTATTCAATAAAGTCTGTTATTTACATTATGTCCATTAAAATGGCCTAATTTCTTCTGGCCTTTTGGGTCTTTGGCTTCTAACAATTGTAAGAGTCCAGGAATATGCTAATGAGCAGGAGCAGAACAGTAAGGAAGAGGGCCAGGGATGTGGCTTGGTGACAGAGTTCTTGCATGTGTAAGTCCTGGTTCAATCCCCAGCACAGGAAGAAAGCAAGGAAGAAAAGAGAAAAGGACAGAGAGTATAAAATAAAGATTTCTTTTCAGTAAAGAGGAACAAGCTGCCAAATTTACCCAGGTAGATCTATCTCCATGCTGAAAACTCTGTGGCCTTCGCAGAAGGGGGAAGACAGATTCCACTCCCCTCCCTTCCAGCTAGGCCCAACAACCAACACACTGGCATAACCAATCTCCTCCAATATATTAACATCCCAGGTTCATGGCTCTTGGAGCACGTGGCAGGGCAACATCTTCTCATCTCCAAATTTCACAGGACTGACAGTCCAGTAGAAGCACAGCAAATTGGATGGGAAAGTTTTTTAGAAGCCTGCTTCTCTCTCTCTCTTGTCCCCGCTCACTCTCACTTCTTTTGCCTTGAGCTCTGCTTCGGTTTCTCCCCTCCTTCTGTCTGTCTCTCTGTCTCTGTCTCTGTAGTCTCTTCTCTGGTCTCTTCTGACCGCTTCTGTGTCTTCTTCTGTCTGTGTTGTCTCCTTCGCTTCTGTGTCTTCCTGTGTGTCTTCTCTTGTGTTGTCTTCTTCTGTCTCTTCTGTCTTCTTCCTCTGTCTCCTGTCTTCTTCTGTCTCCCCTCAGTGCCCCACAGTCTTAGTTTATATAGCAAATTACATAGGGTGGTGACACAAAGGTGGATTGGACATTAACAAATCAACAAAGAAGGGTAAAACCATTTCTTGAGGAGATTAACAAAATCTCATCTAAGGAAATCTCATATAAGGAGATCCACTCAAGGGTGTGATTCCAAACAAAGGTGTGTCAGGGTGTGAGCTAGTAATCTGCTTAAATAGTTATAGTAAATCTACTTCTAATATTTCTAGCAATGTCATTCTGTATGAGCACAGTAAGAAATATAAAGTTTGGTTCTTCCTGAGGATATCTCACTATATATTCCAGACCTCAGGCCAGGTTAGTCTTCCTAACCCCAGCAGGGTCCTAATCTCGTCGTTACCTTTGGATCATGACAACATTTGTCCATGACCATGCTCTCAACTTATAGTTGAGTATTGTGGCACTTTGGCCTGGCCCATTTTGATGCCAGGGTAGCTCACAGCTTGCCCTGGGTCCATTCTGTCCTTCATCGGGACCCTGCTTTTGGGGTGCTAGGAACTAAGGGCAACTGAGTTGAGAAAGCAGATGCCCAGGAGTAAATATTATTGGAGTCAATCAGCTCCCAAGTTACAAAGCATATTATTAACTGTCTTCCTGTATGGACATACAGAAAGGACATTGCTTTAAGGTAAACTATGCAAAAGACACTAATTTACAGTACAAGTTCAGAGTCCTTAGAAGGATCTGATCTTACAAGATAACAGGTCCAATCTCCATTCCCGTTCTGCTTCTCTCTCTCTGATTAGGGAAAAGGTGATTAACTGGTTGGGAAGGAGGGTGCAGAGAAGAGTTTACAGATAAACAAAGGAATGGGAGTGTCTCCAGAGCACTTAAACCTAAACTCGTGTGGCAAGGGAGGAAGGACAAACCAATGTTATCCTACAGGTAATAATACTGAAAATCAACTAAACTCTTATAATCTGTCCAGGTTTCAGCTTCCTCATAAATACAATGTAATTTTATTCATAGGTCTTTAATACTCTGTCCATATTTTATCTTCTCCTTAATACAGTTGAAAAAGTTAGTATGCTCACATCATCACACACACACACACACACACACACACACACCATTTTCTCTAAGCTCCTAGATATCTTAAGTATAACCCGGGTTATCAGTGTCATAGTTTTCCAGTCAACCTTGCCTTTCATATTTTGAAACTTATTGATTTTATTGTCTATAATTAATAGGTAAATGTTTGATAGTCTACTTATTAAGATTCTAACTGAATAACCAGCTATTCATGCATCTTGATTCTGCCAAACTGGAAAGACTCCATTGGCACTCCTTGGTGCCCAGAATCCAAAGTGCAGATTTGGGGATTGTTTGGCCTCCATAAGCATGCAAGGCAATTCCATAGGACATGCAAGCACACACACACACAGACACACATACAAGCACATGCACATACACACACAAACAGTGTTTGATTGGTTCTTTCTCTCTAGACAACCCTGACTAATATAATGTTAATTTCACTTTAGAATATATAGATCTTCAACAAGATTAAAACTCAGCAAGGAGACACTGGCTTTGAAGGAAGAAATAGAAGATAGAGAGCTAATAGATCTGTACAGAGCTTTAGATCGGCATAAAAAAAAATACACATTCTTTACCAGTGCACACAGAGCATTTTCCAAAATAGACCTCGTGCTGGGCCACAAAACATACCTCAATAGAATCAGGAAGATAGAAATTTTATCAACTATCTTTTCAGACCACGATGCACTGAAGATAGAAGTTAATCATGCACAGACACAGAGGAACAAATAAAACACCTGGAAATTAGATAACTCAATGTTGAACAATGAGTGGGTCAGGGAGGAAATCGAAGAAGAAATCAAAAGATACCTGGAAACAAATGAGAATGAAGACACAAGCTACCAGAACCTGTGGGACGCAGCTAAAGCCATGTTAAGGGAAAAATTTATATCTCTGCAAGCATATCTCAGGAAGGAAGAAAGGGCCCACATAAATAACTTGACCTCACAGCTCAAGACCTTAGAAAAGGACCAATGAAAGGAGCCCAAACCAGGCAGAAGGAAAGAAATAATAAAACTTAGAGCAGAAATCAATGACCTGGAAACCCAAAAACCAATCCGAAGATCAGTGAAACCAAGAACTGGTTCTTTGGGAAAATAAACAAAATTGATAAACCACTAGAAATGCTCACAAATAAAGAGAGAGAGAACCCTAATAAGCTGAATCAGAAATGAAAAGGGGGACATCACAGCAGAAACCAAAGAAATTCAAAAGATCATCAGAGACTACTTTGAAAGTCTATATGTCATGAAACAAGAGAATCTAGGAGAAATGGATAAATTCCTGGATTCCTATAACCTCCCAAGGCTGAACCAAGATGATTTGGAATACATTAATATACCTATTATTATCAAGGAAATTGAAACTGTAATCAAAAATCTTCCCAAAAACAAAAGCCCAGGTCCAGATGGATTCACTAGCAAATTCTCCAAACATTTAAAGAGGACCTATTGCCAGTTCTTTTCAAGCTTCTCCAGGAAATTGAGGAAACAGAAACACTCCCAGTTTCTATGAGGCATATATCATCCTAATACAAAAAGCAAACAGAGACACAACACACAAAAAGGAAAATTACAGATCAATATCTCTGATGAACACGGATGCGAAGATCCTCAACAAAATAGCAAATAGAATCCAACAACTCATCACAAAGATCATACACCACGACCAAGTGGGATTCATCCCAGGGTTGCTAGGATGGTTTAACATTCAGAAATCAATCAAAGTAATCCATCATATCAAGAAAAAAAGATAAAAACCATATGAACATATCAATAGATGCAGAGAAAGCATTTGACAAGATCCAGCACCCGTTTATGATGAAAACTCTCGCCAAAATGGGTATAGAAGGGACCTTCCTCAGTACAGTCAAAGTCATCTACCACAAGCCTACAGCAAGCATAATCCTCAATGGGGAAAAACTAAGAGCCTTCCTTCTAAGATCAGGGACAAGACAAGGATGCCCACTATCACCCCTTCTGTTCAATATGGTACTAGAAGTACTTGCAATAGCGGTTAGGCAAGAAGAATATATCAAGGGCATCCAGATAGAAAAGAAAGAAATTAAGCTCTCACTATTCGCAAGTAATACGATACTATACTTAGAGAACCCTAAGCCTCTACCAAGAAACTCCTAGAAACAATAGACCTGTATAGTAAAGTCGCAGGCTATAAAATCATTACCGAAAAGTCCATGGCTTTCCTATACACGAATAATGAGAGAGAAGAAAGTGACATGAAAAAAGCAATCCCCTTCACAATCATGTTCAGAAAATCAAATTTCTAAGAATGATCTTAAGTAAGGAGGTAAAGGACCTGTACAAAGAAAACTACAAAAATGTTACTTCACGAAATAAAAGAGAACACGAGGAAATGAAAACATTCCCCGCTCATGGATTGGGAGAAATAACATTGTCAAAATGGCAATACTACCAAAGCATTATACAGATTCAATGTGATCCCTATAAGGATACCCATGACATTCTTCAAAAAAGTGGATTCAACACTCTTGAAATTCGTATGGAACAACAAACCCTCATGAATATCTAAAGTAATTCTGGGCAAAAACAAAATGGGAGGCATCACCTTCCCCAACCTCAAACTCTACTACAAAGCGATAATGATTAAAACAGCATGGTACTGGAGCAAAGGCAGAGCAATAGACCAATAGAACAGGATGGAATATCCTTACACACACCCTCAAATATATGATCATCTAATCTTTGATAAGGGAGAAAGAAATGTGAAGCAAGGAAAACCTCTTTAACAAATCGTTAGAGGCTAGCAAAACTGGACAGCTACATGCAAAAACATGGGCTCGGACCTCTACCTAACTTCATGCACAAAAGTCAGATCAAAATGGATTAAAGACCTCAACATCATATCAGAATTTATAAGGTACATTGAAGATAAGGTCGGCAAAATCCTCCACGACACTGAAGCTAAAGGTATCTTCAAAGATGACTCCCATTGACCAAGAAACAGAGATAAACAAATGGGATTATCTTAAACTAAGAAGCTTCTGTACCTCAAAAGAAACAATGACCAGAATACAAAGACAGTCTACAGAATGGGAAAGGATATGCACCTAATACCCATCTGATAAACGGTTGATATGAAGGATATACAAGGCACTAGTTGAACTCCACAAGAAGAAAACATCCAATCCCATCAGAAAATGGGACAATGAAATGAACAGAAACTTTCTCAAAGAAGAAATCCGAATAGCTAAAAGGCACATGAGAAAATGCCCTACATCACTAATCGTCAGGGAGACGCATATCAAAACAACAATGAGATATCATCTCACACCACAGAGACTGGCCCACATCCCAAAAAACCAAAAGCAACCAGTGTTGGTGCGGATGTGGGGAGAAAGGGACTCTTCTTCACTGCTGGTGGGAATGCCGGCTGGTTCAGCCCTTTTGGAAAACAATATGGACGATTCTCAAAAAATTAGAAATTGAGCTCCCATTTGACCCAGCAATACCACTCCTGGGAATATATCCCGAAGAGGCAGAAAGGTATAGTAGAAATGACATCTGCACTTGTATGTTCATTTCAGAACTGTTTACAATAGCCAAAATCTGGAAAAAAAACCTGAGTGCCTGAAAACAGATGACTGGCTAAAGAAACTTTGGTACATCTACACAATGGAATACTATGCAGCTATTAGAAAAGATGAAGTCATGAAATTTTCATATAAGCATATTAACATGAAGAGTATCATGTGCTAAATGAAATGAGTCAGGAAGAGAGGGACAGACATAGGAAGACTGCACTCATTTGTGGAATATAAAGTAACAAAGTGGGAGACTAACACCCAAGGAGAGTAGAGATAAGGACCAGGAGGATTGATCCACGGCTTGGAAGCCGGACTCACATGCTGAGGGAAAAGGCAGCTCAGATAAAGAAGTGACCACCAAGTAAAGGATGCTTGGAGGACCCACTCGGGATGGGAGATGTGCGTTGAAAGTAGAATATAGACCAAACTTGATGGCCACTTCACACATGCATTGCAGACCACAACACCCTAAAAGAGAGAGAGAGAGTAAAAGGGAATCTGCCTGCCACAGAGGTGGGGGTGGGGAGATTGCGGTGGGGAGGGATACTGGTAACATTGGTGGTGGAGAACGGGCACTGGTGGAGGGATGGGTACTTGATCATTGTATGACTGAGAGGTGAGCACGAAAGTGTGTAAGTCTATAACTATCTCATGGTGATTCATTAAAATTTTTTTTAAATTTTAAAAAGAATATATATATATCTTTAAGAACTTATGATTTTGCTCAATCTTTGGGACCTCTGCTGAAACTTAGAAGCAATAGAAGCACATTAAAAGAGCCAAGAGATAGCACTGGATTAGGGGAGCACAAATGTGGCCTTGGTGGTCCATGAGCCCTGCCAAAACAGCTTTGGTGGTCCCTGCACTTCATCCTCAAGTGCTGCATTGATTCATCCAGCCTAGTTGGTGGAGCATCACTAGGAGTGGTCCCTGGAGCCCTACATTTGGGAAATCCCCAACATTCCAAAGAAAAAGTCACATTAAAATTTTTCCAGATATTGGGGGAAGTGTACATTGGTAAAGTGATTGGTATTCAAACATTGTATACCTAAAACTCAATCATAAATAACGTTGTAAATCATGGTACTTCAATAAATTAAGAGGTGGGGAGCAGTGGTTTTTCAGATGATTATTCTGTAATTTAAGTCTTTCATAATTCATATGACTCAAAAAGGATTGGACTATGGGACAAAATATTCAAAAAACCTAAAGGAGTTAAATTCCCGTCCTCCGCAGTCCCCCAAAAGACTGAAAGCAAACAAGGAGTCTTGATTCCCCCAAAGGATGTTGCCATCTTCTCTTAACCTTTGTTCTTCTAGGTCTCTTCTATTGCTTATGTGAGTCTGCACAGACAGGTAAATGCTCCTTCCTCTCAGCAACAGGCAGGAGATACTGAAACATAATGAGAGAGCTAGTGTTGCCGGATGCAGCACGAGAGGAGAGCCAGCAACCTGTGACCATGGAGATGGTTGCAATAAGCAGACCAGAGCCCTCGTCTTCCTTCCTTCTCTGGACATCCAAGAATTGTCGGTTTAGAAACCCTGAGCCCACAGACTATTTTCTGTCAACAGCTGCATAGCAATGGGATTAATATGTACAAACCCAGCAGTCAAAGCTGCTCATGTCCAGCTTATCAAAACCAAAGTTATGACAGCAGGCACACCAGGCTTTGTTTTTTCCTTCCAGCAGTAGGGCAGACATGATATCCTGAACAACTTTTTCCATTGAAATGAAAACACTGATAAAAATGTATAAGCATCTTTTAAAAAAAAGAATTAGAAAGAGGATATTTTAAGAGGTCAAAAATAAAGTGAAAGCAAGAATCTATGGAGTAGCCAGATGCCAAAGTCACCTCCTGTGCCCTCTTCTGTTCTAAAGGTTTATGGCACATGATATAGTCTGAAATCCATCTAAGGGAGTCAACTAGGAGACCCAATCCTACCTGGTAGCCCCTCCTAAAAAGCCTTCCCCTCAAGGTAAAAGTAGGCAAGAAACAAATCAATGTGAGATTGAGTACAAGGAGGCATGTACATGTTTTGGTCTTGGTGTTGGGATAAAGGGAATTTAGAGTACAAGTGAGTCTTAAAGCGTGTTTGTTGTCTGAATAAAAAAATCAGTATAAATATTATCTGGAGGGACAAAACTTCAGTTTTCTCCTCCAGAATTTCCATTCTCAAGGGAAGGAAGGAAAAAAGGAAGGAAGGAAGGAAGGAAGGAAGGAAGGAAGGAAGGAAGGAAGGAAGGAAGGAAGGAAGGAAGGAAGGAAGGAAGGAAGGAAGGAAAGAAGGAAGGAAGAAAGGAATCTTTCTAGTACAATTGAAATAAAAGTTCAAGAATAAAAAGGAGGGGGCTGGAGCAATAGCACAGCGGGTAGGGCGTTTGCCTTGCACACGGCCGACCCTGGTTCGATTCCCAGCATCCCATATGGTCCCCTGAGCACCGCCAGGGGTGATTCCTGAGTGCAGAGCCAGGAGGAACCCCTGTGCATCGCCAGGTGTGACCCAAAAAGCAAAAAAAAAAAAAAAAAAAAAAAAAGAATAAAAAGGAAAACTTGCTATTTCACCATTACTTGCTCATGTCTTCTTTTTTTCTTTCTTTCTTTCTTTCTTTTAATGTAGGAGTATGGCTATTGATTCAGCCATTGATTAAGCTGGTTGAATTGGGCATGAACTCCACAGTACTTTTTGTTTTTATTGAATCACTGTGAGGTACAGTTACAAAGCTTTCATGTTTGAGATTCAGCCTTATAATGACCTAACACCCATCCCTCCACCAGTGCACACTCTCCACCACCAGTGTCCCAGCATATCCCCACTCCATCCCAGTCCTCACCCAGCCTCTATGGCAGACAATTTCCCCCATACTCTCTCTCTACTTTTGGGCATTATGTTTTGCTCAAATTTTCCCACCACTGTTCAAGCCTGCCTGCTAGGGGCAGATGCTAGGTCAATTATTGTCCATTGCTCTTTTTGAATATCATGAGTGCCGTGGCTGCATGCTTTGGAACCCTTGTTTTTAAATGATTGGGTTCCAGAGATATCTCTGTAGTCACTAATCCATTTTGAGATTAAATTGGGCGTTTCTAGCCTAGGGCTGTTGGTGTGCTAAGATGGCACCTGGAGACACATTGTGAGTGTGACAGCCAGGCTGACAAGAGGTGGGGGGGTGAAGGGGAGAGAAGCCAGGGACAGACAGCCCGGTGCCTCTGCCACCATGTGGCTTGGAGATTTAGTTCTGGAACCCATATACCTTGCCTAGATTGTGGAAGCTCTTGGTTACTGGGATTCCATCTGGAGTAGGTGGGGATACTCCACCCGGGGTGCCCCAGTGAAATTGGCTCACTATGGGGCCCGGAGAGATCGCTGGCTCTGTGGTGTCTTCTGGAACTCGCTGCTCTGTCTCTGGGCCTGGACTGTTGGTGCACTAAGATGGCGCTTGGAGGCACATTGTGGGGGTGACAGGCCAACGAGTGGGCAGGGAGTTGGGGAGGGACGCTCATGCCTTCTTTTAAAGGATGGAGAGACAGTACAGAGGGTAGGACACTTGCTTTGTGTGCAGCTAACCCAGGTTCTATCCCTGGCCCCACATATACTGCCCTATGCCCTGCCAGCTCCTGAGTGCAGAGTCAGGAATAAGCCCTGAGCACAGCTGGGTATGGCCCCCAAATAAAATAAAACAAGGAAGAGAGCATGTAGGAGATCAATTGCACTTAATTTCTATTGTATGTGACAAATTTCTTTCAAAATATCAAAAATTTAAATGGATCAGAAATGTTGGCTTTTACAAATACTTAAACTTATAATGGGGATTTTTGTACCTAAATTTAAAGATGTATGAGACTGAAGTGATAGCACAGAGAATAGGACATTTGCTACCAAGAGTATCCTGCCCTCATGGCAGAGCCTGGCAAGCTACCATGGTGTATTCGATATGCCAAAAACAGTAACAAGTCTCACAATGGAGACATTACTGGTGCCCGCTTGAGCAAATCGATGAACAATGGGACAACAGTGCTACAATGCTATGAGGGTAGTTATAATTCCATGTATAAACAACAGAACAGGCAAAATGAAGGTATAACTTTTTTTTTTAATCAGAACAGAAGTTGGATGCCTTTAGAAGCAGTGGGGGCATGGGTGAGCTGGGAAAGGTACATGGAATCTTTGGGAATGATATATTATATATTTATATATTCTATATTGTAACAAAATTAGAGTTTAGAAAGGCAAACCAATTCATCAAAAGTCATCAAATGGGCCCAGATAGATGACCTTGTGGGCAAAAGTGCGTGGTTTCCATGCAGGAGGCATGGATTTGATCCCCAAATCTGCACAGATCCCCAAGCACTGCTGGGAGTGATTCTGGAGCACTGAGCTGGGAGTGGTCCTTCAAAACAAGGAGGCATGATTCAAGAAAATAGATTCCCCCAAACCCATCAGATTGCATGATTAACATGTATATATCTTATTAAGATAAATGAGATAATATTTGCCTTACTGAAATACACAAAGTATGAAACAGATATTTGATCTCTAGTTTTGTAAATTGAAGAGCTTTCTGGTAAAATGTAGTGATGTTTGAAATTTATTTCAAACTGTATAAAATAAGATAGACTGACAAATGAACACATGTAGAGATGAGGAATGTAAATAAAACAAAATGTTTAATAGAATGTAGATGGTGCATATGTAGTGTTTACTGCTCAGTTACTTCAATTTCTTGTGTTTGAAAAATTCATAATGAAATATTTGGGGAAATGTGCAAAGGAGAATTAATTGTTCATAATTCTTTTAGGGCAGAGTCTCTTGCCCCCACACCTGGTTGTCTTTACCGGGGCCCCTTGAAGTGGGTGGGTTGAGTTTCCCTCCCCACCCAGAGCAGAGCCCCTGCAGCTGAACACCTCCAGAACCCAGCCACAGCCATGCTCAAGGCCCCTCTCCACATGTTCTAACGAGCCTCACACATGAAGGAACCAGCAGAGGAACCCAGGTGTGTGTGACCTGGGGCTGAGATCTCCAAGCCTGCTCGAATCAGGACTGGGCCTCTTCCGCCCAGATCCTCCATTTTCCAGTAGCGAGGTGGTCACACCAGGGACTGCTCCCCTCCCCCACCATGTAATCCCATCAACAGCCAACATCCAGAGACTAAAACCAAGTGGCCACTTTGCGGCTGTGTGACATCTTATAGCCTAGTTCTCCTCAGAGAACATGGCAAGCTACTATAGTTTCCTGCCCACATGGGAGAACCTGGCAAGCTCCCTGTGGTGTATTCATATGCCAAAACCAGTAAAAATAATAGGTCTCATTCCCCTGACCCTGAAAGAGCCTCCAATGCGGCATCGTTGGGAAGGACGAGTAAAGAGAGGCTTCAAAAATATCAGGGCTAGGACGAATGGAGACATTACTGAGACCACTCAAGAAAATCGACAATCAATGGGATGATGATGATGATGATGATGATGATGATGATGATGATGATGGTGATGATAATTCTTTTAGATGATGTATCTGCAAAAGTTTGAGGAGCATTTCTATTATGACCATTTGCTGATGAATCTTTATCCTAAACTTAATTCTCAGTCATATTTCCAACTGTTTCCAGAATCACTCCATCTGGATTTCTCTTCATATATAAAGCTCAACACATCCAAACATGAATTTATTGTACTAGGAGCATCATTAGCTACAAAAAACAGAAATATGAGTCAAATAAAACTCTCATTACTTTTCTCATATCTGGGGTGTCTGGAGGGGTGTCTAGGGGGAAATGGGCTACATCCAGTGGTACTCAGAGTTTACCCATGGCTGTGCTCAGGGATCACTTCTGATGGGCTCTGGAGATCATGTATGGTGCCAGGATCACACCTGGGTCAGCTGTGTGCAAGGCAAGCTCCTTGTCCACTATATCATCTCTGTGGCCTGTTTTTCTTATGTCTGGGGGTAGATGTCTGCTGGTGTTGTTTCAACAATCTCCTGCCAGCAAGGCTGTATTCTTTTGGCTTTTCTTTCCTCACATTTACAAATGTGTTATAGCTCCAGGCAGTATGTCTGAGTTCAGATAGGAAAGAAGGAAAGGAAACATTGCCAGTAACAACTGAACCTTTTATCAAGACAATTTCAGATTTTCCAGAAACCTCCCAGAAGACTTCCATGCAAATCCATTGATCAGAACTGTGGCCACCTCTAGCTACAAAGGGAACCAGATGCAAAAAGGGAACTAGATGCAAGTATGTAGTCTCCATATTATTTACCTTGGACCCAGGATTGTTGGGGGTGGCGGGGAAGCTCATCTGTGGTCTCCCTAACATTGTTCCCCAAACTTTTTCCATCTTCTATCTTTTCTTATCTCTGTTAATGGTCATGATCTGCCTATTTACCCAAATAGCAACCTAGGACTTCTCTTTTCCTCTTATCCAACTCCTTCTATTCCTCTTATCCAGAAGGTCTTACACTTCTATCAAGTCTGACTATCTCTCAAATTTGAGCTTTTTTTTCCAGTATCCAAAGCTACTGTCTTGGTTTGTGTTTCTTATCTGAGCTTCTCATAATTAGGTCTTAACTTTAAACCATGCTTCACTGGTCCTAGCTTGACCATTCTAAAATTAGAAATCTCATCATCTTGCCCATTATATTCTCTGTATGGCTTGCATCATATCTGGTTTAAAGGCTAACTTCTTCTTTATGCAACTTAATATAGTTCCCTAACTTTGTGGATGAAGGACATTGAACGCATGGTACCCATTGGGATACCCTCTGTTCTATCAAGGACCAATTCCCCAAAAACACAATGTGGTGGAGGAATTGGCGGGAGAAGTCTAGCTTAGACTATAAATGAGTCGTACTAACAGGCAACCATCTGTGTCTAACACTATGCTAAAATTGTAGTGTGAAAGAACAATAGATTTATATGTTATAGTAGAGTTTTTGTTTCCAAAAAGCATAGAATATATCACCATCTCTAAATGTATCTCATTTTCACAGGCATAAAATGCAACGATATATTTGAAGTATAACATCCTAGTTGCTCATCTCCTTCAGAGATTTATTGAATACCTCCATGTACTAGACACTGGCTTTAATTTAGTTCTTTTATATTAGAATGGAGATGACAGATAAAGAGCAGTGTCTGAAGCTAAAGCGTTGCCTCTTGTGCATATCTAATACTTCTATCTCTGTCTTTATTTTACAGTTTAAATCTCATGCTTATTATCAGTATGGGCACTTTCATTTTTCTGTCTTCTACTCATTTTCATAAATGACTGGATATTTTTAAAGAACTTTAAAGGCACCTATATAGGCAAAGATGGCATCACAGCAAAACTTATTGGTCTATCATTATTGCCCAGTATCATGATAGCCAACTTTACTATTACTTACTCTAAGCCAAGCCCTATTCTAGGGACTTCACAAAGATTTACTCCTTAATCTTCACAACTCTAGGAGGCAGGTGTTACGAACTCTGTTTTACTCTTGAGTAATCTGAAGGTCAAGGATAGAAGTGGGCTATTTTGTTGTTGTGGCTGCTGTTGAGGAGGAAGGGGCAGGAGGTCTTTGGAGCAGTGCTCAGGGAACTCAGAAAACCCTGGAAGCTATTCCTGGTGATACCAGGTCAGCAAGACCAGGGTTCAAAGCAAGGACCCTGGGTTATGATGCTGCTCAGCCCTTGTGTTGCTGGAGATCATCAGGGCCACCCCGGCCACGCCTACGGACCTCCAAGATGATATTCAGGGGTGCCATGCGGTGCCAAGGACTGAACCTGGGTCCCATGCATGTAAGGCATGCTACTCTGCACTAGGCCCCAGGTCTCAAGTACCATTTTCACCTGAAATCGGAGCCCTGACACCTTTCAAAACCACTGTCCTCCCGATGCCAACCTCTCTCCTCCTGTTGGCTCACTCCAGCTGTTTTCTTAGGTGACTGTCTCCTATCCTGTCCTTGACCTGAGCATTACTCTGCCTGGACCCTTCCCTCTGCAAACTCGGCTTCAGGAGCAGATCCGGGCCCAGCAAGAGTTCCCCCGCCCGGTGCCACGTGGACTAGCTTCCTGCCCTACTATTGTTTGCGTACAACTCTGTCCCGGGCAGCCGCCACCCGGCCGGCTGTGCGCCCCGTCGAGTCCTGGGGTCGTTGCTTGGCCACCTTAGAGCAGGCGCCTAGACTTACAGCGCGGACGCCCTGATTCCGCTCGCCCCGGCTGCCTCCGCGCTGTCTGCCACCTCGTGTCGCTGACAGCCAAGTGGGTGGGAGCCTGATTCCCCCCCAGCCGCCTGACTTAACAAACCAAAGTACAACTGGACCTTTACTCCCCTCGCCACGTTATCGCAACTGACCTCGAGGACGGGGTTCCCTTCTCAGCCCGCTGGCCGGGACATGAGCCCAGCCGCGGCCCCCCGCCCCCGGCTCCCGCCTGCTAAGGGAAGGGGCCCTCCGAGGGCGGGAGCCGCCTGGACCCTCGGCGCGTGGACCCCCGCCTCCCCCGCTCCCGCCTGTCGAGGGAAGGGGCTCTCCGAGGGCGGGAGTCGCCTGGAACCTCGGAGCCAGCAGCCCGACCCTGGGGCCGGTCCTGACAGCATCGGGAGGCCAAGGGTAAGACTCGAGACTTCCCTCCTAGATATCCACAGCCGGGGACCGCGTCCTCCCGCCTCGGCCACAGGCCTCCCAGGCTCTACAGCCCATCAATTGGGTCCTCGGCCCCAGTGAATGCTCCTGGCCCACAGACTCGGGCAGCGGGAGGGAAGGAGGCAGTCCCAGAGCTCAATTAGCTCCGGGAGCTCCACCCCTGCGGCGCGCCCACCCGGGCTAGCCCCGGCGGTTTGGTGGTGGGGAAGGGGGTGAGGAATGTCCTCCTACCCTCGCCCCCCACCCCAGCCCTCGATTCTAACCCTTTAACACTGACCCCGGCCTCGGCCGGGCCCCGCTAGGCTAGCAAGCCTCCCCCCGCTGCAGGCTCCGCCCCGAGCCGCAGGCCCCGCCCCAAGCAGCAGGCCCCGCCCCGTAGCCCCGCCCTATAGCTTTGGCCCCACCCCTCCCCCGCGCCCCGCCCCTAGAGCTGTTTCGCAGGACTCCCGTAGCCGGTGGCCCCGCTCCCGCCCCCGCCTTGGCCCCGCCCTCCCGCCTTGACCCCGCCCCCGCTCCCCGCCCCTCCCGCCGGCTCCCTGGGCTTCGTGAGCGCGGAGCGGGCCTAGGGACTCGGCATCTCGCCGAGGCGCCGTGGCCCCGCCCCCTCCCCAAGGCCCCGCCCTTCCACTTTGGCCCCCGCCCCTCGCCCCGCCCCTCCCGCCGGCTCTCTGGGCTCCGCGAGCACAGAGCGGGCCTGGGGACTCTGCATCCCGCCGCGGCGCCACAGCATGGGGCGCTTCCGCGGGGGCCTGCGGTGCATCAAGTACCTGCTGCTCGGCTTCAACCTGCTCTTCTGGGTGAGAGCCGAGAGGGCCGGGCAGGGCGCGGACTGGGCGGGGGGCTCAGAGTCTGGTCCCCCGGGCAGAGAGCGTTGCGGCGCCCGAGCCCGCTCCCCCACCAGGGCGATCCCAAGGCCAAGGGAAGCAAAAGGCAGACAAAGAGTGGGGGTCGCCGGGCGGGCGGGAACCCCGCTCCAGCTTCACGCTCGCAAGCCCCTGAGCTCAGCTTCTCCGGCGCCTGGGCCCGACCCGCGCCACCTGGCCGCTAGGTTGGTTTGAGAAATCGGGGTAGGGGCGGAATCGTCCGTGTCTGGGAGAGGGCTTGCCGTCCGTTTCCTCCTTGCGCGGGGCGGGGGGTTGGGTCAGAGGAGGTGGTGGTGCTGTCCAGAGAAGGATGGGGGGGAGGACCTCGGGGGGGGGCGGCGTTACACCCCCCTCCCCCAGCTCGCAGCCTCTCCTAAATGCTCGCACACCCAGAGATGATCTCATTCAACTTTGCAGGGTTTCCTGAACGCCCAACGCCCGAGATCCACGGCTAATGGCAAGAGCCGTGAACCTGTCTGTGTTCTTAAGGCGGCGTGGTAGGGCTCTCCCATCCCCAACACCCCCGTCTCGGGCCCAGGGTGTTCTAAAAACGGCCTTGTCCGCACTGCCTTCTGGGGCTTTCCCTGGAGACTGACAGCCCTGGAACTGCTCAGAGACCCTGCGGGAAAGCAGCGTTCCCTGGGGGCAAGAGGCTCTCAAATCTGGCAGGAGCAGGGCCTGGGTGCCTGGAAGCAGCAAAGACGGACGGACGAGGTGGCGGTTTTCTGTCTGCTCTGGAGAATCTTCCCATGACTGCAAGTAATTAACTATTGAATGATGGGTTCTTCTGGTGGCTGCCAAAGCCATGAGCCCAGATGTCTGGACCAGCTCTCACAGGCCAGATGACCGTTTTCAGCATCCTTTTCCAGGGGAAGGTGATGGTCCCCTGTTTTACAAAGTCCGGGTAGCTTTCCCACACCAGCGCGGTATTCTATAGTGAGGGCCTTTTAAAGGCCCCTCGTGTTTTGTTTTGTTTTTTATCATCTGGCTTTATTTCAAAAGCTGTTCATTATCAATGCCATCCTTCATTCTCACTGTATTCACATCCAAAGAGAAGTTTCCTATCAGCCAGAGAATTCCTTCTTTGACTGGGTTCCATACTTCTAGAGGTCCTGGTGTGTGCCTGCATTCCCAGAGAGAGTAGGACATTGATGGAGTGTTCTCAGTGTGGCAAGGACAGTGGCATGCACGTTACATTCATGATTGGTGTTGATCCTCACACTGTCTCCAATCACCATGCTATTATTATCACCCTTTGTTGCAAAGGAGACCGTCTCAAATAGGTCAACTTGCCCAAGGTCACCCAGCTAGTGAGTAGAGACGTGAGAATGCAAACTCAGCCTGCATGCTCCTCATCACGGTGGCCCCCAGGCCCCCCAGTGGCTCTGGAAGTGGGCTGTGAACAGGCAGCTCCAGCCTCTCCTGGGAAGAGCAGAAATGCACTTGCTAGCAGACCCACTGATTCAGAACTCAGGGTATAGACCTGGTGGCCTATTTTAACAACCCTCCAGGCAAGCCTGATGCATGCTCAGTCTAAGAACCACTGGTGAGCAATTATAAAGCAAGTACTGGAAAGATTATGTGTCCATAAATATCAAGAACATGATTTCTAAATATAAAATGCCATTTGCTGAGTTGCTGGTCTAGGTTAGTTGAGGAAATAAGCCCAATGCCTATAGAACAACCACGAATAAATTAGAGCATTATCAAGCAACAAATTTCACAGTAAAGAAAGGCATAAGGTGGAGCTATAGCAATAATACAGCAAGTAGGGTGTTTGCCTCTCACGTGACTGATCCAGGTTTAATCCTCAGCATCTCATAGTCCCCCAAGTCCACCAGGAATGATCCCTTTGTGCAGAGCCAGGAGTAACCCCTGAGTACTGCTGGGTGTGGCTCCCAAACAAAACAAAAATAGAAATAAGGAATAAAAACATACTTGATTCCCACCTTTTTTTAGTGGGGTTCAGCCTGATCATCTATATGAAGGGATGCAGAGAAAGTAGTGAGCAATAAGGAAAACTCTTCTGAGAATTTTCTCAGAACAGAGGGAATGTTTATGCAGAACTTCCAAGGCAGGATGGAGGTGAGCAAAGGCTGCAGATGAGTACTGGAAGAGACATAGTGCTGCCAGCAAGTAGAATAGGACCAAGGGGACTGGGACCCCATTTGATGGGGGCACAAGGCTTCAGGACCAAAGGAGGATGAGATTAAGCAAGTTATTGCTCTTCCTTGTTACCTATTTTCTCAGCCTACAATTAAAGTAAGAGAGTGACAGAGCAGACTAAAAGGAAACAGTGTTCGACCATGTCTTCCTAGGAACCCAGAACACAGTGGTCAGAAATACTCACTATGCAGGGCCAGGGCAATAGTAGAGGTGTGGGGGTGGGTTGCTTACATGTAGCCAACCTCAATTGAACCTCAGCACTCCATATGGTCCCCAGAGCCCACCAGGAGTGATCCCTGAGCATAGAACTAGGAGTAAGCCCTGACCACCACAAGGTGTGACCCCAAAAACAAACACCGTTCTGGACAGGGACTTAATGTACCCGATGCTTTGAGAATTTGGTGTATGGCTCACCAAAGAACAATTTTGTCTCAGGTCTGAGCCCTGGTCCTCCTGCTCATTACCTGTTGATTTGTTCTTTGTTAGCACTGACAGACCCAGCAGAAAAACAGGCCTTCATCTTCCCCAGGGTGGCCGTTGACACAGGGAAACTGGCCACTGAAAGAGGTTCCTAATGATGTTGGGATAAATTACCTAGGTATCCACCTTCCCTGTCACAGAGAGGACCGGTTTCCAGCAAAGCCCCACCCTAGTTTCTCGAGTTGTTTTTTACTGGTTGGAGGTTCTGTGAGTACATGGAGAAGGGGCTGCAGGTTGGTGAGGGGGTGGGCATGGTAGGAGGGGTTGTTGCAGTTTTCCTGAAGGAAAAGGCTCAGCTTTAGCTGGCCCTTGAAGTGTGATGTTACACTTGTCCCTGAGCCCCGTGAGCCCCTGTCCCTCTTGGTGGTGACAACACTTCCTTCTTGGTCAGAAACTCTGCAAAAGACAGGCACAGAGGTGGGGTGGAGGGTGTTTTGGACAGCTTGTGCCCAGGCAATGGACACTTTAACAAATTGACATGCAGCTCCCCCCGGCAGTATTGAAGTTTTCCTCAGCTGTGCTCCTGATTTTTATAAACATCCAACCAGCTCCTGCCTGCTGTCAGCACAGCATTCACCCGGCCCAGGACAGCAAGCTCAACTCACCATTCCGTTTTTTAAAAAGCAAAAGTAAAAGCAAGCCCTGAATTCCATTAAAGTCCTTTTTGTTATCGTGGCTGAAGGAGAACATGAAAACCCTTCCGACATGTGTTAGCTCTGAATTCAGATAGCACTGTGTACTCCCAGGCTGCCGTTCCCAGAAAACACCTTTATCCACCCCCCCACAGCCCTGTTGCATAGCAATATAAATAAAACACCACAGTCCACCAAGCCACATAGGATGGTTTAAAGAAAAACCCGGTTGCTGTTTATTTCTTGGTTTATTGTTGTATGCTCAGCGTTTTCCTAGCATTGTGCTCTGCAGAGCTGCTCGGGGTTACCAACCCACAGGAAGCAGGACTGTTGCTTGCTGAAAGCCAGATGCCATATATGGCTTGTTTGAAGTCGCTCTCCTTTCCTTCTCCCCATTACTAATGCAGCTTTGGGTTTTCAAGTGCTGTGGCTGACAGGTGGCTTTAAGAGCGAGAGATGTTTGACTCAACTTTCCCACCTTATCTGTTCCGACTTACTTCATTTACTTCAGAGCTACAGTCTGTGAGAATGACAGGTTGATTAAAAGTACCTGAGGGGCTGGGGATGTGGCTCAGTGGTAGAGCCCATGGCTTGTATGCATGAGGGCTGGGGTTTGATCCCCCTCATCTCACACACACACACACACACCACACACACACACAAAAAGCTGCCTTAAGAAAGTATTCTTTGGCACCCACCAAAACCCAGCACACCCCAGAAAACAAAAACGAATTTCTTTTAGCCACCTTGGTCTTCATTTCTGATTTCTGTCTAGATGTGAAGCAGCCTTTCATACTGTGCACTAGAAGGGCACATTTCGGAGGTTGGGGACAGGGGTCTACCATGAGGCCAGTCTGGAGAAGCGAGAGCTTTAGAGCCAGGAATCTGTGCAACCTTGGACGGGTTAAAGCAGTGTGGCATTTGGAATCCCAGAATTCAGAGCCTGGAAGATGGAGGGACTGGTATCACATTGCCTGTTTTTCTTTTTCCTGGCTCTGTCTGCTTAATTAGGAGAATTTGATTAGTAAAAGCAATTTAATCTGAGCCTCAGTTTTCTCCTCTGTAAAATGGGTATAAATAGATTCTGCCATCAATGCATAATCGTTGCACCAATCAAACAAGTTAATTCACCTATCACTGTGGTACTGTACAGTTCTGGGTCACAGGGTCTGTGAGCTCTGACCCTGGCACAGCAGCTGTTTTTCCCACACAGCCTCTGTGCTACCAAGAGGAAACTATGGGTTGCCAGGGAGAACCTTCAGGGTTGAGCACTCTTCAAACTCTAATGTGTCCCCAAACCTCTTGGGATCTGGAACCAGTATATATTCTGGCCTTTCCCAATTAAGCCCCCAGCTACTGCTGGTGGGGCTGGTCCAAAGTCTAGCTTTCTAAACTGTGGGTTGCAGCCCCTAGTGTGGGGCTCCTTTTAAAATAAATGCCCTTCTGGTTTCTTATCAGTCCAGGCTTGATTTGAATACCTATTTCATATTCCCAGCATCAAGTAAGCATTTCTTGGGTGAAGAGGCAAGGAGGTAGTACAGTGATTAAAGCATGTACTCATCTGGATTCATAGCTGGCACCACATGGTCCCCCAGGCATGGCTGGGTTCAGCCCCGCAGGGCCCCCAGCATCTGCAGGTGTGACCCTGGGAGCTCTCAGCACTGCCAGGTGTCTAGGGATTCCTGGCACTGCAGAGGAATCAGCCTCAGTCTCAGCCCTTGTGCTAAACTCATGGCCTTGTTGGCCAAGAATTGATGGTGGGGTCCCTGGACCTCCAGAGTACTTTTGGCGAGTCCCCTCCACCCTCTGCAAGAAGAGCCCTGGGGGCAGAGGGGTGATGTGGTGGTGTGTGGAAAGAGAAGCCCTGGTCCGGAGAACACTTTGAGGGACCAGAGAGAAAGCACAGGAGTTAAGGTACCTTGCACACACTTGCCCCAGCTTCAATCCCCAGCATCACATATGATCCCTTAAGCCCCGCCAGGAGTGACCCCTGAGTACTGCCAGGTGTGGCCCCAAAACAAGAAAGGAAGGGAGGAAAGGAGGGAGGGCATGGGTGACATGTGCATTTCCCAAATGACTGCCATATCTCTTCCTCCTTTTATTTTGGTTGATGCTGGGGATCAAGTCCAGGGCCTCACATGACAATGCAAGTGCCCTAGCACTGAGCCACATCCCTGGCCCATTGGAATTTAGTTTCTTTGTTTGTCTGTTTGTTTTGATGCACTCCAGAAATGCAGGAGCGAAAAGGTGCATTGAACTGTCAAGCCCATGGGAGGGAGAATAGGAGAGAAGCCAACAAGAGTCCTGATCAGCTTAAGGCAGTGGGAAAACAAGATGGAAATCAAGCAGGGGGTGTGTTGAGAGACAGTTTGAAGGAAAACAGAAACGTTAGAGAAATGCAAGCTGTATGTCCACTACTAGCCTAAACAGATTTTGTAAATGAACCTCTGACATCTTCACAATCACTTGTATCACTTGTCATCAGTTGTTCATCGATTTGCTCGAGTGGGCGCCAGTAATGTCTCCATTCATGCCTGTTGAGTGCTAGTGTAGCCCAATGGCATCTGCTCGCTCCAGGAACACGAAGAGCCTCAAATTACTCGTTCAGGGTCTTGATGAAGAAGTCTGACCATCTCGTAGGTGGGCGGCCACGCGTTCTTTTGAAGTCCTGTGGAATCCAAGAGGTAAACAGCTCTAGTCCAACAGTCTTCTCCAAATCACATTACATGTCCGACCCACCTGATTTTTTATGCCTTGGCAAATGAGACAGCGTCCCTGATTCTCGATTGTCAACAGAGGTCAGAACTCCGGATTCCTTCTCTCACTTGAGTGAGACGTGATATTCCAAGCATAGCTCTTTGGACTCCTCTTTGGGAGACCTGAATAGCATTCTTATCCTATTTTCGTAGGATCCAGGTCTCTGAGGCATATGTTAGTGCAGGAAGAATGGTGGAGTTGAAAAGATGTGCCTGGAGCCGGAGGTTCTTTATCCTCTTAACAACTTCTACACTCTTGCAGGCAATCATGCTGTTCTTTTCCTCCTGCGCAGCTCAGGTGCTAAGTCATTTGTCATGTTGAGTTCTCAACCTAGGTACACATAACTGCAGCATTCAGAGATGTACATTCTGTTGAGAGCAAATGGAACATCAGGAACTAGTCTATTTCTCCTGAACATTGTCTTAATGAGATTCAGCTGCAGTCTGACCTTTACACACTCAGTCAAAGTCAGCCAGCATTTCGTGCCACTTGGCTAATGTTTGATGTTATTAGGACAATGTCATCAGAAAAGCAAAGGTGGTGTATTGCCAACCATCTATCTTCACTCCCATTCCTTCCCATTCCAGTCGTTGCATGATGTTCTTCAGGGTGGCACTGAAGAGTTTTGGTGAAATGGTGTCACCCTTGCCGAACCCCTCTCTTTACGTCAATGATCATTTCCTTGTAGAATGGTGAAATCCTGGTGGTGAATCTGTAATACAGCTTGTGAAGGATCCTGACGTACTGAGTTTGAACGCCCTGTTTAGCTAGGGCTTCAATGACTGCTTCAGTTTCAACAGAATCAAAGGCCTTTTAGTCAATGAATGTTAGAAAGAGCGGCATCTTGAACTCTCGCAAAACCTCAATGAGCTTGGTCACCATGTGGATATGGTCGATTGTGCTGAATCCTTTTCAGGACCTGTCTTACTCACATGGCTGTCCTTCATCTAGTGTTCTGCCAATCCTATTCAGGATGACTCGAGTGAATAACTTGTAGACGACAGACAACAGGCAGATTGGGTGATAGTTGCCGATGTCATGGATGTCTACCTTCTTGTACAACAGAATGGTCCTGCTGGTTTTCCACTGGGATGGAACCTTGCATTTAGATAGGCATCATGTGAAGAGCTGAGCCAGTGTATTGAAGAGTACTGGTGGCAGATTCTTCAGGTGTTCAGGTCTGACCTTGTCTGATCTAAATGCTTCTTTATGCTGAAGGCCCTGTATGCTTCCTTACCGACAAAATGGCGTGTTGGATTTCAGAAGGGAGAATGCTGGGAATGACATATCCATCCTGCAGAATTTGGTCAGTGGGCAGGTGGATGTGGCTATCAAAGATATCCAAGTAGAAGTAATGGATAACCTTTTACATTGCCCTTCTGGAAGATGTGATACATCTATCCGGACGTCGGAAGGCAGTCATCTTGGTCTTATAGTTGGTCTTATTCATCTTCACAATGAGCTATTGTCACTTGAAATTCACAAACATGGAAGCAGAGGTGCTGAGAGTTCTAGAGCTTTTGCTCAGTCTTCAGTTAGCCGGTGGCTGAGCTAGGAGTCTGTTCCAAAGCACTCCAGCCTGCAAACTCGCTGGGACAAAAGTTGGAAGCTCTCGGTACCAGTGCTGCTCTCTGCCCAGACGAGACCCTGAGCGGCCCCACACTAATGGCTCCTCCACTTCTGAATGAGCATGATTCCGGAGGCAGACTAACCAATTTCAGAACCCAGCAGCTTCTTGCAGAAATGCCTCTAGACTGTGAACTAATCTATGGCCCCATGCCACCCAAGGAGGGGAAAGGTTTTTGTCCCTCAACCTTTCCTTTCTGTGGTGGCAGCATAGCGACCACCATCTTTTAGAGCCCACTAGACAGATGTACGAGCTTGCAGTGATGTGACCTGTGCTCTTCATTCTCATTAATGGAAAACAAATTATCAAATGATGCCTTTTCAGCAGGTCTGATTGTTGGGGGGAAATTCCAAATAATAATAGTGAGTTTTCTGTCGAAATATTGAATATAATCAAAGTAAAGAGAAAGTAAAGTGAAAATCATCAGCCACACAGGCGGGGGGAGGGGGACGCGTGGGATGGGAGGTATACTGGAGTTCTTGGTAGTGGAACATGTGCACTGGTGAAGGGATGGGTGTTTGATCATTGTACGACTGAGACTTAAGCCGGTAAGTTTTGTAACTTTTTTCATGGTGATTCAATAAAAAAAAAAAGTTGGAAGCTCTGACTACTATGAGACTTTCAGACCTAAGTTCTCTAGGATGGTGGCCAGGGTGCTCATTACCATGATTATTTACATGTCAGTCAGTAAGGGTTAAAATATATTACTCAGTTCCACCACCTTTCACATGCTCAGTCACCATTGGTGGCCACTGTACTGTAGACAGAGAGAACACTAATGTCATTAGAGACAGCTGAGTATCTCATACCTCACTCTACTGATGTCATCAGTCATCTTTTCTATTTTTCCTATATTGGGTCTTGCAAAACTTAGAAAAAGAGGCAGGCATAGTTTCTGAAATGGGGAGCACTGGTGTGTTAAGAACAGAAGGTTTAGAAGAGGCGAGGGAACTCCAGTTGACATAGAAAGAGTGGAGCGTGTGAAGTAGTAGAGGACAGAGCCAAAGGGCTTGGTTACTGGACCCAGGAAAGAGATGTCCAGTTTCCAGTTTAGATGCCACACTGGCAAGTTTACCAGCATAAGACGACCAAGTGCAGGCTTCTCATTGTTTACAGTGTGTAATGAGAACTCATCTCACCTCTTAAAAACACAATCTGCCGCAACTTTGCAGAAGGGGAAGCCAAGACTTAGAGAAGTCAAAGAATTTCTTCCTACCCAAGATCACAGACTCTAAGTAACTGAGCCAGATTCCAGTCCAGGTTGTCTGGAAATCTCACTTTTATCTGCCAGCACTCCTGGACGGCATGGCAGTCTGTATGTGGGTGTTTCATTATAAGGATGTCAAAATTCAGTGTGTGTGCGGATGTTTTATCATAAGGGCATTACTATTCAGTCTGAGCACTCAAAAGAGATCTTGTTTGCTAGAAGAGAAACTGGCAAAGATTCTGGAGTGTTTGCCAAGTACTTTGTAGCCCTATCTAATGCTGATTATAAAACAGAAAGAGTCTGTTTATAAACTGGGACGGGGGAAGGAGTAGGTTCAGGCAGCTTGGAAGCAGCTCTCACATATCCTAGAAACCCTTTGGGTCTCCTTGCATATTCTTGAATGTGCCACAATCCCATCCTCCCCACACCCTGTAAATGGTCAGGTACATCCAGCTTTTGTGACTTCCAATGACTTATGGTAAATTTGAAGTTAAAGAAAATCTCTGGGGATCAGGATGAAGTTTAATGCGAAACATTTCCCCCTAGACCCTCTCACCACCCACAGTCAGGTGTAGCTTTGGTAGCCCCTAAGTATCACAGAGTATGGCCCACAGAACAACATGAACAAAAGAAGAATCCTCTCTAGATTTTTGTCTCTAGATCCATACAAGACTCCCATGCTTACTTTCAGCTTCTAGTCAAGCTGACTTATGAAAAAATTGTATTTTGGTTTGTCCCCATCTAACCTGAATTCCACCTGAATTATGATGTTTCTCTTGTTGGCCGGAACCTCTAGAACTGGGTAGAGATTGGTTGATATTTAACAATCCTGTTGATCTGCTCAAGAGAATGTTCTCTCAATCAGTTTGAAAGTGATTAGGCTAGAAATTATTGTTCATGTCCTGTTTTGTTTAGAGCTCAGCATAGATGAGATTTTATAGTAGACAGTATCCTTCAAGGTAAGAGTTTGTCCAGAGGACAGGTCTGGAATGAGAGCAAGATGATGCCAAGGAAAAACCCCAGAAACAGACCAGTTGTTCCTCTGGGAGCTCATGCCCTAGGGGACAAGTCATCCAGACTTGATTTAGTTCACTCCAGGACCAGCAGGGTTGTGGTTTTAATACTCTCTGTATCTACCCTTCACTAGACCCTAGCATCAGACCACTGGCATCAGAGCTAGAGTCCATGACATATTTTTTTCGTTCAAGAAGATTTTACTACCAACATCTTTTCCCCTAGTTTTTTCTGTTGTCCCTTCTTTCCCTCCCTTCCCCTATAATTTCTCTAGAGGAAAAAGGCATTATGCAAGCCACTAAGTAAATACAGCACACTTTTCCATTCTCTCTTTTCCAATTTAATATAGTTAAATTATATACTTGATCACTCACAATAAGCTTTGTGTCCCAGGTCCTTCTCTCTTCCCCTGTGCTCTCCCTGTCCCCTGCCCCTTCAGGCTGTCCGCTGTGCCTCCCAGAGACATAGCTGATTCCACTCAATAGTTATGTGTCAGTTTGAAGCAACAGAAGAAAGTTTGTGTGTGGCACAAATACATTGAGCAGTGGTTTATTCCAAAGACTCCTGATTCTGTCGTACTTTGGATCACAAAGTGTTCCCATCCATGCAGAGAATTCAACAGTTTTTTAATAAATGTTGCTTTACCTGAAAAAAAGTCTTTCAGGAATTTCTTGGCACAGCTTGTTCTTAGGAGATGATCATAAGGGAAATATTTGGGGAAGTGAGAGATCCTGGTATCTGACACATGCATTTCCCAACCCACTGCTGTATCTCATCCTCCTCTAAGATCCTGCCTCCCATTTCCACCTTGTCTCCACATGATATTACGGCCAGCCAGCCAAGTTTCTCAGAGGTGGTTGCACATGACATTTGGCTCTTGGATTTCTCCTGACACCAAGCGTGGTTTTGAGAGCATGCCACAGACTCCTTGGTTTGCTTTTACTGTATTAAGGTAAAAAAATCTTGGGAGTTGATTTTCTTCTTTAAGAAGATTAATAACAGGGGCTGGAGAGATAGCACAGCGGGTAGGGCGTTTGCCTTGCACGCAGCCGACCCGGGTTCGAATCCCAGCATCCCATATGGTCCCCTGAGCACCGCCAGGAGTAATTCCTGAGTGTAGAACCAGAAGTAACCCCTGTGCATCGCCGGGTGTGACCCAAAAACAAAAAAAAAAAAGAAGATTAATAACATCTTCCAGAACAAATGCACTCCTAAATTTGGTCTGTAAAAGGGGGTCTTTCCTTACCCTGATAGTCTCCTAATGTGCTCTTCAATCCGATCAAGAATGGTGAGTGCATGTGAGGTAATCCCATCCAGGATAAAGTTTCCACCCAGTACAAGAATGAGTATAAAAGCTTTTTACAAAAACTCAAGGGTTGAAGTGGCATTGCCAGTATGTGTGGCTTCATCACCAAGAACAGAATTGCAGAAGACTTATTTGGTCTATTTACTGACTTTTTGTTCTAGAAAAGCAAGACTACAGAATTGATTTTGTTCATTTTTTTCTATGGTGGTACAAGTGTGTGTGTGTGTGTGTGTGTGTGTGTGTGTGTGTGTGTTGGTGTGCTATCATATTAAATGTTCAAATGTTCCTCCCTATGAGAGGAGCTCTTTACTTTTCTTTGTGCATGCTCACAGATCACATACTATCACAGACTTAGAAAGATGCAGAATTAATGATGTATTTTTGAGCTTCATTTTGGACTAGTGTAGGAATGTGTTTTGCTGAGTACATCTGACAATGAAGTCTCACAGCTTTTCAGAGGTTTTCCAAGTGTGGATGAATTTGAGAATAGACTTTGCAAAGGCTTCCCTGGGAGAGCAGCAAGGTTGCTGTTGCCCTTGCTGTTGGTCTGCCTCAGTCTGACCATAGTTCCATTAATGAATCTATTAAAAGTACACATAACTGGTTGACTTAAGCAACCCAGAACTTGTATCTAACTATTTTAAGGGCAGGAAATCGAAGATCAAGGTGCTTGCCAATTGAGTGCCTAGTTGAAGAGGACTATCTTCCTGACTTACAGTGGTCCCATTCTCACCATACCGTCATGTCAGAGAAAGGAGAGGGTTAAGGGTGGAAGAGGAGGATCCCACGCTGTCTTTTGTTTCTTCTTAGAAGGGCACTATTTTCACGATGAAGATCCCACCCTCCTAGTGCAATCTAAGCCTAATCACCTCCCAAGATTGTGTTACCCTGGTGGTCAGAGCTTCAACATGTGAATGGAGATGGTGCTCATCAGTCAATAGAAGACTTGAGTCCCTTCACCAAGGGCCTCCATTCTTCCATTAAGTAGACATTGTCCGGAGCCTCAGCAAAGCAGAAGGGTGAGACACAGCAGCATAGACCTTCAGGCCTGCCTTCAGGCCTTAGTAAAAGCATTTCAGAAATATTTGGGAGGGTTTTAATTAAAATTTTTTATTGAATACACAGTTACAAGTTGTTCATGATTGGGTTTCAATCATACAATGTTCCAACACCCATTCTTTCACCATTTTCTCCTCTCTTTTTCTCTTTCTCTTTCTTTCTCTCTGTGTGTGTGTGTGTATGTGTGTGAGAGAGCATTATGGTTTGCAATACGACTACTGAAAGTTATCATGTTTGTCCCTTTGCCAATTTTCAGCACTCAGTTCTTGTCCAGAGGGATCATTTCCAACTATCATTGTCATAGCGGTCCCTTCTCTATCCTAAATGCCCTGACCACCACCACCACCACCACCATCACTTGTGGCAAGTTTCCAACCGTGGACCAATCCTCCTGGCCCTTGTTTCTACTATCCTTGGGTCCCAGAAGCCCAAAAACACAGAACAGAAAAGCCACCTGCACTTCTATGTTCATTGCAGCACTATTCACAATAGCCAGAATCTAGAAGCAACCAGAGTGCCCCAAAACAGGTGACTGGATAAAGAAACTATGGTACATCTACTCAATTGAATGCTATGCATTTCAGAAATCTTTGACTAGAACTGGAACTGGTTCCAGGAGACGTGAAGGCAGATATCTACCTGTGCCAGAGGGAGTAATGTCAGAAATGCAGAACCAAGCTATGAGGGGGTGGAACAAGAGGAGAGGAAAGCTTCTAAAGCTAGGGTGAGGCTCGAAAGTAGAGGAAGGAATTGAAGGTGTGGCTGGGTTTCAGAGGACGGTGAATTGTGTCTCCCATGGGGTGAAGTCTGAACTTCCCCAGTGGCACTTTGCTGGGCTCATTCATTGAGTAGCAGAGAAACATATCTTGGCCTTGGCTTTGTGATCAGGTCTGGTTGGCCTCCTCTGGGGGTGGGTGTGAGGTGTGGGGTCAAAGAGCTGAGTAGACCAGAGGGCCCAGATCTGTAGCACAATCTATGCATTTTTGCATCTCAGCATAGTCTGGCCTCCAACTTCGTGACTCCATGAGAAACATGTTTGTGATTCTTGGAATCCTCTTCATTTAGTGAAATACATATATTTCACTATATATGTGTGCGTATACATATAAATGCCCTCAACATAGAGCTGACAATCAGCAAGCCTAGGAAAGTAGAAATAAAGATAGTAAATGAAAATCGACATCCATGAACCAAATCTGCTTCCTGCTAAATCTTTCTGTCCATCCATTTGTGTAAAATGCTTTCTACTCAGGTCTTTAGACCTTTCTTCTGTGACTTTTGGTTTAAAATAAAACTTACTGTGGCCTCTAAAGACATACACTTATAATTTCCCCATTTATGTCTTACAAACATGCTGAAGTATTACCAGCAACTAAAACCACTTGCCCATAAAATACAGGCTATAATTGTGATGAGGAAGAGAGACCCCTGCCCATATTTCTTTCTTTTCTTTTCTTTGTGTTTGAGCCACAGCAGTAGTGGTCAGGACTTATTCCTGGATTTGCACCCAAGAATTACTCCTGGCAGTGCTCAGGGGACCACACTGGGAATCTAACCTGGTCAGCCACGTGCAAGGCAAACACCCTGCCCACTGTACTATCACTCTGGCCCTGAACCTCTGCTAATATTTCAGTGAGACTTACTTCAAGCAGACTGACAACCAGGACCTGCCAAGAACCAGCTAAGTCTGATAGACACAGCCATGAAGAGCATTTGGGATGCCCTGGAGAGGGTCGGAGTCTTGCTATGTGACTTTGGTTACCTGGGAAGTATCCCAAATGTGCTCATGTCCTTGAGTTGGTCCAAGTTCCAAACAAGACCCTGTTTTGCAGAACAACATGCTTTGGAATTTTGCTTCTGTATCTCCTGCCAGCTGTCTGCAAATGCCCCAACCCACCAAAGGTTCTATAAAAGGAAGCTTTTACCTTTGTTTGGTAAAACGCATGATTTTGGCTGGGCTACTAGCGTCATAGAACGGTATTTTCCCACTTTTCAAGGTGCGTTTCTTGCTTTTTCACTGACTTTTGGCAAGAATTTCTGCAACAGTTGGATCAGGAAATCCTGGTTTTATGACATAAATTTATATGGGTCATTGTCTGGGCCTTTCACCACTTTCTTTTTCTATGTTTTTTCACTCCTTTTTTAGATAGTGGCTACAGTTTTGCTCTCCCCATTCAATTTCATCACATTCTTGGGTTGCCAGACACAACTGGTACTCAGAAAAGAAATGGTGGTGCAAAGAATGATGATATGACATCTGGCATCTACACTTAAGCTGCTGGTTCTCCGGGCCTGTGGAAACTAAAAGAAGAAAACATGAGGGTCTTGGGGAGCTTGAGTCTAAAAGGGGAAATGGTGGACTTGATGGATTCCTCAGGCCAGTAAACATGACTTCTTTTTCCAAGGGCGAGACACACGGAAGCAATGGGACTTCGTGATACCACACTTGCTCCCTTAATCCCAGACTGGACTAGGCTCAGTGTGGATTTTTCCCCTAATTTCTCTAGAGTGTGGTAAGATCCACAAAAGACCAGTAACCAGAGTCTCTTTAGAGTCATATGGGAATAGAGTTGAAAAGGACCAAAGGGCTATGTGGTCTCTGTTATTGCCACTTTCCAAGAGGGTAATGGGGAAATGTATCACCACCTCTTCTGACCCACCCTGGTCCTCACCTGGTAACCCTGACACTGTACATCATGCTAGAGGATTATCTCTCCACAGTGCTGGCCTTCTGCTATGACAGAGTTCCTCATGACTGAAGAGAAAAACCCTGTGGTTAAGGTTTGGGGGATGTGGAGACACAAGTACAGGTTCTTTCTCATTGCCCTGAGTCTTTAAATTGCAACCTCTCTTTTAATTTTCCATTTTGCCTCGAACACATCTGTGCCAGGACTGGACAAATGCATTTCGTCTGGGAGGATGATCCCAGACAGCTATAAATTAGACTGTGTACAGAGATGCCAAAAATGTGGCTACAGGCTAGGGAGTCCCTAGGACTTTTCACCTCCCCCACAGTCTGTGCGGTGGTTGCAGGTCTTGGCCTGTCGCCTCTGTCAATAGATTTTGCTTTGTATTTGGAAACTGTCTTTCCATCAGTCGCCCTGGAGGTGGGCAGGAGGGTTGCCTGTGAGGCCATTGACCTCAGAAGGTCGATCTCAAGGGTACCTCCGTCCGGCACCAGTGTCTGAACCATAGCAGATGGCTTCCCCCAAACTAGAGCATGGTTCAAGGAGATGCTTTCCACTTGGTTTCTGGATTAAGCAGATTGTCAGTTTTATAACACATTTTTAAAAACTTCTTTAAACCTCGGAGAAGAACACAAGCTTAATGCAGAACACTTAGGCAAGACCATGAAAGGAAAAGGGGAAAAAAGTCACCTGTAACCCTATTCCACAAAGATCAGTTGTGCTAATATTTTGGTCTGACTTCCCCGGTGTTTTTTCCATGCCATGTTGCCCTTTTTAGAAATGTTTTAAAGCTCATGGATCCCAGTTTCTTCAGCTGTCCCCCTCCTTCCTAACCCCCCATTATCCAATCAGTGCTTTCCCGAGTACTGGAAAGTTTTACTTACTCCACACTAGAAGTCCAGCTGCTAGAACTCAGCCTCTCTCACTCCTCGCTGGAGTCATGCCACTTTGTGAAGAAGCCACAGAGGCATCTGGCCTGGGAGAAGAATGAGGCCCTCACAGAAACTCAGCTAAGGGGCGGTGTCTGCACTACAGCAAGGTGGCATGTGGCAAAGGACCCTGATTTCCCACTGACTTGGCTTCCATTGCCCTCTCTAGCTGTCTTCCCATGCCAGTCCTGGGCCTGCCTTTCCCTGGTGGGGCCAGGGCCACCCTCAGATGGTTCATCTGGGGAGAGGCTCAAGCAGCCCAAGCCTAACTGGACGGGTTGGCAGGCCCAGGAGGCTATTTTTATACCTCTGATGCTTTCCCGCCATGCCACAGAAGGGGAAACCTCTGTAGGCCAGTTGAAGCAGTGAAATTGGAGAGATTTGAGCTGGGTGTTTGGAGGGAGAGTTTGAGGATGCTGGGGGGCGGGAGGGCATTGCCAGCTTCGCAGGGAGCAAACGCGCCCACTGTGTGGCAGACAGAGGAAGCCACGATGACTCTACCAGCTGTGGCTTGCCCAGCCTCTCCGGGAGCCACCCAGCACACAGACCGCGCTTTTTCAGAAAATTATTTTTTCCTTTCTCTCTCCATGGAAACTCAAAATAGCAACCAATAAAAAAAATAAAAATAAATAAATCTAGGTTGCCTCCTGTGCTGGCTTCATCCTCTGCCCTGACCCAGGAGGCATCAGAGAAAGGGTTCCTGATGCCCCTGAAGGGCTTCCTAGCTGGCACCAGCAGGCCTGGGTGTGGGCCAGTGCTGAGGTAAATATTTCCCCATCTAGGAAGGTGAGCTCACTCAGATCGGGGGGTTCACCTTAGTGTCCCTGTGGCTGACAAAGAGACCCTCTCCCTGTAATGACAAGGCCCCAAGTACCCAGTGAGGGGCAGCAGGACTGGGGGGTTGCTTGGCTTTGTGCAGCCCCAAACCCAGATGGAACTTTAAGGTGACATCAGGATTGCTGAGGGCTGGGGCACATACTTTTACCTTCCCTGGGAAAGGGGAATTGTAGGCTAGGGGGTCCCTAAAGGTCCCCTTTCCTGTCCCCATACCCCCTTGGCCCTGCTTCCGGCCCCTGTGAACACCTCATTTCCTTGCAGCTGGCAGGCTCGGCAGTCGTTGCCTTCGGACTATGGTTTCGGTTCAGCAGCGCCATGAAGGACTTCTCATCAGAAGACACATCCCCAGAGTATGTCTATGTGGGTAAGTGTTCTTAGCGTCCCATGGCTACAGTGGCTTGAACAGCCTGCCGTGATCTCTGGTGAGAAGGAGTCAAAGCTGTGCCCTGCCAAACACAGTCCTCTTCTCCCCAGGACCCCAGAAATCACTGTGAGGAGACTGACGTGATGTCCTGTTTCAGCAGCTTCTGGGAAAGGGGCCCTGAGAATGACTGCGAACAATTTCCAAAGAATGTTAGAATATTCCCGTGGTCCCCTCTGCATGCCATGGCTACACCACAGAGCCAATTAGTCACCTGTCGAGGTGGGGTAAAGGGGGACCCCACGCGCCTGTATTTTGAATTATCTTGGTGATGGAGCCAAAGAGACAGTACAAAGTTTATGGTGCTTGCCTGGCTTGTGGCTTTGGCTACAATCTGAGTTCTGGGTTCTAGGTTCTGGCACCACAGATGCAGGATTGTGGTGAGCAGAGCCAGGATTGGACATGTCCCCCAAAAAATAAGCAAACAAAATAAATTACGTAGAGAAATAAATTGTCTAGGAGAGGAATACAATTCAAACCAAACTGTTCCTAGGGTAGAAGTGCTCATCTTGGTCACTCGGAACTAGAACAAAGGGTCGGGCTACCTGGGGAAGGAGTGTAGGCTTGGGGCAATGGCGACCTGCCTCCCACTGTCTGGAGGACCGGGAGAAAGGAGGTGGTGCTCCCGGCTCCTGAGATGCCCACATCAGTAGGACCTGCAGGGACCAGTCACCTCTGCCCTACCTGTCTGCTCTGTGCACTCCTGATCCAAATAAGTGTCCCTGAACTCTAGCTTCCAGAAAGCCCTTTGCAGCGCTGTCTGTCTGGTTGAGTGAAGATGCATGCCCACCACAGAACATACTTCCGCTGCTGTGCCACCTCCGGCTTGGGGAGAAGCAGGACCATGGTAGACCCTGTTTCCTCCAGGTCCCACTCAGAACCAGGACAACCTCCTGAAGGCTGCTCCAAGCTTCTTACATCCTCTTCCCTCCTGGGAGAAGAGCCAACACATCAACTTTTAGAGCGGAGTTAAATAATCTGCTAAAATATGCAGAGCAGGATCAGGGGGGTAGTGCAGGTATTAGGGCCTGGCATATGCTCAATGCCTGTTTAGTCCACAGCACCATCCATCCAGAACCCCCAGGTGTGTCCCTAGAGCCACCCCCAGTGTCTCTAGGGTGATTCTGCTGGTCCTTAGCATGGCAGAGTCTGAGCAGCACCATATCCTCTGACCTAGGACCGAACTGCTGGCTTGGGTGGCAAAGGTCAATGGAAGTGTTCCCTGATAACTGCCTGGAAGGTCCCTCAAAATTCAGTAAAATATAATATGGACAACAGTAAGAATAGTTGACTTTAGTAAGAATAATAGTAAGAATAGTTGACTTTTCCTCAAATCTTAAGTGCAGTCTCTTGTAAAACAGTCAATTATTTTTTGACTGTTTTACAAGAGACAATAAGTTCTGCTAAGATGCTGTCCATATAACCATGATGGATCATGAAAGACACATCCTGATTTCAGAAAGCATCATGTAGTTTTTACATATTTACATATTCACAAATTATAACTACATAATTTGTAATGACAGCATACACTTAAATACAAATACAGTGAAAACATAATAAATAATATATTGATGCAAGAGAGACAAAATGGGGTAAGACAAATCTGGACGTGGAGAATCCCAAGAATTCCTTCAGGGCTTAAAGAAGTCATCAGGGAGTCAGGTTATTTCCATCTTTCTATTTGGGGGAAGTGCTCAAGCCTCACGTTGGGTAAGAGAGTGGCCATGGTGTCTCAGTGCTTGTGTTCTCAATAACATCCAAAGATACACATGATGTGGCCCTTTTAGGAACCCTGGCTCCTCCTGCAGCTGAGGGCCAAGCTTGCATTACGTGTTCATGCCTCAGTGCTTCCTGGCTGTGAGATAACTGTGAGTGGGGATTAACTAATACAGTTGACCCTGGATGTGGTGAGAGTCCCTGGATCTCCCCAAATCCCTTAACACTTAGACAAGATGGCAGTTTTATTTCAAGAAATGTGCAGAGGAATCTACCATAAAATGTTCTTTCCATTCACAAAGGTTCCAGGTGACAGAAACCCTTCCACGCCAAAGCTAACGCACACATTAAGCATAAATTCTACCTGGCTCTGAAAGCATAATCCCCTCCCAGAGCAGACTCTGAGTGTCCCAGGGACAAAACTCAGCAGCCCCCACTCTGCAACGCTCCAGGAGCCCCTGGAGCAGACTGGAAGATAGGAAAGGGAACATCATCCCTCTGTTTTGCTGATATCCCAGGAGCTGTTTATTTCATAACCTTTCCTGCCACCTAAATCAGTTTTATACAGTCTCAACTCAGTGCTTACTGAATTTTAGTAGTAGAAGTTTCATTCCATTTTAATGGGATTCATATCTCTCTAGACATATTCAGAGGAAATGTCCAGTAATAAATAGCAGACAACAATTACTAACACATACTAACAGTAAGATGTAACTACAGAATGAAGAAAAGAGCATGGGGCTGGTAGGACAAGCCTCATGGTCACAGTATGTGTGAGTAGAAGGATAGGTCCATTGTAGATGGACTGAATTGAAGTCTTGTTCAGGACTCTGAATCAGTATCAGTATATGGCAGTATATCAGCATATGGCTTATATATCATCAGTATACGGCATATATCAGTATATCAGTACATGGCATATCTCAGTAATGGCAGATCCAGGTACCTTTCTCCCTAGTCTACCAGTTGTTCCTACCAATAGCCCCATTCTTCCCTTCTCTGTGACAGTTATGAATTAACTATTGTTTAGGACAATTCTTTTAAGAGAGTCTTCCTTACAAAGCTCCAAAGTTTCCAGCTGATGTTCAGGTATATTTTCTTTCCCTACTCTGAATTCAGTAGTTACTTGATATCCTCACACATAGTCATTCCCAATAAAATAATAGTTTGCTTCTGAAACTCAGGTATGTGGGGGTTCTGGGTATTAGTGCAGTCTGTTGTGTGGATATTAACCCTCTGTCCCACCTGTAGTCTCAGCTTTGTACTTGAACTCTGTTTATTTCATCAGGTGAAAGTGACGCTTGGAACTTCCCATCAAAACTGCAATTGTGTCCTTGGGTAGCCAAAGTCCATATTTACTCAGGGAGAACATCAACCCTTCTCATACATTCCAACTTTCAAGTTGTTTGACAACAAATAAATGCCTAAGCCCTGCCACATAGCCCCATTCTGCACTAAATTTGACATTGAAAGATTTAAATCTCTATAATGTAACTTCTGAGTATAAACTAGAAATTTTCAGTAATTGTCTTAAAAAAAATTTTTAAAGGCCTCGGAGACCAAAGTTATGTGAAAGTATGTGAGAGAGAATGCATCCCTTTCCGTGACCATAAACATCTGTCTGGCCTTAAGTTTCTTCATGGCCATGTTAACTGGGGGTTTGTCAAAAACTTGTTTTAATGCAAACATGTTGTGCATTCAAGCAAGTGTACTTCAATTCTGTCCCTCTTTTGTTAGCTTCTCCATATGTGAAAGAAATCTAATCCATCATAGATTTACAACCAGCCCTCACAGCTCAGGGCTCCAGGATCACACAAAGGAAGTATGATAACACTGTACCTGCCCTCTGATACCTTTCAACATATTTGAAGACTCATAGACTTAATGATTTAACTTATAACACAAACAAATGTGTAACTAAAGGCCAGTGGAGTGATATTTGCAATGGGCGCATCAGGGACAAGCGTGTGAGGCAGAAAGAACTTGCATTAGGTTTGAGAGGCCAGATGGGATCACTGGAGGATTCATGGGTTCTCAAGGTGAGCAGCAGGGTGGACTGGTTAGGGGACTCTGTCAGGAAGGTTTGAGAACAAATCCAGAGGGCTTGGGGGTCAGGTCTACTCATCTGGAAGCAGCAGAAGGCTGGTTCAGCCTTGCAGGAGGGGCTGGTCCCCACTGCACATTATGGAGAAGATTCTGGCAAGCATGGCCTGATAGGGGAGTCACAGGAAAGGAAAAAGCTAGTTTGAAAAAGAGTCCCAGACAATTACCCAGGGTGGCTGCAAAAGGGCTTATAAGGAAAGAAACAGAAAGATAAGAAATACTACATTCAGAACCTTACTGATAGAAGATGGTAGTAAGACAGTCTTTTCTAGAAATAGCCATTTCTGAGTTTTGGGCAGAAGGAAAGGGTCTTGCTCGGTCAAAGGGGCAAGTCGGTGGAGCCAGTGAGCCTCTGTCTGCCGAGACAAAGTGCTGGCAGCAGCTCCACGAGTGTTGGGCAAAACCTTCATGGTGCTTTGATAGATCCACAAAGCTGGATGCACAGGAGGATGGTTCAAGCACAGAGCATGTGTCAGCAAGTCCCACATGCTCCCTCCCTGCCCCCGCCTCCCACTATGGATCTGATGAGCACTGGACACAGCCACACATCATTGAGAGTGGCTCCCAGCCTGCCAGACCTGCTGGGTGGAGCTTCTATATGGTATTATTTTAAGGAAAGAGGGGAAAATGCTGGATAGACTTCCAGAGATCTAAGTAAACTCTATGTCAGTATTTTTTTTTCTTTTTGGGTCACACCAGCGATGCACAGGGGTTACCCCTGGCTCTGCACTCAGGAATTACCCCTGGTGGTGCTCAGGGGACCATATGGGATGCTGGGAATCGAACCCGGGTTGGCCACATGCAAGGCAAATGCCCTACCCACTGTACTATCGATCCAGCCCCTCTATGTCAGTATCTTAACCAGTAATGCAGCTAACATAAAAATTGACTGGATATCAGTTCAGGAGAGTTGAATGGGAAGGAAGGAAGCTAGTTTTATCTATACCAACATTCTTGAATCTATTTTCTAACTTAAACTAAGACAAATGTGAATGGCCCAGAAGCAAGAAATGTCCTATTTTTTTTATTACTCTGTCAAGTCTCTTAACTGGCTTAAAACCAAATTCAAACTGTCTTTGATGGGGGGAGGTGGGGAGGGGGTTCCCAAGCTGCTCTCAGGGGGCCTGAGGACCCCAGCAATGATGCTCAGCTAACTGGGCTCTTGGTTCTGTAGGAGGCCTGAGTGCTCTGGACCTGCAGCATCCAGGGATGCTTAGGGGGCTCCTGAGCTACATGTGGCAATGTCTGAGTGCCAGAGAGAGAGAATCCAGTTGGCCATATGCAAGATATGCACCTTAACCTCTGTACTATCTGTCCAGCCCCTGACTCAAACTCTGTCTTAAATAAAAGTTCCAGGTCTGATTCTCAGGAGAAAATATGAGCTTGAGACAGATCAAGGTTTAAGGAATAAAACCGGAAGCTGGGCAGCTGTTCTCAGGGCCTCAGCCAGAACCTGTGCTTGTTTTATTTCTTGTGCTTCAGTGGCTCTTAACAGTGGCAAAATACAAAATCTTTGCAAAATCGGGGATTTTTCCTTTGTGTAAGTATTTCTTATATTCTAAATATACGTGCAATATACATGTTCACAAAAATTGTTCTTTCCTCAGTAAGTTTCCAATTAGGAAAGACAGCTGCTCTTTAGCAATAAACAAGAAGAAAAATACTGCAGGACACCACTATGGCCTTACAGAGCAAACAGTGTGAAGTAGTAAGAATTAAAAGAAGGAGAGAGGCTGGGGCAATAATACAGTGGGCAGGGCACTTGCCTTGCATATGACCAACTTGAGTTTGATCCCCAAGCACCATCAAGAGTGATTTCTGAGCACAGAGCCAAGAGTAACCCCTGAACATCGCTAGGTGTGCGCCCACCAACAATAAAAAGAAGAAGAAGGAATAGTACAGTGGATAGAGCACTTGTCTTGCATACAGCTGACCCAGGTTCGATCCCTGGCATCCCATATGGTCCCCGGAGCATGCTAGGAATAATTCCTGAGTGCACAATCAGGAGTAATCCCTGAATACTGCCAAATGTGGTCCCCAAACCAAAAAGAGTGAAGGAAGAAGAAGAAAAAAAGGAGAAAAACAAACTGGGCATGGTTTGGGGAAAATATCTTATTTTCCGTCACAGGGCACCAGGATCCCACAAAGTCGATTTGTTTTCCGTGTATTTTCCTCTTGGAAGAGATTCCAGAGCAATCAGTCCCCTAAACTCCTGTAGCCCTCTTGTTAAAGAGTGGTGGGAATCAGACTTGCATATACAAGTGGCTCTTACAAAAACACAGCTTCATGTGCTGAAGCCCCATCTAAGAAAGGGACCTTAAAGACATTGGTCAGCCACACCCAGTGGAGGAATTCCTTTCTCCTTCAGGAGATGCTTTATCTCCTGGAGTCCTTGATTCTTCCTTTGATCAAGATCAGACTTGATTTACTTCACAGCTGGAGAACAGTGTAGAGAGAATCCTACAGAAGGAATAGACTCCTAAAAGCAGGCTGAGGCCTGGTGGCCAGACCATCATGTGCCCGGGTGGCAGCAGGAAGGCTTCATAACTCAGCTCTTCTTACACCTGCTCCATGTTTGTCTCTCCGGACATGGTTGAAAGAAGCCACAAGCCTCCCAAGTCCCCCCAGTCAGCTCTCCCCACCTCTGGGATGGCATCTGAAAGAGGACACAGAGCTGTTATTTCCAGGAGTGTGGTGGTGTGGGCAGGGGGCCCCAGAGCCCTGGACGGACGGGACCTGAGCTTCTGAAGTCATGCCTGTGACCAAGGAACATGGGTGGGTTGTCCAGGCAGGGATTGCCCACACAAATGGCAGCGCCTTCCCAGGCACTCAGTCAGGGAGCCAGGCAGGGTCTATGGCTGGAGGTTCTGTGGAACGAACATATTCCAGGGCTAAACAGCCACGAAGTGCTGGCAATTGAGTCACTCTGGTGCTGTTTTTTGACTTCTTGGTTTTCAGTTGTACCTATGAGTTGGAGCTGCAGAACTGAAAGGTTGTGTAGCTATCATGGCAAAGATCATTTCTCCAGCTTTTTTTTTCTTTCTTTCTTTTTGGGCCACACCCCAGGTGGTGCTCAGGGCTTGCTCCTGGCCCTGCACTCAGGAATTACTCCTGGCGGTGCTCAGGGGACCATACGGGATGCCAGGAATGAGCCCAGGTCAGCAAGGTAAGCACCATCCCCACTGTGCTCTCTCTGGCCCTCTCTTCAGCACATTTTGACAAGAATCTGGAGTCAGTCATGACTGTCCCATGACCGACAGCGACACTGAGGTCTAAGATGAGTCTTCTCCAGGCAGGCCTGGGCTTCTTGCTCCTCTCCTGGAGTAACAGGAAAACACAGAACTCATCAACTGAGAGGCTCACCAGGCACTTTTCTCAAGGAAGTGAAAAAAGAACCTTTCTGGAATGAATCAGTTACACAAGGAGAGGATTGGTAACTGAGTCGTCATTCTTTTGAGCACAGCAACCCACATCTTTGGGGATAGGGGAGTGGGGCTGAGGTGGGGGGCAGGCCTCAGTTAGGGTCTCCCCTCACTTGTTACTTCCTCAGCTGGGAGACAGGAGAGCCAGTTTGCACAGTGTTGCTGCAGAGGGTGACCTGTGGGCTGCACGTGCTACTCAGTCCTGCTGTGTTACCAGCAACTGTTGCTCTACCGAGGGCAGCTGGAGAAGTCCGTCTGCAGGAGCTGCTGCCTTCTTAGGCAGAAGAATGGGAGAAGGAAAGAAAGAGGTGAGAGTCATAGGCAGAGGAGAGTTGACAGCACTGGGACTTCTCCAGCAGAGGGGGCCAGACAATGCCAGGAGCTGATCAGAGCGAGACTGCACATGCAGAAACTATACATGCAGATGCTGTCCAGCACAGAGCTGCCCAGACACTGCCCAGAGCAGACACTGCCCAGACACTGCCCAGAGCAGATGCTGCCCAGAACAGACTTTGTTTAGAGCAGATGATCCCAGCAGATAGATCTTTGTTTAGAGCAGATGATCCCGGCTGGAGCAATAGTGCGTTTGCCTTTATGTGATGAAGTCAAGTTCAATTCCTCCTCCCCTCTCGGAGAGCCCAGCAAGCTACCAAGAGTATCTCACCCTCACGGCAGAGCCTGACAAGCTACATGTGGTGTATTCGATATACCAAAAACAGTAACAACAAGTCTCACAATGGAGACATTACTGGTGCCCGCTCAAGCAAATCAATGAGCAACATGATGACAGTGATACAGTGATCCTGGCAGAGTCACCCACGCCCCTGAGTGTGGTCAGCTGCTTCTCTGGTGCTGACTTCATAACCTGGTGGCAGGTGTGTGTGAAGCCTTTGGACTGTACCCATAACTGTGGCTTATTTAGGCCAAACTCATCAATTAAGTCCTATATAATATTCTAGGTTCGTATATAATTACATGCAGCCAGAGAAAGCTGGGAGGAAAACTTGCACAACCACTGAAAAAGATATTTTTGTGGGCTGGAGTAGTGAGTTTGGGCCACACCTGGTGGTACTCAGGATTTGCTCCTGGTTTTGCACTCAGGGATCACACCTGGTGGGGTTGCCAAGGATGGATCCTGGGTCATCCGTATGCAGGGCAAGTGCCCTACCCCTTTTACTATATCTCTGATCCCAGGAAAAAATATTCTTAGATGAAAAATGGTCATTAGATGGGGATATAATACCATCTACTGCCAAAAAACCCCTGGAATTGGTGACTATGCCCCGTCTCAAAAAGAAGGAACCATTTTTAGGCGGCTCCCCCCTGTCTGGGGCTGCTGTAATGAGGCAGCTAGCTTAAAAATAAGTGTCTGCACCCTCAGAACATCACTGGAGTCTTAAAGATTGGTGGGATCACATCACCTAGAGAACACTGGTGCTTCGAGGCCCCTCTCGTAGCAATCAAAATGCAAAGTATTTTCTCCTTTTCAAATCAAGGAAGTCCCAAAAAAAGGAAGTCAGGAGACATTGGCCAATAGATCATACATGCCACACGGGCTGCTTCAAGAGGGCAGGGGTGCTACAGAAACTATCCTGGAATGCAGACATGGCTGTCAGCTCACAAAGCCCTTCTACTGTGCAGAGACAGTCAGATGAGAAGAGGGCTGAGGTACCCATGGTCGCTTGACGGCGGGCAGAATACTCCAAAGTCAGAACTGGATTCAACAGGTCGGGCATTTGGCCCCTTGTCAGATGCCTGCTGTTTCCCCTGGGTGCCTGCACCTGTTCCTAGGGTCCTGGATATGGGGCACAGACATGCAGGCAGGTCTGCTGGGAGGAGCCTCAGGAATCAGTTGCTGGGGCAGTTTCAGGTGTTTTGCTGTGAACTTCTAAAAAAATAGAATTTGGGGTCAGAGTGATAGTTCAGCTTGTAGGTATATTTGCCTTGTGTGTGGACTGACCCAGGTTTGACCCCCGGCACCCATTGGTCACCCAAGCTATGTCATGAGTGGTCCCTGAGGGAAGAGCCAGGACACCTCTGTGTATCACCCACAAACTAAAAAATTCGAGATAAAGTTAAAATGGAATCTTGTATAGATGTGCACATTTTCCTGGGGAGCACGTGATTTCAGGCTGACCCAACTGCTGCTCGGGGCCTTTGAGAAGCTTGTTCATCGTGGCCCCTGTCCCTACCCCTTAACTTCCTCAGACACCCTCTGTCTTACATCCAGTCCCTCTGTACCCCTCTCTCAGTTGCACACTCACATCCTTACCACCTGCTCCTGACAGAGGAACCCCGCCATGACTCAGTGGCTATTTGTTGAGATGTATCCCCCATACGTACCCCTCGGCAAAGTTCGGTGACTGCTTCCAGCCTGTCCAGTGTCAGATTTGGTGCACGCCCTCTTTATTCCCTCATCCACAAAGCCAGATATCTTCAGGGTAGGATGAGTGGGGTCTGGCCTGGGGCTCAGCATCTACAGAGAAAGACAAATCAGAGTCCATGAAGGCACAGAATGGAAAAGCAGGCCTGGTCAGGCCCCAGGAGTCCTCAGGTCAGAGGGCAGGACAGAGGTGAGTCCAGCAAGGCCAGTCCCCAGCTGTGACTCCAGGCAGAGTTTGTAGTCTTTTTCCCGGGGCCATGGCGAGGCTGGAAACTTTCAGGCAGGAAATGGGTTTGATATCACGGTTCTTGGTGACACAATGAGGAAGCTGAATAGGGTCTGTTTCGGAGAGTGACCCAGGAGGTATGTGGATGATCCGGGCCTCCAAGCCTCCAGGCCTCTCTGGTCCCTTCCGGTCAAACAGAAATATCTTGCCATCACAAATGGGGCTTTGTACTGGCTTGTAGGAGCCAGTACAAGGATGGAACTTTGAAAATAAAGAAAAAATGTTTTAAGCAATAAGAAAATCGAGAAGCCAACAATAGTATTTTTATATGGTTTAATTTTTCTCATGATGACATCTACTCCCTGTGAAATTATTCTTTTAGAACAAAGGAAAAGGGAAGAACTAGCCAAGCTGACCAGCAGTAAAGCACCGGTCCTATCCAGAAGGCAGGGCTGAGGGCGCCCCCTGCAGGTCTCGTGAAGGGAGTGCAAAAGGCTCCAGCTTCTGTAGGTGAAGGAGCACAGACCCACAAACCAGCACCAGCACCCTGAGGGGCCACAGAACCCCCAGCAGGCCAGGCCCAGGATGCCCCCAGAGCGAGCTGCCAGCTCCCCACTCTCTGGCTGGGAGTGGCTCCCAGGTGACTCATAGGAATAACAGATCGACTCTCCAACTAGGCTCTTCCTGCTGCCCCGAGTAAGTCAAGTGCCAGGCGTGCATTGTGTTCTAACTTATCTCAGGATCAGACAGGAAATAAGAAATGGCTTGGCTTGATTCTCTCTGAACAAGAACATTCTTCCCTTTTCCTTCTCTGTTCTGAGGTTTGACTGGAGGAGTCAGTGAGATCCCCACCCTAGTTCAGGCTGTGAGTGCGGCTGGGGCAGGATAGGGCGGTGGCCGGATGCGGCTGGGAAGCAGGTGGGGACTTTTGTCCCAGCTTTGGGACTTTGCATAAGTTGCTTCACTTTTATTTTATTTAATTTTTATTTTTTTGTTTTGAGGCCACACCCACCAATGCTCAGAAGTTGCTCCTGGCTCTGTGCTCAGGAATCACACCTGGTGGTACTCAGAGGACTGTCAGGGGGTGTCAGGGATCAAACCTGGGTCAGCCATGTGCAAAACGAGCATCTTTCTCACTTTACTATCCTACTTGCCCCAAATTGCTTCCCTTTTGACCATCCAATTCCTGTGTTTTATAAAATGGCTAGGATAAGGACGAGGGGACTCTGTGGCCCCTGGGGGATGCTGGTGCTAGTTTCTGGGCATCTGCTCCTTGATCTCCAGAAGCTGGGGGCCCTTCCTGCAGTCCCTCTCAAGGATAGAATAAATAAACTTACATGAGGTTCTTAGAGCAGTGCCTGGAGAAAACAAACTCAGTGAAGATAGCTAATGCCATTACCTTCATAATCATAATCACTTTTTTTTGTTTTTGCAAAGAAATTTGTTTCTTTGGGGGGGGGGCGGGCTTGAATTGGGGAACATGAAACACCGGGCTGTGCCAGGCCTGTTTCTGACTCTGCTCAGATATTGCTTCTGGGATGTGCAGGCACCAAATATCATGCCAGAGAGGAACTGGAGTTCCTCATATGCTAGGCAGGCACCATAACCACTGTGCTTTCCGGCCCCTGCCATTACTCTCTGCATCCTTCCCCTCATTGGCTGCTCCTGCAGAGACAGAGAACCTTCCTGTGTCCAGTGTCTAGGGTGCTGCTTCTAAAGTCCGTGGCTCACTCAAAACCATCCTGGCTAACTGCTGTGTTATTTGCTTGTCTCCTGGACCAAAGCCCCCTCTTCCTGCTCTCCATCTTGCCAGGAGATCAACAGTCCTTTCCCTCCAGATTCTGTTCTCAGAGCCTCTCCTAAGATGGGAAATTCCCATTGGCTCCAGAGTACCATGAGGAGGAGGCCTGGGGTGTCCAGGAAGGTCTGGGTGGGCCCAGCCCTGACCCTGGCCCCTGACACCCGCTAGACCTGGATTGTTTAAACTTCCCCCTCTCAGCACCCTTTTGACCCAAAGAAAAATGGTTGCAGTATCTGACATATAACGCAGGTCTACAAATCAAATATCTACTGATACTACATCATAAATTTAAAACAAAATTTTGTGACAACCACCCCCCATCAGTTATTAAACCCCATAAGGAAAAAATAGCCCAAAATTTAAGGAACCAGACACTGACCTCATCAGTGCTGGTTAATAATGCCGACATACCTACTTAGGGTTGCCTGCGTGTGCCTGGGTGTGAACGTGAGTGTGGGCATGTGTGTTCACCAATTTCATATCTGATTAATAATACCCACTTAGGAGCATGTGTGTGTGTGTGTGTGAGAGAGTGTGTGTGTGTGTCTGTATCCGTGTCTGAGTCTGTGCCTGTACAAAGTGAAGTGGGGCACATGTGGGAGCCTGAAGAGAGCATGAGCTGTGGGAAGCAGGTGTAGGGGTTGTGTCCAAGAGAAGGTCCCCACAACTCTGAGCCTCTGCTCTCTGCCCGCTGGGCACTTGGGCCCTGAGCTGCTGGGTCCAGCACAGGTCATCGAGGCTGACTATGGCCACCCTTCGCCTCTCCCCAGGGCTCTACGTGCTGGTTGGAGCAGGGGCCCTGATGATGGCCGTGGGGTTCTTCGGCTGCTGTGGAGCCATGCAGGAGTCCCAGTGTATGCTCGGATCTGTAAGTGGGGGGCCAGGGAGGGATGGGTCTGCGGGATCCCTGTGGCCTCCTGCACCAGCCCCTGGAGCCCAGACCTTAGCACGCTCTCCCTCTCCCAGAATCCGGGGTTCTCTCGCCTGGCTAAGAATCTTTGTTCCAGCCACACAGGAAAAGAGTGAACCGAATGAGGTGCCTGGCTCCTGGGAGGCTGTAGGAGAAGAATGAGGGCCCAGTGATTGTGAAGGGCCATTAAGCTTGTTCTTAGATAAGCAGCAGTTCACCAGGGTGTTCTCAGATTCCTGTAGCCAGGAAGTGCTCTTTTTTTTTTAAATTTTATTGAATCACTTTGAGATAGTTACAAGCTTTTGTGTTTGGGTTACAATCACACAATGATCCATCACGCAATGACCCATCCCTCCACCAGTGCACATTTCCCACCACCAATAGCCCAGGTAGGTACATTCCCCCTTTCCCACCTCCCCCTGACTGTTGGGGACCAGTAGCAACCAGTCTCCCTCTGGTGGCTCATTTTAACTAGCAGCCTCATTTTTTTTCTTTGGAAAAAAAAAGAATTTTAATTAACTTCTAAGCATCCATGACCTTGGTGAACTCAGAAACAAAAGAAGAAAGAGGAGGGTCCACAGAAGAGAAGGGGCTGTGCTTCTCAGGGGTCTGAGTCGGTGACTTCAGGAGCCACCTCTTCTCCTGTGTAACCTCTGGTCCTTCTTACCTGGTGTCTAAATAAGGATTCTAACTCATTCTCTGGCCATGCATGCTCCCTTGCCCCTTCCTCCTCTCTCTATCTCCCTCTCCATATCTCCCTCTCTATATCTCTGCCCCTTCTCTATATCTCTCTTTCTCCTCTTCCCCCTCTCCCTTCTTCTCTTTCTTTTTCAGTCTTTTTCTTTGTCTCTATCCTTCTTTGTTTGTCCCCCCCTTCTCACCCTCTTTCCCTTCCTCTCTATTTTCGTCTCTCTGTATCTCTGTGTCTGTCTGTCTGTCTGTCTGTTTGTCTATCTATCTATCTATCTATCTATCTATCTATCTATCTATCTATCTATCTATCTATCTATCTTACATGGCACTGCATTTGTTTGATCATAGCATACTCAAGGAGAGAATCTGTTCAGGAACCCACGACCCTGTACCCTCCACTCCCACCACCTCCAAGAAGCCTTCACAAACCTGAAGTCTCAGGTCTTGCCTTCCAGATACAGGCCATGCCCCTCACTTCCTCTTTGCTGCCTTATTTTATATCTTTAGAAAAATATTTGCTCACCAAGTATTAAGTATTCTCTGAGCACATAGGTGCCAAGAGCTTTTTTAGGTGGTGGGATATCAGACTATAAATTATTTTCTCATTTTATTGGTTTATTCATTTCTCATATTAGACCTGAAGTTTTTTATTTTTGTATTTATTGAATCACCATGAGATATAAAGTTATAAAGTTGCTCATGATTGAGTTTCAGTTGTACAATGTTTAAGCATCCATCCCTTCATCAGTGACCACATCCCTCCATCAATGTCCCCAGTTTTCCTCCCACTCCCCAGCCTGTCTCTACAACAGATACTTTTCTTTTCCTTTTAGGCACTGTGGTGTGCAATACTGTTGCACACTGCACACAATGCTTTATGCAATACTGTTACTGAGAAAGCATCATTGCACATCACTTTCTCCTTTTCACCACCCAGTTCTTGTCCAGGGTATCATTTCACACTATCATTATCATAGAGGCCCCTTCTCTGACCTTTTAATATGAGGTTCTTGATAGCAAAAACATTGGAATTTTGTCTTACGTATCATCCAGTACTAAGGACAGAGTAGATACTGCTACAGAGTAGATGCTCAATAAACAATAGCTGAATGAATAAACAAATTCCAAGGAAAAGGCTTTCTGCTACATAAACTCAAACATATTCTTAGCTAATGTTTCCAAATAGTGTTAGAATCTTAGAGGCAAGGTATATTGAAATGGTATAAAACTGATAAAGCTGGTTTTTTCTCTCCTCCAGTTTTTCACCTGCCTCCTGGTGATATTTGCTGCTGAAGTAACCACTGGAGTATTTGCTTTTATAGGCAAGGATGTAGTAAGTAAAAATTACTTATGATTTTTTGGTGTGATGCCTAACGTGTTCTCTTTATGTAAAAAGATACAAGAATGTTGCCACCTACAATTTAAAATCCAAATAACCACAGTTGTCACTTTAACCTAGAAAAATGAAACAGCATTTTTGAGCAAGACTGCATTTCTCTGTGGAAATAATTTGTAGCTCTTATTTACAAAAGTATTCATGATTTTAAAAGAAAAGGATTTCTAGGATTATGCCGTTTGAAATGGAGTAGGAATTTAACTGCACACAGGAGAATGCATTCTAGGGAAAAACAGTGGATTCTCATCCCTTGTTTGACCATCATTTGTCCTGTGGCCTGGTCAGTGTTCTCATGGTGCCAGTTTCTTTGGCTTGCATTGTGGCTACAGGTGTTCAGAATGGGTCACCAGAGAACCCACTGAGAAAGAGGCTTTTTAGAAGAAGAGGGGTGAAGAGGAAAAGGACAAAGAATGGAACCTGAGTTGCTATAATTCCTATAAATTTATATATCGTCAATCCTGTATAGATGAGCTTATTTCAGATTTTCTAAAATAGTAAACATATACAGACTAGAATGTGGCTCAGAGGCAGAGGGCATGTCTCCCAGCAGTGAGGCCTGGAGTTCAATCTCTAGCACCACAAAATAATAAAATAGCTCTAGATATAGACAAAGCAATAAATATAGCTAGAGATGTAGTAAACATGTATCATAAGTCATCATCTTCTTCTTTGGAATATTTCTAAAGTAGCTGTTAATATTGGTAGAATAGAAGAATCTTGCAACTTCTGTGATCACTATAAATTTGTGATTCTATGTCTTACTATCAGAAAAAAAGAATTTCTATATTTAATACGACATTTGAATGCAAAAACAATTCATCATGGGGCTAGAGCAATCATACAGTAGATAGAACTCTTGCCTTGCATGTGGCCACCCCTTATTTTCATTCCTGGTGCTAGATCCCCTGAGCCAAGAGTGACACCCAAGCACAGAGCCAGGAATAAGCACTGAGCACCTCCAAGTGTGGACAAGCAGCACCCCTGCAAATAATTCTCCCCACCTGTGCTTCCAGAACTCTGGGGTCCAAATGATAGCTCACTGAAGTTTGAGAAATTGTTTTAATTCATAAAAACCATTCTGGCTTAGTCTAGCTTTCAATTCTCAATGGCATCTTAGAAATTCCAGAAACTGTTCTAAATGTGCAGAATTCTCGTAAAATACAGGACTAGAAGCAGGGGTAGAGATTTTGGAAAGGGTAGAGATTTTGGAAAGGCTGTTTTTGGAGGGTAAAGAAGAGAGCATTTTTCCTGATGAAAAGAGAACATCCTTCCAACTCACTGTTCCTTGTATTTTTTCAGGCTATTCGACATGTGCAGACCATGTATGAGGAGGCATACAACAGTTACCTGAAGGACAGGGGGAAGGGTAATGGGACACTCATCACCTTCCACTCAACAGTAAGTGACCTTCCCTCTTCCTGATAACTGTCTTCTAAAGATGGTGCCCCAGTTGTAGTTTCATGGTAGAGATATGCAGGTGGTAGGCCCTGGGTTTGACCCTTAGCACCAATAAAATCAAACATAAGCTAAAGATTGTGGGGAACGAGTTTCTTTCTTATCATTGGAACCAAAATAAGGATAAAATCCATAAAACCAAGACAGCCTCATGTTTAAGCCTCATGGAAACCACAGGTTACATTGTGTTCAAGAATCTGGAAGAGAAAAAGGCCCAACACAGGGAGTTCCCAAGAGAAGTCAGACCTGTATCCCAAGGATATACAAGAGCACAAGCAAGAACCAGGAGCAAGCAGCCCAGAGAAATACCCTGTTTTCTTCAAGGTTGGCAGTGAGGTATGACAAAAAAATCCAGAAACCTCCAAATTTAGAAACATTCCTTTCCAGAAGCAGCTGGGCCACAGACCCGTTCAGCACGCTGGAGCACTCGCTCCCTGCAGTTCTCTTCGCTCTGTGCGATGAAGGGTGTGAGCCAGCCTTTCCAGGGCAATGTGTGGGGTCGTGCTCTCTGGGTGCAGCCCAGGAAACCGGCAGGGATATGTACCAGGCTAGTGTCTTCCTTGTCTTTTAACCACTATGGCTAGAGAATTAGCCTTGGACTTGGGCTCAGTCTGTTCAGGTAGCCCAGTTCCGGTCTGTCACAGAAATGGCCTGGAAGGTGGTGATCATTCCTCTTGCTCAGTTCCAACTGCCCCCAAGATCTCAGGCAGCACACAGGTCTCTGAGGGACAGAGCGAAGGCAGGACACCTGTTTAGAGGCCAAGCTGTGAGCCCTGAGTTGCAGTTCCTGGAAGTTTCTGTGGCCACTTCTTGTCTCAGACTGTCCCTCCCTGAATGAGCCTGTCTTAAAGCTCATAAAACTTGAGATATTAATCAGGTTAAATTACTTCCAGTCTGAAAAATAGAATCTAAAAGTTTAAATCCTCTGTGTGTGTGTGTGTGTGTGTGTATTTTAAGCCACAATTTTACACAGTCACTGTCAATTAGCTTCTCACTTTGTTTGACCAGAGTCACTTCCCGTCATAAAACCCAGACCACTCCATAGCCGCCGTGTCTGTGTTCTGCCAGTCTCTTTGCTCTTTCCAGAAGCAAATGACAGCGACAAAGACTTGGAATCAGCTTTGCTACCTCAGCACCCCAAGGCCAGCCCAGAGGCCCAACAGGGCATTTGCTCTGCCCTCCTGCATGCTAAAATCTCTTTTCTGGCTCTAGTTTCAGTGCTGTGGGAAAGAAAGCTCTGAGCAGGTCCAGTCCACATGCCCAAAAGAGCTGCCAGGAGACAAGGTGAGGTTCTCTGCCAAGGTCACTTCTGTCTGCCACAAAGGTCATTCTGCAGTGCTTCACCCAGCATTTCTCCGCCGGAGCTCTGTATCACCCCCAGGGCCCCCAAGATATTCCTACAGGACCACTGGTGAAAATCATGTAAATGGGGGAGGGCCACAGCAAAACTAGGAGACCAGCTAGTAGCAAAGGTGGAGAGTGGGGAAAGAACGGGGGAAAAAATAAGGTCAGAAAGGGGTCAAGGTCAGGAGAGTTGAAAACACTGTTTTTTAAAACCAGAGGAAATTGACCAAGTGTTTTTTTCTTAGTAATCATTTGTAGCGTTAACAGCAACACTGTGAAGTGAGCATTTTCAAGAAATTGTGGAGTTTCATAGGACTCTGTACTGTGCCCTTTAATCCAGAAATTCCTCTTTTCTCATTTATGTTAAAGGAAAAGGATCAAGATGTGGACAGAGATTTTTGCACAGTGATGCTTACAGCAGAATTATAAGAACTAATATGGGGTGCACCACTGATATGAAATAATAGACAATCACTGAAGTCAATTTCCAGACATTTTTAAGGAAACAAATGTTTGAAGTCATTTAGAGTTGTGACTTCAAAGAACTTTTTGAAGTTGTAATGCTAAGTTTAAATGGCACACAGTTGGACTGCAGAGTGGCCCAAGTGGTAAAACATGCCTCGCACACAAGTTCCATTCTTGGTGCCACATAAACCCACATCCCCAGCACCACTGAGGTGGCAGTGACAATTCAGAGCACCTCCAAACCTGAACCTGAGCTGTCATATCCATATTCCCGAACCAGCTACAATGGGGATGAGCCCTGGTCCAACACACACACACACACACACACACACACACACACACACACACACACATAGAGCTGCATCTAAGGAATCAATTGTGTGAGTATATTTGTTGGAAGGAAATACCTACATTGTAGGAATTATCTTTCATAGTAGGAGTACAAATATTTCTTTGTCTTTGCATCTATTTTCCAAGCTGCTACTGTAAGCTCATATTCCTTTTAGAACTAAGTAAAATTAGTACCAAACACATTTTAGTTTGATTGTTCACAGGAAGAATCTGACTTTGAAAGAAATGAGGGGATGCAGAGCTCTGGATGCAGAGCTTTTTCTTTTCCTTCAATTTCTCTCACTATATCTCTTTCTATTTTTTTCCTTCTGGGGTCACACCTAGCAATGCTCGGGTGTTACTCCTGGCTCTGCACTCGGGAATTACTTCTGGCCTTGCCCAGAACCCCATATGGGATGCCAGGGATTGAACTTGGGTGAGCTGTGTGCAAGGCAAAAGCCCTACCCACTGTACTGTTACTCCAGCACCTAAGATGACAGTTTTGGACAGTCCCAGAAAACTCTACCTTCCCTAGTTAATTGGATCAAGTCTGTATAAAGTCCATAAATGATCATATAAAAGCAAGGGTTATTATTTTAGGGAAACGACTTTTTATGTGTTACAAGTAATAAGAGGCCCCAATTTTTTAAAATAATCTCTGGTCTCAGAATAGCTTCCTTCAGCCAGGTCTTAGGCCTACGAGGTAGCACTGATTGCCTAAAAGAGATGCAAAATAAGAAGATGGTATATTTTTTCCTTCAAAATGCTTTTTTGCTTTAAGTTGGACAATTGGTGCTATTCTGAAAGAATGATCTCAATATGAGCCAAAGCTAGAGTGGATTATCACAGAGTTATCAGTGAGAATTACACAGAGTAATGATTCACACATACCATTAGTTGTTATTGCTGACAGTACTTTTCCTCCCAAAATAGAACTGCATTGATGAAATCGAGTCTGTAATCAGTGTTAAACTTCAGCTCATTGGAATTGTTGGCATTGGAATTGCAGGTTTCATGGTAAGAAACTTTTTTAATTTATCTAAGTCTTGAGCAACTTATTTTTCTTCCAGTGTGATATGATAGTTTCTTAAAAGAGAATTCTCTTGAAAGACAAAGGCCTGAGTTGAAGGGACACCTAAGAACAAAGTAGATACAAAAATACCTCGCTTGCTAAAATAAGACACAGAATTCAACGTTAACCTATGTGCCTACATTACACTACACTGCACGCTTGCAGTAACTTCCCATTTTCAGGCCAGTAAGCTAAAACTTGACAGGTAATTTTCAATTCTGGGACTCTTCCTACTATCAGAAATAACCAAACTGATTAATCTGTAGCGCTGGGATGTGAAAAGGCATTATGGTTTCTTGTTTAACAGTGTAAGCCCCAGCAACACACCCTTTGGATTCAACTCTGAGCTCCTACTTGGAAGGTTTGGGATGTGAAGGGAAATTTTTTTCAATTTCTCTATGCCCGATGTCTCAGTTTCCTCGACTATAAAATGAGGATTTCAACTTAAACTTCAGGAAATAAAGATGATATGGGATGATTTGTGTAAAGAGTTATTTGGAAATAATTCATTTCAAGTGTCTGGAACATAGAATTTAGCAAATGGTAGCTGTGTGTAATCTGAATATTCTTCAAACCAGAATTTGGGTGAATGGAAGAGTGGGAATGTGAGTGTTCCCTTAGTACATCCTCAGCTGTCCAAGAGTATGTAGAAATCCCAGTATGCAAAAATCAGTAGGGACAAAAGGGCATGATGGGATGAGGGTCACACAGTCACGATTTTGTGTGCCCTTAAGGCAGAGGTGAACATCTCAGATTTAGAAGGATCTCTGCTGCATGAAGAGATAAAGCTGGAAGGAAGCAGAATCTGAATCAGGAAGGCCGACAAACCAGTGTTTTCCATTGTCCAGGGGCTGTATTTATAGCTAATGCTAGCTACATCCCCTCTAACCTTTCTTCTGGATCCATTAACTCAAGGCCTTACCTAAGTCAGGGGCAAAGGGAATTTTGAGGAAATCCAATTAATTGACAGTTTTCAGGGAGCAAACAGTGTGTTTCCTCTTTTCTGTACTGAGAACACAGAGGATGGGGCTGAGAGTAGATGGAACTACACCCTGAGGGGCCGCCCATTGTGGGTAGACCCCTCAGCTCCTCCCAACTGCACTAGTCCAGGCTGATTGCCACACTGTTGCCCCCAAAGATAAGGCTGAGCCAAAGATTTGATAATGGCAGTAACAAATATCACTTCCTAATATGTGAGGAGTAACAAATATTTGTTACTACCTTCTGTATAATGGGAGTAACAAATATACTTGCCTATAGTATGTTGGGAGTAACAAATATTTGTTACTCCTTTCTGTATATTGGGAGTAACAAATTTATATTCCTAGTGGGTCTGTGGTCTTGGTGAATGAGCAATCTAGAAAGTTCCACCCTGGATCTGAAGAGATAGCACAGAAGGCAGGGCACTTGCCTTGCATGTGGCCAACCCAGTTTCTATCCCTAGCATCCCATATGGACCCCCAAGCACCACCATGAGTGCCAGGAGTAAACCCACTGTGGCCCAGAAACGAAAACAAAAAAAAATAGAAAGCTCCACTCTGACTCAGAACAAAATGAAGCTGAAGTCCTTTCTGCTGGGTGCTCCCCAGAACACAAGCAGGGATGAAGAAAGGGTTGCCCACCGCCTTGCCACCAGGGCAGGGAGGACACTTTTGTTGAATCAGCAACTGCAGTTGTGTGCACTTATGTAAATTATTTGCAAGAGTAATCAGTTAGCTAAATGTCCATTAGATGTCTCTCATGCTACATGCTGGTACTGAGTTCTATCAAAGAGGCCTGGAGCCACACTCTACTATTCTTAAGTCTTCCCATCTTCTGCAAAATAAGTGAGAAATCTTGTCTTTTTCACTTAGCGTTTACAGGTCCTAAGTCTGATTTAGGATGGGATTAAGAAAGGAGAGAGTCAGAAATTCATGGTACTGATGTCTTGAAACATGGCACCCAGAGGTCTTATTACAGCTTACAATTGAAGAGGGAATGGTTGAAGACAAGATGGGCCTTATTGGCAGCCTTCTAATTAACACATCTGTGTTTCTATTAATCTTTCTAAGACTTAAATTTTTTTCAAAAAAGGGTAGGGGCGATTTTTGTGGCCTGGAGTGAGCACCCAACAGGTAGGATGCTTACCTTGCACATGGTTCCTCCAGGTTTTATCACCATATATGATCCCCTGAGCCCTGCCAGGAGTGATCACCTAAGCACAGAACCAAAAATAAGCCCTGAGCACTGCTGGATGTGGCCCCAAGATGAAAACAAACAAAAATAAATAAAAATAATTTAAATCTTGGGGCTAGAGTGATAGCCCAGCGGGTAGGGCATTTGCCTTGCACGTCGCCGACCAGGGTTCGATTCCCAGCACCCCATATGGTCTCCCGAACACCGCCAGGAATGATTCCTGAGTACAGAGCCTGGAGTAACCCCTGAGCATTGCTGGGTGTGACCCAAAAAGCAAATAATAATAATAATAATAATAATGAAATAGCTATTAAATGCTATTTATAACCAGTATTATTATCTGATTCAGTTAGAAAACCCAGATCATGGGATCAGAGAGATAGTACAACAAGTAAGGTGCTTATCTTACAAGCGACCAACCCAGGTTCGATCCCTGGATTCGATCCCCGAGCACTGCAGGAGTGATTCCTGAGTGCAGAGCCAGAAGTCACCTGGGAGCATTGCTTTGTGTGGCCCAGAAACCAAATGAGAAAAGAAAAAGGAAAACCAGGTCATTTGCTGGCCTTTTCATCAGCTTTTGCCTCTGGGAAGTAAATAACCAGTGCCCCCTTGTCTCCCAGGTCTTCGGTATGATCTTCAGCATGGTCCTCTGCTGCGCCATCCGGAACTCCCGGGATGTGATCTGAAGCTGCAGCTGCGTGCTTTCCACAGAGCCAGGAGCTGCTCCCAGAGCGTCTTTACTAATCAGAAGACACTCATAGCAAAAGGGATTTGCTGTTAATTGTACATTTGCACATGTATGTTTGACTTGTTCCTGGTTACCCTGTGAGTGGATGCGACACATGACGACAAAGAGCATTCTTATTTGTGGTCTGTGTGTTTGGGTACATGCATTATATATAGTGATATATAATTTCGCTGGAAATTCCTGCTTCTTGTCATGTGAGATATAGAACTGATTTAACTCGGCAGGGGGTATTTTTTAAAAAGCTTTGATAAACTTGAAAATGAGTGATAATGGGTCAGTTTCTCAGATTCTAGCCATAGAACTGAGATAGAAATATTGGGGGTTTCTAGCCAACAGCAGCAATAAGCTATGGGAACTGAGGGCAAGATCACAGTGCAGTGTGAGATTGCCTGTGCCTGAGTTGACTCCGTCTAAGTATATGTGTTTCCTGGGATTTCTCTTTTTAAATACACACTCTCCCTAGAATTCATTGCATCATAATTTAAGGACTAAACACATCTGTTAAACTAAGTATAGCATGGAAAATCTAATTGGGATAAGTCATGTTTTCCTAGTATTTACATACAAAAAATTTTTAAAAACTTCCTCTGGAGAGTGATCTAACAGACAATCAAACGCCCTTTAAAAGTGAAGTGAGTGCATGTAGCAAAATCTTTTAATAGCTTTTTAAAGGAAATATTTTTGTTCTTATAGCAAGACATTGAAATACTGCTCTGTTACATTTCCTTTCTTGACTGCTCTGATCTACTGCATTCTTCACATCTTTAAAAGGGCTTTTAACCTCAAAGATCTCTGTGTTTCTCTAAGTGTAAGGACTAAAGCAAGAAATCTGGCAGCTGCACATAATAGGAGAGAAACTTTTTCTTGGCCCTATGTCTTAGATGTACCTCATAACTTGTGTTTACATGTTTTCCTATTTGGGGGGATTCTTCTTTATTTATTTTCCTAGAAAATACTTCCTCTGAGATTAAATGCTACATTTTTAAAGGAAATTAAACAAAATCCCACATAATTTAAATACTATCTCATGATCATCCTTAGTCAAACCAAAATGAATAAATAAAAGCATCTTCAAATGGTTTGCACACACCTGAAGCATACTAAGGAAACAAAATACACACAAAACAAAATATTTTCTCTCTGTGAAAGACTCCAATGAAAATAAAATTTTTGCAATCTTGATGCTTCATTTTCAGTATCTCAACCCAAATTTATATCTAAATTGACTATTTGTCAGTGATTTTTGATAATTGGGTACATTTAGTAAATCATGCCTTTTGAAATTATATGTTCAAAGACCACACAAAAGTGATCTTAATGGGAGACTTTGGAAAGCCCCAAGTGAATGCTGGCACAAAGAGAACACAGTGTTTGGCGGACACAAAGGGAAAGTAATAAACAAACTGTTTCATGACCTACTTATCTGAAACATCTTTTCTCCCACAAAAATTCACCTTTCTCTTTGTATGCTTCGCTACTGCTACTATCTTTGGAGGAAACTTTTCCAGAAAAACATCAGCTTGGACACAAGATCAAACATTGAATTGGTGAATGGTTTGTGTCTAGAGCTAAAGAAAAGATTAGTTTAAGAAAAACATGTCCTGAGTCTGGGGAGAGAGTTCAAAGGCAAAGACCCACTTTCTATCTCTGCTGCCCCATGATCACCTGAGTACAGGCAAGTGTAACTCTAGAGGTCCCTGTGCACTGCTAAAGTGACTGGGTCCCCCAGTCCTACTGGCTGAAGCAGTATTGCTAGCATGGGTCAACCCATCTGGTGGGCAAGTATTACTGGGAGGGGCCCCTTTGTCACCTGAACATTGCCTGGGAGACTCATCACCAAAAAGAAAAGAAAGAAAACATTTCATGAAATAAGTGTTCCCCTGTAGTAGTTGAGAAATGGAACCTTTGAAGTGAAGAAAAGTCTTTTGGTAACTTTAGAGAATTTGTCTAGTCAGAGAAAGTAAACTGGTTCAGGTAGTCTCACAGATTCAAATCATCTCTGGGTTAGCAAAAGTGAGTTTCAGTCTTTCATTCATAAAACTTAAGGAAAGCTACAATAGATAACATAGGAAGAGTAGACTATAATTCCATATATAATTAATGTGCCCCCTTGGAAAGCAATTTATCCAAAATATAGGCCATGAATAAATTTAGAGAATTCCACTTGTGAAAGTAGTATTTATTTATATACATACATATATATAGTTCTCATATATCTTGACTATATAATCATGGAGATATATTTCTTAACTATATATACACATACATAACTTGAATATATGTCTACATGGATGTTTGATGATATGGATGTGTGTACTTCTGCATACATGCATATACAAAGTTTCGATTATGTCTGTTTGCTTAAGATCATACCTAAACAATTTCCTTGAGCATCTGGTGCCAAGGCACAAAATGAAAGCTTCTTGATGATAAACTATTTTAAGTTATTTCAAATTAAATTTTCTATGTATTGGAATTGCTTGTTTCATTTATCTGAAAAAAAAAAACAACCTATGTTATCTTGGTGGTTAGAGAGTTGGTGTAAGGGTTAAGGAACTTGAATGCAGTCAACACCTGTTCAATCCCAAGCACTGCTGGGAGTGACCCCAAGCGCAGAGCCAGGACTAGTCCCCAAATACCACCAGGTAAAAAAAAAGCCTGTTGTATCTTTATATACACCATAACAACCTGCCTAAGTATTAAAATTCCAATCAATCCAAACAATCTGGTAGGGAAAGGAAAATTGGGTGAGTCTTTTACAATGTTGGGGGTGGGGATAGCTGCTACATTTAAAAGCGATACCCTCAGGGGTATGGTGCCACCAACAGGTCAGCATGTACCTGTAGGGTGAGTGTATCAGCAGCCTGATACACTCATATACTGATACACTGATACGCTGATACCCTGATACACTCATAGACTGATACACTGATACCCTGATACCCTGATGCATTCAGGCTTCCTGATACCCCAAAATTACTGCTATGCTCTAGCCAGACCCCAACAACTTGGGACCAAGTTTCCCAATAAATTAAATGGCCAAAAGTTAGGTATGTGGGAATCACACCCACAAGCCACCTCTAGCTCAGTTGTACAAGCTCATTTATTGGCCTTGCTTCAGAGACTCAAAAATAAATCTTGAAAGAGATCAAAATCAGACCATTTAAGCACATTAACAGCAATGATTCAGACTCACAAATGAATCTCTGAAGAGAGCAGCGTGCCACAGAGATGTGTCCCCACCCCACACCAGGTTTCACTGGGGCAGGGCACCTTGGAGGAGAGCAAGTGTGTCCCTCCACCTGCCCCAAATGAACCCCAGCAGCCGCAAACCTCCACAATCCAATCACCACCACACTCACTCTATAGGTTTGTCTAGAGCCCCCCCACTCATGAGAATGAATCTGCTGAAAAACCCTGCCATGCAGACCAGTGTCTGAAAACTCCAGGCTTCACAGAGTGGAGGGATGGGCGACCTTCCCTCATCTTGCCCTTCCCGTTCCTTGACAGTCAAGCCCAAGAGCTGCCTCTGGGCGCTATTTAAGCACATTAACAGTCATGATCCAGAGACTCACAAATGAATCTCGGAAGAGCAGCACAAAACAAAGATGCCTCTGGACCCCAATTATTTAAAAAATTTAAGTATTCCAGGAGCATGCAGTCACTTTCACAGCCACACGACATTTCATACTATTCATAACAAGCAATGCAAATTAAATTATTTAGCATCTGCCTATGGAGCAAGCTTCCCTGGTGGTGAGAGAATTCAAGATAATGGTGGGGGGGGGGGCTGGAGTGATAGCCCAGCGGGTAGGGCGTTTGCCTTGCACACGGCCCAGCCGGGTTCGAATCCCAGCATCCCATATGGTCCCCTGAGCACCGCCAGGGTAATTCCTGAACGCAGAGCCAGGAGTAACCCCTGTGCATCGCCGGGTGTGATCCAAAAAGAAAAAAAAAAAGATAATGGTGGTGGGAAGGTGCAATGGTGGTGGGACTAGTGTTTAAATATTGAATTATTGTGAATAACTTTATGAAAATCATCATCATATTCATCATCATCATCATCCTGTTGATCGTCAAATTTCTCAAGTGGTCTCAGTAATGTCTCCATTCGTCCTAGCCCTGAGATTTTAGAAGCCTCTCTCTACTTGTCCTCCCCAACGATGCCGCATTGGAGGCTCTTTCAGGGTCAGGGGAATGAGACTCAGCTTGTTACTATTTTGGCATATATATATACACCATGGGGACTTTGTGAGGCTCTCCCATGTGGGCAGGAAACTCTCGGTAGTTTGCCAGGTTCTCCCAGAGGGAGAAGTAGGCTATAAGATATCACTTCCGGGAACTTGCTTTTAAGTCTCTGGATGCTGACCATGGATGGGATTACATGGCACGTCGGGGGGGTGGGGAGTCCCTGGGTGTGACCCCCTAGCTACTGGGACATGGGAAATCTGGGCAGAGGAGGCCCAGTCCCGATCTGAGCAGGCTTGGAGCTCTCAGCCCCAGGTCCCAACTTTATGAAAATAAAATTTTAAAATTAAAAATAATAATATAAGCAATACCTTTAGGGCTCTTTTTGCCTAGAGTTAGTCATCAGTTAATGATAAGCCAGAGACTGGGACTAGGGCTCAGTGAAGTCTGGGTTTGATCCCCAGTTCTATATGTTCCCCCAGCACTGCCAATAGCAAACCAAGAACATTCTGATCTGGCTGGGTGTGGCCTAAATCTTCCCCACACACGCCTCCCCAAACAAATATTGATTAACCCAAACTCTTCCTTTGCTGCTTGTGTTCATTAATACAATGCACTCTGATGCAGGGGCCAGAGTAACCCTTAAGCAGGCAGCATGGTGGGCAGAGCTGTAGGAAGACAGTGAGGGGAATAGTATGGTTTTCCTTTTAAAGTGGGTGTGTAGGGCTAGAGGAATGGTACAGCAGGTAGGGTACTTGCCTTGCATTCAGCTGATCTAGGTTCAAAACCTGTCACCACATATGGTCCCCTGAGCCCACCAGGAGTTATTTCTGAATGCAGAGCCAGGAAGATGTTCTGAGCACTGTCAGGTGTAGCCACAATAAATAAATAAAATAAATAAATAAATAAATAAATAAATAAAATTAAGTGGGTATATGTGGCTTGAGAGATAGTACAGCCAGTAGGGCACTTATTTTGTACACGGCCAACCCAGATTTGATTCTCAGCAGTTTATATGGTCACCTGAGCCCACCAAGATTGATTCCTGAGCACTAGAGGTGTGGCCCAAAATATTAAAAGATTAAGTAGTTGTTTCAGGGGCGGAGAGATAGTACAGCAGATAAGGTTTTTGCCTTGCATGCTGCTAACCCAGATTTGGTCCCTGGAATCACATGTAGTTCCCTGAGCTTCACCAGGAGTGATCCCTGAGTATAGAGCCATGAGTAAGTACTGCGCACTGCTAGGTGTGACCCAAAAAATAAAAATAAATTTAAAAGAAGTCTTATCAAAGTTTAAAAAGAAAAGGCACCCTTCACATCCTGATTCAATGCTATTCCCATGGCACCAAGGGCAAGCACTGGGGACTCCTGAAGTGCCCAGCTGCCTCCTGGCATCCCCTTTGGCTACCAATAGCCCTTTTTCTTTTCATTCTTTCAAGACAATGGTTGTGGATCTTCAAAGTTAATCATAACTTTTTCTTCTCAATTTGAGTTTATCAAACTCAAAGTCAGGGGGCTGGAGTGATAGCATAGCGGGTAGGGCGTTTGCCTGGCACGCGGCCAACCCGGGTTCAAATCCCAGCATCCCATATGGTCCCCTGAGCACCGCCAGGAGTAATTCCTAAGTGCAGAGCCAGGAGTAACCCCTGTGCATCGCCAGGTGTGACCCAAAAACAAAAAAACAAAACAAAACAAAAAAAAACTCAAAGTCAGATCAAATGGATTAAAGACCTCAACATCAGACCAGAGTCCATAAGGTACACTGATGACAAGATTGGCAAAACCATCCGTGACATTGAAGCTAAAGGTATCTTCTTTTTTTAATTTTTTTTTTTTTGCTTTTTGGTCACACCCAGCGATGCTCAGGGGTTACTCCTGGCTTTGCACTCAGGAATTACTCCTGGCGGTGCTGGGGGGACCATATGGGATGCCGGGGATCGAACCCGGGTCGGCCGCGTGCAAGGCAAACGCCCTACCCGCTGTGCTATTGCTCCGGCCCCTTCTTTTTTTAATTTTATTGAATCACTGTGAGATAGAAGCTAAAGGTATCTTTAAAGAGGACACTCCACTGGCCACGCAAGTAGAAACAGAGATAAATAGATGGAACTACCTTAAAACTGAGAAGCTTATGCACCTCAAAAGAAACAGTGACCAGAATTCAAAGACAATCTACAGAATGGGAAAGGATATTCACCCATCTGATAAGGGGTTGATATCAAGGATTTACAAGGCACTGGTTGAACTCTACAAAAAGAAAACATCCAACCCCATCAGAAAATGAGGCAATGAAATGAACAGAAACTTTCTCAAGGAAGAAATCCGAATGGCCTAAAGACACATAAAAAATGTTGTTTATCCCTGAAAGCTTTGTAACTTTCCACATGATGAATCAATAAAAGAATTTTAAAAAATGTTGTTTATCACCAATCATCAGGAAGATGCATATCAGGACAATAATGAGATATCATCTCACACCACAGAGACTGGCCCACATCCAAAAGAACAAAAGCAACAGGTGTTGGCACAGATGTGGGGAGAAAGGGACTCTCTTTCACTGCTGGTAGGAATGCTGACTGGTTCAGCCCTTTTGGAAAATAATATGGACAATTCTCAAAAAATTAGAAGTTGAGCTCCCATTTGACCCAGCAATACCACTTCTGGGAATATATCCCGGAGATGCAAAAAAGTATAGTAGAAATGACATCTACACTTATATGTTCATAGCAGCACTGTTTACAACAGACAGAATCTGGAAAAAAACCCAAGTGCCTGAGAACAGATGACTGGCTAAAGAACCTTTGGTACATCTACACAGTGGAATACTATGCAGCTGTTAGAAAAGATGAAGTCATGAAATTTGCATATAGGTGGATCAACTTGGAAAGTATCATGTTAAGTGAAATGAGTCAGAAAGAGAGGGACAGACGTAGAAAGATTGCACTCCTTTGTGGAACATAAAGTAACAGAATGGGAGACTAACCCCCAAGATAGCTGAGATAAGGACCAGGAGGATTACTCCATGGCTTGGAAGCTGGCCTCACATGCTGGGGGAAAAGGCAGTTCAGATAGAGAAGGGATCACCAAGTAAAGGGTGCTAGGAGGACCCACTCGGATGGGAGCTGCACACTGAAAGTAGACTATAGACCAAACATGATGGCCACTTAATACCTGTATTGCAAACCACAACATCCAAAAGGAGAGAGAGCAAAAGGGAATGCCCTGCCACAGAGGCGGGGTGAGGTGGGGAACAGGGTGGGGGTGGTGGGAGGGATGCTGGGACCATTAGTGGTAGAAAATGGGCACAGGTGGAGGGACGGGTACTCAATCATGGAAATTGTACCTCATGGTGATTCAGTAATAAAAAAAAATAAGTAGGTATTCTTTGAAAGATGAAAAGATAATACCAATGAAGAATGGTATTGATCTCTTTGTTAGTATCCTTACTGGAATAAAGAGGATGTGGTTCATTGCAGAAGTCCTCTCTTCAGATGGGAAAGAGTCCCTCTGGGACAGTAAAGTGGGAAGAATGGAAGCGATTTGACCTGAATGTCACAATGCAAACTCTACACTGGTGGATTTCTAGAGATTTTAGCTAATAAGACAGAAACTTTTCCAAAATGTTCAACGTTTATTTTGCCACCTTATGATTAAGTGGTGATGGTTTTTGCCTATACTAAGTGAAGACATTTAAATTAAAATAAATAACCAATGAAAGGTATAGAATGCCTTGCTACTGATAAATATTAGGTGTTGTTAAAATTATGTTGATTTTTTAATTTTATTGATTTACCATGAGATATAGTTACATGTTTTCATGTTTGAGTTACAATCACACAATGATCAAACACTCATCCCTCCACCAGTGCACATTCCCCACCACCAATATCGCCAGTATACCCCCCCTTTCCCACCCTCCCACTGCCTCCATAGCAGACAATATTCCCCATACTCTCTCTCGACTTTTGAGCATTATGGTTTGCAATGCAGATACTGAGTGGTTATCATGTTTGGTCCTTTATCTACTTTTGACACACATCTCCCATCCGGAACAATTCCTCCAATCATCATTTTCTTAGTGATCCTTTCTCTATTCCAGCTGCCTTCTCCCTGCCCACTCATAAGGCAGGCTTCCAACTATGGAGCAATCTTCCTGATCCTTATATCTACTGTCCTTGGATGTTGGTCTTGTGTTATGTTATTTTATATTCCACAAATGAGTTCAGTCCTTCTATCTCTGTCCCTCTCTTTCTGACTCGTTTCACATAGCATGATACTCTCCATGTCTATCCACTTATAAGCAAATTTCACGACTTCATATCTCCTAACAGCTACGTAGTAGTCCATTGTATAGATATACCAAAGTTTCTTAAAAATATATACTTATATGGGGCTGGAACAATAGCACAGTGGATAGGGCGTTTGCCTTGCACTTGGCCGATCCTGGTTTGATTCCCAGCATCCCATATGGTCCCCCGAGCACCGCCAGGAGTAATTCCTAAGTGCATGATCCAGGAGTAACCCCTGTGCATTGCCAGATGTGGCCCAAAAAGCGATATATATATATATATTAATAATAGATTTTGGTAGGGTATTTTTTGGCAGTGCCAGAAATAGAACCCAGGGCCTCACACAGGTAAGGCAAGTGCTCTGTCACTGAGCTACATCTCTGGTCCTAGTAAAGTCTTTAGAGGCTTTCTATGTATATTATTATGTCATTTGCAAATGGTGATAGTTTTATTTCTTCTTTTCAAATTCAGATTTCTTTTGTATCCTCTTCATTATGGGCTCTGACTAGGTCTTCAAAAATCATGAACTGAGTGTGTAAATACTGCCTAATACCAGATTTTTCTTTTAAAATAAAATGTATTTCATTCTTTAAAAAAATGAATGTGGCTACTATTTTGTATATAGTAAGTGGCTATATATATTTCTAGTGGCTACTATTTTGTATATAGTAATGTAGCACTGTTGTCCCATTGTTCATCGATTTGCTCGAGTAGGCACCAGTAATGTCTTCATTGTGAGACTTGTTGTTACTGTTTTTGGCATATCAAATACTCCATGGGTAGCTTGCCAGGTTCTCCGAGAGGGATGGAGGAATCAAACCCAGGTCAGCTACGTCGGCCACATGCAAGGCAAACACCCTACCCGCTGTGCTATTTTGTATATATATTTAAATATATTTATAAGAATATTATTGAGTTCTCATGAACTAGACAAATTTCTGCACTCAAGTATACCAAAGTATTCTGGTTATCTTCATAAGGTAAGTACTTCTGTCTGTAGTAGTTCTCCAGTTGGTTAGTTGTTGCTCTATGCTGCAAAAAAGAATTCCACGACTGAGTTGAACTTGCAAGAAACCAGATTTATTTCTCCATGCAATGGTATACATGAACATTTAAACAGGAGGGATCCCAATTATTGATTCAGACTGAAAGGCATTTTGTCAAAATGGCAGGCTCCAGGGGGATTTTATCACCTGCCAACTCAACTGGCACTTGTAGATTGGAAGCAAACGCCCTATCTGGATCTCAAGTAAGAAGCCTGGTGGTATGGAGAAAAGGAAGGTATGGGAAGTTATGGGAAGACAACACGAACAATTAGTATTCAAACCCCTGATTCATCTTCCACACTGAGTTGTTGAAATAAAAGTGGCTAGGATTCTAAAAGTTTTGCTTCTCATCTGTGCTGTGAAGACTCCTGATGAAGCTATGTTATAATATAGCCAATAACACTAACACCATGCTCATCATTAACCTAGCATGGTTCCACTCAACGTTGGGGAAGGTGGTCATGCTAGAGAGGTCCTCTGAATTTTGAAATATCAACACAGGGTCCTGAAAATACCATAGAAATAATTCAAGTAAAAAGTAGTAGTTGTTGAGGAGGAAAGGGAATAGCCAGGGGACAAGATGCCAGAAACATTGAAAGACTATGTCAAGAAGTGAAGAGATAAAGCATCTTATTAAACTACTAAGGAGAATTATGACTTTACAAAAATAGATATCCAATTTGTTTGTTTGTTTGGAGGCCACACCTGGTGATACTCAGGGGTTACTCCTGGTTCTGCATTCATGGATCACTCCTGGCAGTGCTCAGGGGACCAAAAGTGGTACCAGGTAATAATCCTTGGGCAGCTGCATGCAAAGCAAGTGCCCTACCCATTGTACTACCTCTCTGGCCTCAATATCTGAAACTTTTTAATTGGAAAAGTTTTAAACAATTAGGCAACATGCTTGCAGCAGTATTAACAGTTCTGCTCTTATGTACTGTCACCATCCCTCACCACCAAAGTGCCCAAGACCCTCTACCCAGACCCAACTGTTTCTTACTCGCTCATCATTCCTCTGCCCTTGGCTTTTGCACAAACAATGTCAGGAGGGTAGACATAAAGAATACACTTGGTGCCTGGGAAGCCACAGTAGGAAAGCCAGTCTCCTGGAGAGTGTACAGTCACTATCTTCCTACTTGGACCCCTTCTGAGTCTCCCAAGAGGGCAAAACTCAGGAGCCCATAGGAGCTCCTCGACAACCAGACAACAAAGTCCTAACCTTTGCCCAGGTTTTCCAGGCTTGTTGTCTGTTCTCACAGGAAAAAAATGAATTTCAGGGAAAGACAAATGGAGATGCAAAAAGTTTTATTTATGACTGAGACCTAAGCCTGAAAGCATTGTAATCTTCCACACGGTGATTTAATAAAATAAAATTTTTTTAAAAAGTTTTATTTATGAAACATGAGGGAGAGAGAGAGACAGAGAGAGTGCAGAGAACACATCCCAGAGTGAATGCAGATTGAGAAAGAGGAGAATCTGAGAAAGTAAAGGAGGACTGGAGCAGATGGTACAGATGGGTAGGGTGTTTGCCTTGCATGCAGACGACCTGGGTTCAATCCCTATCATCCTATATAATCCCCCAAGCACTACCAGGAGAAATTCCTGAGTTCAGAGCCAGGAATAACCCCTGGGCATCACTGGTTATGACCCAAAATGCAAAATAAATAAATTAAATAAATAAATAAATAAATTTTTTTTTTTAAAAAAAGAAAGTAAAGAAGTTAGGCACCTCAAGTTGGGATGCAGGTGACACCCAGGAATGAAGTACATCCAACAAGAATGAAGAGTACCTATGAAAACAAAGGTAAAAGAGAGATTTGGGGGTTGCGGTGTGGCTCAATTGGTAGAAGACAGCCTTGTATATGTAAGGCCCTGGGTTCTATTCTTGGCACCAAATGGACCCTTGAGTGTGAGTCCCCATAAAAAATAAAAATATAAAAAGAGATTTTCATTACTTGAATTTCCTCTTATGAGGAAGTCTCATGCTTTTATTTGCCAATATATCCATCTGGTACCTTCTTTTACTCTTCAAAGTGTTTGGCCAGTGGAAAAACAGAGATTGCTTCTGCATTGATTCCAAATTCATTTAGCTATGAAAGAACACTTTTGTATTTCAAAGTCAAATGTGGAACAAGAGGAACTTTTTTCTTAAAGCACAGATTCTGAACTTTCCTCTGCCAAGTCCACTCCCATAATAAGCTTTAGGCTCAATTTAAAGAACACATCAGAGGGGCTGGAGAAATAGCACAGCAGATAGGGCGTTTGCTTTGCATGCGGCCAACCCAGGTTCGATTCCCAGCGTCTCATATGGTCCCCGGAGCACCGCCAGGGGTAATTCCTGAGTGCAAAACCAGGAGTAACCACTGTGCATTGCCGGGTGTGACCAAAAAAAAAAAAAAAAACCAAAACAAAACAATAAACAAATAAATAAATAAATAACACATCCAAAAATGTTCTAAGTTTCCATCTTTCCCTTCTTATACAAGCAATTGTTCCTCTCCTTCCCATTTTAAACTCTGTCCACTCATTCTCCTGCCTGTAAACTAAGTACCAAAATTCTTCACACCAACATTTCCATATTCCCAAGTTTCTGTATGCAATGGAAGCAAGTATTGGTCATGCCCATCCCTAAACTCTCTCCTAAGGATTCTTGGAGAATCCTTCCACTTTCAGGACCAGTATAATGTAAGTTGTACATTCATCTGTTCCAAGTGGATTGCCTTTCCTGGGAGGAATCAAGTGCTCACAATGCTCCCACTCCAGAACTCTGTGGTCTGGACTGGTAGGAGCTCACCACACGGGTATAGGCCTCACCTTCTCCCTTCATTTTAAGGAAGCCCTTTTCACTGCTGCTTTCTTAGCTGGACTCTTCAGAAGGGGCCTCCATAAACCTCTCAGCTCAAGTCCTTGGAAAATCTTTTTCAGATTCTAAAACAGCCATGTTTCTACTGCCAGCTAGGTTTGAATATGTGTCTTCTTGCTCTGCTTAAGATATTTATTTGGGATACCATTTTTAGAGGAGTTATTCTAATCCAAAAGTTCTGTGTCCATGTTACCGAGTGTTCTAAGAGCCCCCAGGTCCCTCTGCTAAACATTTGGAGACTGTACCAATATGAATATCTGATGAAAATAACTTATGGAAACAATGTGGGTTCCTGGCTTTGTTATAAAGGTCAGCTATGCACTACACTGTGATAGGAGGGTTTGGCACTAACCTACAGCATTTCACTGCCAGCAGCCCATCCCCAACTCCCATGTCACTGGATTGGCATTTACAAGATGCCTGACTGAATAGACTTAGAAGCTCTGAAATACAGCAAAGTCAATTGGCCTATATGCCACTGATTTTTCACCTGGAAGTTGGCAGTGGGGATGGAGAAAAAGGGACAAACATAGGATAAATGGGTATTTTTCAGATCAAGTCTACAGGGCACAAAGCCTCTCTCATTTCACACATCTATTGAAGACAAACTTTTGTGAAATGTACTTAAGGAAGGAAAATTTAATTGGGCAGAAGTTTACCAAATACATTTACCAGAAACAATTTTTAAATATAAATTCGGGTTTAGATTAGAATTTAGGATTTCATTTTACCCTATTAAATGCTTTAACCCGTCCCTCCTATCCCTAAAATCTTTCATAACTGTACTCATTTTTGCATGACATCAGAAGTCAAAACAGCCCACGTTGCTTTTGGTGTAAATTCTGGAAAGTATCTCCTATTACTTGAAGGATTTAGAAAGGATTTAGACTGTCATATGTAAAATGATCATGGCCTCTTTTCCAGGCTTTTGGAATAAAGCTATCCTAAATCAGTTGACCCACCAGAGTAATTAAATTAAAGATCATAGTTCACATATTGTGTCCTGACTTTTGGTGTCATTTCATCTTGTGGTTTGAATGACTGGGCTAAAGTACTATATTGTTGATTGCACATATTCCTGACTCACCACCTCCACTCAAACCTACGCCCAGCCTTTGCATATGGGTATTACCAAATACCCTGATGCCACTGTTCCTTTAGCTGCTTTCACATTATCCTTTCCTTCTAACCGTGTGACATTCCCACCATCATATTTTTATGTCAAAAACTACTTTTGTGTTCATATGTTAAGAGAACTCGTACAGGCCTCCTTCAGGAGGGACTTTTGTTACTACTTCATGACTCTCTTCTCCATTTTACCTGAGTAGTGGCCTTCACTAAAAACCATCCTTCATAGGCACTAGAAAAACTTCTCTTCTAAAGTGCCTGGGGTCCCAAACGTATGTACAAACCTGAAATGAATGAAAATGTACACCATTTTGTGAAATATATTTGTTATTTTATTAGTTTCAGAACAGGTTGCAAATTACAGCACTATTGCAGTTAGGTGGAGAGTTCTACCATCTGGAGCTTCTGAGGTTTGGTACAATAGTTGGTCTTGATAGTCTCGTGTACACAGTCACTGTAGTCAGTATTACACTTGCCACACTTGCAGCTTAGAGCTACAGGATAGGAGAAATAAGGAGCAATATGCTGTGGACATCCTGGTATTTCTACAGTCTTGTACATAAAGTCTCTGTATGTACAAACATCTTGGGATAGAGCATATTTGGGAAGAAACATCTTGCCATTGATATCCTGAAGGAAAAAAAACATAAAAGACAATATGATATGACAGGAGTTTAGAAAACATATAGAATGAAAAATAATTCACTTATATTGTTGCCCGTAGGACTCCAGAGAAATTCTTAGGGCTATTTCCCTAGTAGCAATTGAGTATATATTGAACCCCATAAAGATGGGACTGATGCCCACCTCCCCTTTATCCTAGTTTGAAGATGTGGTTTAAATAAATTTGTGAAGTAAATGTGTTAGGAAATTATCTGTACTTGATGCACTGAATAGATTTACACACTACTTTAAACTAAACACTCTCCTTCTAAGGCACTAATAAACATTAGGTTAAAGATATAAGGCTGTGATTTTTATCATTTACTTTCAGAACAGAACCAAGTCTCAGTACATCTGATTTACAGCTAAAAGAAGTGAGATTAACTACATACCCGTGTCATACAATATCCAGCACAGATGGTGGTGTTGATGGTGAGGCAATAAGCACACTCTTTCCTTTCTACGTGCATCATATACTCAGTTGGAAAACAGAAAGACATTGCTTGCCCACATGAAAGTCCCAAAAGTACAGACATCAGGAAGATAGCCATCATGCTAAAGCAAAGATAAAATTCAAGAATTGATTACATGTATCCCTTAGGAAATTCAGAAGCAACATTCACAAGAAAAGAAATTTATTGATATGTGTATAACCACACCTTTATCAAATGCTTACTTGTAAGCCTTGTATTAGGTGTTTCTACATAGAACCTTCAATTCACTTTTCTTTTTACCCTTAATTGTGGCTAGGAGCCATATACCCCAAAGGTGTAGTAGCTCTTAAAGGAAAGGTGCTGCTTACAAAGGACACTTAGTTCCACTAAGCAGTGAAGTGGCAAGCTTGCAAGCCTACCAAAAAGGTGACAGACATATATATTAATTTAAAAATAATTCATTCAGTGAAAAAATCATAATACCAGGCTCTATAATTTCAGTAATGTTTTTTTCAACCCAGCCTTAAAAGGTCAGCAAACTAGTTAAGGAAGATGAGATAAAGATAGATAATGTGTAAAGGAAAGTCAGCTAAACTTATTCCTAACCCAGAAAACTAGAACTTGCCCATACATAAGGTATTCCCTTGAGGTTGAAAACAGCTAGTTGAGTTGGGTAAATTTGACTTAAATATTTTACTCAGAAGATATATGGAGCTCATTATCTAAAAATGATTACAAAGGCAAAAAAGAAAACGTGGATTCACATGTGAGTACAATACAATAAAAAGTCAGATCCACGTGGGTTACTTTGTAAAGCAAAATAAATTTTGGTTGCTTGGAAGACCATAGAGGGTACACTGTGCTTCAGACAGAAGGAGAATATGAATATCAGATTCTGTCTGACAGAGAGTTTGCATCAGTATCAACTGGCATCACAACAAGCAGGAAAATGATATGATAGAATTCGTTTTAGTTCTATTAGTCTGATTAAGTTTCAGACTTTTGGGTGTAAGTTGATAACTTTAAAGATCAAGAAGATTCTTTTTTCATCTTACAAATATTATAGGTCAGCTAGGTATATTTGATTTCTTCCCCTTCTCAAGTATCACTGTGAGAGAAGAAAATACACATCTTAGTGGAGCAATACAGTTATCTTTGAACACAAACTTATTTACTTATTCTAATAGATTAAATTCACTAGACATTTTTTAATCACTCATCAAAAATATGAGTTTTCTAAACTCTATAAATTCTATCCAAAAGCATCATCAAGCTACCATGCTATTACCACCCATTAACTGAAATCTCCTAGACTCAGTCTCAGTTAAACAAAGTTTTATCTTCAATCAATTTATAAGAAAATATGAAAATCATATTCAACAGACTACCAGAGATTTATTTTAAATATCAAATTCCAGAGAGAATGAGACTCACAGGTAGACAAACACATAGTAAACATTTGAACCATCCGTGGAATGAATAAACTATGGTCCTTGATCTTAAAAGTAGACAGTCTAGTGGAAGTAATAAGTGTGAACACAAATAGCAAAAGTGCAACTTGTCTTAAGCACTCTAAAAAGGATCACATTTTGATTCTAGGTCCCACAATTACATTATCCCATTTAAAAGCATTTTCTGGTGGGCCAGAGAGATAGTACAGTGGGTAGGACACTTGACTTGCATGCAGTCAACCCAAATTCCATCCCTGGCACCCCCGTGGTTTCCTGAGCACTGCCAGAAGTGATCCCTGAGATCAGAGTTAGGAGTAAACCCTGAGCATCACTGGTTATGGCCTAAAAACCAAAGGAAAGAAGGGGAGGTGTGTCCTGTGAGCTGGATCGATCTTACACGCAGCTGACGAAGGTTTGATCCCCAGCACCACATATGATTCCCCAAGTCCCGCCAGGAGCGATCTTTATTTTTTTTTTATCACACCCGGCGATGCACAGGGGTTTCTTCCTGGCTCTGCACTCAGGAATTACCCCTGGCGGTGCTCAGGGGACCATATGGGATGCTGGGAATCGAACCCGGGTCGGCCGCGTGCAAGGCGAACGCCCCACCCACTGTGCTATTGCTCCAGCCCCAGGAGTGATCTTTAAACAGAGACAGGAGTAAGACCTGAGCACCGCTGGGTATGGCCCAAAGACTAAATAAACAAAAAAATAATAATAAAGGGTCTTCTGGTATTTCTTTTCTTTTTGGGTCACACCTGGCGATGTACAGGGGCTATTCCTGGCTTTGCACTCAGGATTTATTTCTGGCAGTGCTCGGGGAATGCTGGGATATGAACTCGGGTGAGCCATGTGCCAGGCAAATGCCCTACTCACTGTACTATCATCCACCCCTTATGGTACATTTTTAAAATTAAAAATGTGGCTGGAGGGAAGGTGACAGTGGTGTTGGGATTGGTGTTGGAATATTGAATGCCTGTAACAAATCATCATGAACAGCTTTGTAAACCACAGTGTTTAAATAAACTGTGTGTGTGGGGTGGGGGCACTTTGCTCATTTAAGCATTCCATAGTTTGTTGTCTAGATGTTCCAATTAGAACAAGAAAATCATTGCTGATAAAATCTGGCTCTCTGGAATAGTTGAACAACGGGACTTCCTCTATGGAATGGATCCTCACCATCTCAGGAGACCCTTTCCAGCAGGTGAATGACCTAAGATATTCTCCTATCATGACAGTATGGATCTTGCCTACAAGTCAGCTACTGAGCTTTGGGTGTATGAAATCATTAACCTCCTATATTTTAGCTTTGCGATCTTTAGTGTGTGGTGCCCTAGAAGTGAGAATATTGGTCCTGAAGTTAAATAACAGAATTCTACTTCAAGATGTCTCATGGATCTATGAGAAATTGATGAAAATATTTAGTTTGTTTGGGCCTTACTTCCCTGTCTGAAAAGCAGAAGATCCAGATATATTTGGTTTGTTTCAAACTGTAGGGTTAAGAACAGCTCTAGAAGTTTTACCTATAATCATATTTATTATACAAAGTATATATTTTTCAAGCTTCCCTTAAAATAGAAAAAAAATCAATTTAACTAAAAAATAGAAGTGCTGAATTACCAATAATAATAGCTCTTTAAATTTGTGGATCAATCAAAAAAAGACAAGAAAAGAAAAAAAGAAGAAAACAAAACAAAACAAAAAAGATAAATTTGTGGATCAAAAACTGTTAAGAACTATTTTTTTCTCCTTTATTGAAAATAGTAGGGGCTGGAGTGATAGCGGGTAGGGTGTTTGCCTTGCACTCGGCCAACCCGGTTCAATTCCCAGCATCCCATATGGTCCCTGAGCACTGCCAGGAGTAATTCCTGAGTGCATGAGCCAGGAGTAACCCTTGTGCATTGCCAGGTGTGACCCAAGAAAGCAAGAAAAAAAAAAGTAAAATTTTGCCCATGGAATCTTCTTGAGCCTGAATTTCCTCATCTATAAAAGAAAGGCTTAGAACCAGTAGATAATCAGGAAATTATCTTAAGCAAAAATAGTCTGTGATTCTCTGTGATAAGTAACTGTCAGATCCCTAATTTAAGAGCAAGTCACCTAAATTCTATGTCCAGATTTCAATGTACTGCCTATAAATAAGCAATTTAATATCTCTACCTTTATATTTTCAGATGCTTCTGACTTGAGTCACAAAAATATTTAAAATAATTCATGTTAAGTTTTAGGAAAGCCATAGAATAAAGACTATGATGTTATGTAATACTGCATAAATAATTTATTTGCTATATTTATATGTCACAATTGCTCCTTTATTGTTGCTTAGATTCTCATCTCTACAATTTAATTATCTCTTTTAGATTTGTTAAGCACCTAATCACAGAAGACCTGATTTTGCCCTTTGCTGATATGCCCTTTGCTACAGCGTATAACTTTTGTGGGTTTTGTTTTTTGTTTTGTTTTGGGCAACACCTGGCAATGCTCAGGGATTTCACCTGGATCTTCAGTGGGAATCACTTCTAATGGGGCTCTAAGGAGCATATGGGATGCTGGAGATCCAAGCCCCGTCGGTCACGTGTGAGACCCTACTCTCTGTATATTGTTCCTGCCCTGGTGATAATAGTTTCTTAATCTCTACAGTTTCTTTATCTCTTTGTTTCTTATTCTACTGTTTTTATTTTTACTTTTATTCCTTTGCTCTTAATAAACACATTTCTCTCTGTTTATGATTTCGGTTGCAAATTTTTCTCTCCCAATCTATTGTTATATTTTGAAAAGAATCAATTGCCCACTCTATGAACAATCTAGACACATCACTGAAACATATTTTCTAGAGAGAAAATGTATGATAAAACAGATGTATGCATAGAAGATTATCCAAAAGGTTTAGCTATTAAACAAGTAAAAGTAATATAAAGTCACCCCTTGCAAATACTCAGAACTGAATTTACCCTATGCTTTACTAAAGTACATCATATCTTAAATAGCATTAATAACTGACAGAATGTAATATACAGATTAATAAATGATAAAAAGAAAATATTGAATCAAAATGTAAATAGGAAGAGCAAACTGTGAATATTAATCATTTTTCTTTAAGGAACCAGCAAATCCTTTAAGTCAATACAATTTTTTCTTCTTTTGATATATGTACTTCATACACTTTCATCCACTATTGTACACAAGTCTAGACCCATAATTGAAATTGTACAGCCAATCAAAACAAGTTATTACTCAGCATTTTCTGGTTTTGAATATGTGCTACACTGTGAAAGGAAACAAATGAAGATAAGAACATTTTATTTTAAAAAGACTTCATAGCATAGACACCTACCTTCCTTTGCATTGGTGAGTTGGTGCTGTGCTGACCCAGACTAAGTGCTCTAAGTTCATTTTATACCCTTGACGATAATACCTCTTTGATCTTGTTTATATAATTGCATTTGAATCACTGCTTTCTTATCTAAAAGACATCTACTGAAAATTCATACTGAACCCCAAATAAAATGTGTTTAGACAAACAATTTCACAACATCTTCATCTAGAAACTCTGACATTATTGCAGCATGAAGATTTCCTCCTCGTATTTCAAAATAAAATTATCCACTTAAATTCATTCTTTGTTAATATTTATTAACATTAACAAAGAACATAAAAGGAGAGAAAAATAATGAAAAATGAGCCATGACATCATCTAAGAAAGTGTTGGTAATAAAACTTATTTGGGGTTTGAGTGCCCCAAATTTTACTCAAATATTCATTTTGAGACATGTATAATTATGGCTTATCTACACAAAGCTAAAGCAATTTTTCTGTGGAACTTCAAGGCAATTGGCATATATGTTACCAATTAAAACAAAACTTAAAAAATATATATTTTTCAGAGCACCTAAGTTTTTTCTTTGGACTTGAAAAATTAAGAAATAAAATGTATATGTGGGAAACAATTGCCATTTAAGCAAACAGCCAAAGCCAACAGTATCAGGCTGACTTAGAGCATATGCCGAGCCTACTTGACCTCTCTTTATTTTTCTTTTTAAAAAATTTTAATGTAGAAAAATCCCAAAATTGCTGATGCAGTTCTAAAATTAAAATTGGTTGGATAAGAAGTTGCAATATTAAAATCAATAGATCTAGAAAATCAATTTATATGAACATTATTGTATCTCATTGCAGGGCTGTTAAACCCTTGTCTGAAAATTTAAGCTGAGATGTTACGTGGCTACATCCCTGATGTGAGACACCAGGATCTGTGATCCCGGTCAGGGTGCTGACTCTGTTTCTACTGTCCTTGGAGCTTGACTTCTCTTTATTATTCATATATTTAAAGGTAATTTCCATGTTACTTTAACAGCACTTTCATATATTAGTATTCAATTAATCATGACTAATTTCCAATGGTTAAATATTTATTTATTTTGTTTGGGGGGGGCACACCTGGCAATTTTCAGGGCTTTCTCCTGGCTCTGTGCTCAGGGATCACTCCTGGAAAAACTTGGGGGTACCATATGAGTACAAGATGAGTACCCTCCCCACTGTACTATCCTCTAGCCCCAACATTGATTTATTTGACAAGTATTTACTCACAGCTTCTAGTGTTCAGTAGTCAATCAAACTTGAAAATACAGAAATCTCCCATTGTCCTCAGGGGAGGAAATCCTATCTCCACCACATCCCTCATAATTTGTTTTCTCTCTCCAGTTTTACCCTTTATTGTTTCCCACCCCACTCCCTATGTTCCTCAGTCCTCCATCATTTCTGTATTCGTCAGCCACACTAAACTGAGTTTCTCAAATTACACATCCTTGTCCCTCTTTATTTTATTCTCTCTCTCTCTCATACTCTCTCTCATAACCAATCCAATCCCCACTCATCTCATTTCATTACTACTCATTTTTCATGACCTAACTAAATACTCTTTCTGCAAAACCTTCCCTGGTTCCCCAGAGCTTTCTTGTTAGTGGTTTTGAGAGAATTAGCAAAAATATACAGAACATCTGGCACATAGCAGATGCTCAATGAAATCATAGCTCCAGTTACAAATACTAATTCCAGTAGTTATAAAAGTAGTAAAAAATAGGAATGGGTACAGGCAAATCTTCCTAGAAAGGTAACAGAGGGACACTATAGGATATATATCATAAATAAGCATTTCAGGCACCCCCTCCCCAAGTTTAGTAATATGAGCTGCTATGTAGTAAAAGGACTTTGATAGAGGTCAAAGAGCTAGTACACTGCCTTGCATGAGGTCAACCCCAGTTTGATCACCAACATTACATATGGTCCCCTGATCACGTCAGGGAATGATCCATGAACACAGAGTCAAGAGTAAGTTCTGGGCACTTCCAGATATGTCAGTAAATAAATAAATAAACAAATAAATAAGTAAGTAAAACCTTGGGGCTGGAGTGGTAGTACAGTAGGTAGGGCGTTTGCTTTGCACGCGGGTGACCTGGGTTCGATCCCCAGTATCCTATATGGTCCCCCAAGCACTGCCAGGAGTAATTCCTGAGTGCAGAGCCAGAAGTAACCCCTGTGTATCACCAGGTGTGACCCAAAAAGCCAAAAAAACAATAACCAAAAGAAGAACTCTGGCAATAAAAAAAGTGAAAATGAACTTGCCCCAAAAGATGTTATAAAACATTATTGAAGAGAGGGAGATTTCACTCCTCAGTAGGGTCAGCATAAAATTTTCCTATAACTCTTTAGTCAAACCTTATAACAAAGGCCAGCTTATTCATAGAATTATCTTATATATAACTTTTATATGTAAATTCTTTTCTCTTTTTTTTTAATTGAATCACCATGTGGAAAGTTACAAAGCTTTCAGGCTTAAGTCTCAGTTACACAATGCTCGAACACCCATCTCTTCACCAGTGCACATATTCCACACCAAGAACCACAGTAAACCTCACCCCCACCCCTTCGCTCTCCCAGCCCCCCACCCTGCCTATGTAGCTGATAAATTTCACTTTATAATACTCTATTGAGATAAAATTTTTAAATAAATCTATCCCTCACTATATTCAAAAAAGAAAGAGAGAAAGAAAGAAAGAAAGAAAGAAAGAAAGAAAGAAAGAAAGAAAGAAAGAAAGAAAGATAAGAAAGAAAGAAAGAAAGAAAGAAAGAGAGAGAAAGAGAGAGAGAGAGAAAGAAAGAAAGAAAGAAAGAAAGAAAGAAAGAAAGAAAGAAAGAAAGAAAGAAAGAAAGAAAGAAAGAAAGAAAGAAAGAAAGAAAGAAAGAAAGAGAGAGAGAAAGAAAGAGAGAGAAAGAGAGAGAAAGAGAAAGAAGGAAAGAAAGGAAGGAAGGAAGGAAGGAAGGAAGGAAGGAAGGAAGGAAGAAGGAAGGAAGGAAGGAAGGAAGGAAGGAAGGAAGGAAGGAAGGAAGGAAGGAAGGAAGAATAAGCATTTCAGGCACCCCCCTCCCAAGTTTAGTAATATGAGCTGCTATGTAGTAAAAGGACTTTGATAGAGGTCAGAGAGCTAGTACACTGCCTTGCATGTGGTCAACCTCAGTTTGACCAGTCAACCCCAGAAAGAAAGAGAAGAAAGAAAGAAAGAAAGAAAGAAAGAAAGAAAGAAAGAAAGAAAGAAAGAAAGAAAGAAAGAAAGAAAGAAAGAAAGAAAGAAAGAAAGAAAGAAAGAGGAGGTAGGGAGGGAGGGAGGGAGGGAGGAGGGGGAGGGAGGGAGGAAGGGAAGGAAGGAAGGAAGGAAGGAAGGAAGGAAGGAAGGAAGGAAGGAAGGAAGGAAGGAAGGAAGGAAGGAAGGAAGGAAGGAAGGAAGGAAGGAAGGAAGGAAGGAAGGAAGGTGAGCTTGCCCAATTTAACTTGCTTCATATGATTCCAAGCAAGAGACTAAGGTAAGAATACAGTACGTGTAAGAGTATAAGATGTTAGTTTCTTTTTTGTTTTTGTTTTGTTTTGTTTTGCTTTTTGGGTCACACCCAGCGCTGCTCAGGGGTTACTCCCGGCTCTGCACTCAGGAATTACTCCTGGGGGTGCTTGGGGGACCATATGGGATGCCGGAGATTGAACCCAGGTCGGCCACGTGCAAGGCAAACACCCTACCTTCTGTGCTATCACTACAGCCCCAAGATGTTAGTTTCTAATGGAACTAATGATTCTGGAATAAAAACATTGCTTCTCTTCAAGAGAAATTTGTTTGAAATCTCTTACTATTTAAAAGAATCTAGGCGGGGCTGGAGCAATAGCACAGTGGGTAGGGCGTTTGCCTTGCATGCGGCCGACCCGGGTTCAATTCCCAGCATCCCATATGGTCCCCCGAGCACCGCCAGGAGTAATTCCTGAGATGCAGAGTCAGGAGTAACCCTTGAGCATCACTGGGTGTGACCCAAACAGCAAAAATAAATACATTAATTAATTAAAGAATCTAGGCATGGGGGCCAGAGAGATAGTACAGTGGATAGTACCGCCTTGCATATTGCTGACCCGGGTTTGATTCCTGAAATCCCATATGGTCCCCTGAGCGCTACCAGAAATGACTCCTGAGCGCAGAGCTAAGAGTTGGTCTTTGTTCTTTAGCATATTATGAGATCATTAATGGGGCACCTTGCAGCATCCTTTTTTATTTAATTGAATCACTATGAGATCGACCACCACAAAGCTGTTTATGATCAGGTTTTAGTCATAGAGTGTTCCAACACCCATCCCTCCACCAGTGTACATTTCCACCATCAATGTTCCCAGTTTCCCTCCCATCACCCCTATTGCCTACCCCTATGGCAGGCACCTTTTCTCTCTCTCTCTCTCTCTCTCTCTCTCTCTCTCTCTCTCTCTCTCTCTCTCTCTCTCTCTCTCTCTTTCCCTCCCTCCTTTTGTCTATTATGGTTTGCAGTACAGGTGCCAATAGGTCATTGTGTTTATTCAGGAATTCAGCATTCTTATTGGAAAGGTACGTCTGGAGTATTTTTTTAATGTGTTTCATTCAGTGTGTTGGACATATTATATTAGACTTCTCTGTAGTGATTTTCAGTTTTCTTACTATATTCTTCAGATCCTTAATTTCTCATTGACGTTTACTTATATTTTCTCTTTCCTTGTTAGATCTCTCCTCTCCTGTATCCTTCATGTCAGTGAAAAACCTAATCATTGTTGCTTTGGAGCCGTCATTTGGGAGATCACATGGGGCTTGGGTCCTTCCAAGGTTTCTGGGGCCATCCATCTGTGCATGTCAGTTCCTCCACGTCCTCAGCGTGTCTGGTCCAAGGGCACCTTCCCATCTCTTGAGTGTTTCTCAATAGGTTCAGCTCCTCCTGAACTGGGGAGGGTCAATATTCAGGCAGGACCTACCTACTATGAGAGTGATAGGGGTGGCTCAGTTCTCGAGTTTGTAGGCTCCCTCCTGAGGTAGAGTGTGTAGGTTCTCACAAGTTCTGCCTGTGGGCAGGGATGGCCAGTATGTCTCTCCTGAGGCAGAGACCGTCCCAGACCTTTTACGACATCCTGACTAGCAATAACCCCAAACAATAAATAACAATGCACCCATATCAGAATTAGAAAACAGTTCTCAAAGGAGCTTAGAAATTTGAGACAATAGTCATCTTTCTGTAAGGTGCCAAATAAATGACAATGTATGCATACAATAGAATATTTGTGCTATTATTAGGAACAAGTGATTGATATGCGGTAATAACAATGGATAAAAGTCCACCAAATAATTATGCTATGTGAGGAAAGGCAGATAGCCTTCAAATAAGAGTTTTTAATCAAATGACTAAGGGATTATGTGATTAGTCAAAAGATTCAGTTTATGTAAAACTCATAAGGCAGATAAGTGGTAGTCTGGGGATAGGCTTGTGTGCTTTTATACACATATCTATAAAAAATATTTCCCTCTAAGATTGGTTGCCTCCTATTTTGAACTCCATCCAATGTGGTACAGTACTCTTGGTATGGGTAGGTGTGTTCCATGAAGTGTTGTGCGGCTGTGAATGCGGCCGTGTGGTCCAGGAATAGGTTCACTTTTGGGTAAGGCTCAGCCTGAAGTGTGTGGGGAGTGGCTGTGAGCATGGCAGCGGTTGAGTTCTGGAGGTTTCAGGCTGCTGGGTCCCTTAGGGTGGGGAGGGCTCTCACTAGCCCCCCTCTGGGACCCAGAATGAAATAGCCTGGCGTGGGGTCTGGTGGCATGTTATAGCGAGCATTATCTTATGCTCCCTTCCGGGAGAGAAGGACATGCGATCTGGATGGTGGCCAATGACAAGATGTTAGTTATCTCTTATAGAAGGGCTTAATGGCACCTGATCTTCATATTCTTTACTCTAAGGATACTTTTTGTAGCTTTTTCAGCAGTTTTTCATAACAATACAAAATACATTATTTCAGTTCTGCTTTGTGGCAGGGATTGGGGTTTGGGACGGAAACATCCAAACTATGGTGGTGGGAAAGTGTCATGGTGGTGGGACTGGTGTTTGAATATTAAATGTAATCAAATATTGTGAACTACTTTATAATTTTTTAAATAATTAAAAAAATTTTTTTAAATTGTCACAGAAAAATATTACACAGCAGACAAAACTGTTGCATAAGCCCCTGCTTATGGCGCTCTTGATGGCAGCCTTAGAAAACTAGCATATGTGTTTTATAATACATAAATTACACCTCCACAAAGTCTTTGAATCCAATAAAGAGGAAAAAATTGACTATTTTTCCACTTCATTATATACCATTTTTTCACTCTGCTTTTTATTTCCTATATTCTATTTAACATGCTAAGCTTGTTCTTGTGCCTGGAATTTTGCTTTTGTTATTTGTTCAATATAAAGATTTCATCCATCAAATAACCAAAGGTATTCTCACCATCTCAGCTTACAATATTTTTTTTCTCAGAAAAGTATTCCTACGGGCACTGATCAGGGGATGGGTGTTGGAACAATATACACCTGAAAATCAGTCATAAATATTTTTGTAACTTTGCAATTCACAGTGAATCAGCTTTTTTCAAGTCCTCCCTTGCCACAAAAATCTACTGTGCAGATTGTCACTTTTACCCTACTGCGTCTAACATTCATATTCCATTTTTATTCTATTTGTCACCTTCCAACTAGAGTCCAAGAATCCTAAGTGGAGGACTTTGTCACTGTATATTCAGAATTCAAATCAACTTATCACATATAATAGGTGTGCAACAAATGTTTACTGAATAATAAAGAAGTAGAAATACAGATGCTACTCCGGGAGTTCATAACTATGTATGTGGAGAGGTTAGCTTATATCCCATACATGGTTACAGGCAATTTTTGCTGAAATCCAAATTTCCTGATATCTTTTTTTATTGCATTAGAAACTTAACTTATTTTCAAAGAAAAAAATATTACCCAAAATCTCAGAATATGAATTCTCAGATATGGTCTTGGAATATGAATCAGATTTATTCTTCTTCCTTCAAGTAGTGGATACTTTTCTAATTTATAAGAGGACCTAAGCAGATATTAGAAAAAATAAGGTTTAGAGCCAGAAAAATAGCTCAAAGATCAAAAATAGCTCACAGGGCTAGTGTAGTGCAATAATGGATTGCATGCAAAATCCTATATTTGATCTTCAGCATCACATGGTCCCCCGAGCACTGCTGGCACTGACCACGTGAAGTCTGAGCTGAGAAGTCACATCAGAATAGTCTGCCACTTAAAATAAAATTTGCTTATTAAACTCCTATTAGTGATTTAATCATAAAATAATACAGATAATTAATAGCAAGTAGAATTGGATCTAATTTATACACTGTTCATTTTATTATCCTGAAACTCCCTACTGGAGATGTAATTGGCTTAGTATGTATAAAATTAAACCAATGTCGATTTCCCTTCTTTTGTGTAGCTCTGAAGCTCCTCCTATCCTAGATCTGTATAAACTGACACAAGATTTTTCCATCTTTTTCAAAAGTTTTTGAAATTAAGGTGATGCATAAAAGTTAATCAGAATTATTAGTATCTTATGTAATACAATTCACAGTGTAATAGTGCAAAAGTCAGAATAGTATCAAGTTTTCCTGTTCTGTAAAACAAAACTTGCTTCTCTATCCCTTAATATAAGATCTTTTATTCTATTCTTGTTACTTTATATAACTAGATATCAGTAACTAGATATTGTTTCTTCTAGCTAAATAATATGAGCAGAATTAACTGTACTCACAATAACAGTTGTAACAACTTCCCCAAACTAACCAATATGTTACCAACCTTATCAAAGATTATTTCAATTTCACTAATGTTTGTGTAGTATATCTATTATTGTATGTTTGCCAGATTTTCTATGCAAAAATCAATAAAAGATTTGCTACCAAATTGTGGTAGCCGAGAAATAATAAATTAATAATATAGTTAATTTCCTTCACTACATGTACATAAAAATCAACCGAAATGAAAAAAGCTGGATATAATGGATCACATTTAGTATGTTTCTATTTACTTGAAATATATGGAATACGTAAATCTATAGGAACAGAAAACAGATTTATTCTGCCACTGATTAAGGTGACTGAAGTGGCCATGAACTCCACATTACTCTTTTTTATTTTATTTTAATCTTTTATTGAATATCCGTGATACCTTTACAAATCTGTTCATGATTGGTTTTCAGTCATACAATGATCCAACACTCATCCCTCCACCAGTGTACATTTCCCACCACCAATGTCCCCCATGTCCCCACACATCCCCGAACAGCCCCCTGCCTCTATAGCAGGCACTTTTCTTCTCTCTCTCTCTCTCTCTCTCTCTCTCTCTCTCTCTCTCTCTCTCTCTCTCTCTCTCTCTCTCTCTGTGAATTATGGTTTGCAATACAGGTACTAAGAGGTCATTGTGTTTTTTCAGGGACTTCAGTATTTTTATCAGGAAGGTAAGGCTGAAGTAGCTTTTTTAATTGTGTGGCTGCTTCGAGGTGTGGATGTGACTGCTGAGACTTCTGGAAGTACAGGGAGGTGAGGGGGTAGCCCATCCCTACTCGGACTGGAGATTTCAGTCACAAAACCCGCATACCTGAATTTTCAGCAGATTATATCTTGGTGAGCTCCATCCCAAGATGTTGGATTGTTGGAGCAAGTGACTGCCAGAGTTCTGCTTCGGTGGGCACCAGGCTGACCTGTCCTCCTCCAATTTACCCTGGTCTTTTCAGCCATGCATGGGTCTAAGATTAACTGCTGCTTTTGATCTTTCTTTTTTTAACTTTTAATTTAATTTTATTTTTATGAAGTTGTTTACAATTATTCTTTACATGTAATATTTAAACTCTAATCACACCACCATGCACCTTCCCACCACCATGTGTGTGTGAAGATTGTTGTATTTCATCCTAGAGCCATTTAATGATCTCTTTCAAGATTTATTTATGGGTCTCTGAGACAAGGTTGATAAATGAGTTTGTATAGCTGAGCTGGAGGTGGTTTGTGGGCTTGGCTCCCACATACCTAACTTTGGGCATTTAATTTCTCGGGAAATTTGGTCCTGAGTTGCTGGGGTCCAGCCAGAGACACAGAAGCAATTTTGGGATGTCAGGAAGCCTGAAGGCACTATCAGGCTGCAGATGCACTTGCCCTGGGGGTACAGGTTGACCTGCTGGTGGCACTGCAGCCCCCAGAGCTTTTCTTTTAGAGTAATGAAAATGTTTTAGAACTACATTAAGGTGGTGCTTGCACAGCCTCATGGATGTATTAGATGTCATAGCACTGTTTCCTTCAAAATGTTTTATTGTGGGGGCCAGAGAGATAATATAGGAGTACCTGTCTTCATGCAACTGCTTTAGCAAACCCAGATTCAATCCTGGGCACCACATATGGTGCCCCAAGATTGTCAGGGTCACTCCTGAGCACAAACCCAGGTATAGTCCTGAGCACTTCAGGTGTGGCCCAAAACTCTCCCCCCAAATTTTTCTTAATTAGAAAAATGGAGTTTTATAATGATTAAAAGATAATTTAACCAAAACCAAAATAGCATATTACTTATGTGCCTCAAAATAAAATTAAGTTATATTAAATGCAAACTATAAATGGAATAAAAGAATAAAAATTTAATCTAAAACTACAGCTGAAAAAGTTAACATGTTTTTCTTGGTTTATGTAAATTCTAGACTAGAGAGATAACACAGTGGAAAAGTGCTGGCTATGCACTTGCCCAACTTGAGTTCAATCCCTGGTACCACATACGGTTCATACCACATACCTGAGCAAGGACAGGAGTAAATCCTGAGCACAGAGCCACGAATAAGACTTGAAAACTACTGGGTGTATTGACTTACAATAAATAAGTAAATAAAAGAAAAATATTAGAAAAAATAGAGGAAACTATCAATCCAGTAGACCCTCTTGTCTTACTTGACATATATAGAACATCACACCCGCCAAAAGCAATGTGTACATTACTCACAAATGCACAGAACACATGGGACATGCTTATATTCTGGGTCATAAAACACATCTTAAGCATATTTTAATTATAACTATATTGAATATAGGTTCTTAAGGAAATGGAATCAAAATATCCACAATGGAGGAATCTGAAGAGTAGCCAAATTAATTAAACAATATATCCCTTATCTTGAGATTCTCCTGCATCTCGTCTTCTGAATGTGTCTGTATACTTTCTGCTCTCTCCTCTTTGGAGTGCTCTTCTGGAATGCATTGCTTGTACTCGCTCCCTCTTGGATTTCCAGAACAGAGTTACTTTACTTCGCTATTCATCTCCTTCCTAAAATTCTTTTCTGCAAGGGTAGACCACAGACTGGGAAATCTGGGCAGAACTCAGGACTGACTATACTTTTTCCTGCAAAGAACAGACTTGCTTCAAACTAAGGCTTCAAACCACTCCCTTACGAGTGGCTGGGACCAGTTCCCAGACCCCGGAGATCAAGCAGAGCTCAGGTGTAGAGGGGGCACTAACATCCATGGGTGTAGATTCTCAGGGGAGATTTTGCCAGTCTGAACATCCCCTCTGAGCACTTCTCCGAGGAGGCCACAGTGGGTCTGTAGCATTTGCTCCCAATGCTACTGCCTTCCTTGTTCCCCACTTCCCATTATGCACAACATGAGGAGAGACAGCCAGGACTCAAAAGAGACTCACCTTCATGAACCACCTATGACATGTGCTTCTTTGGAAGATCCACTTCTCCCACATTCCTTACGCTCATTCCTTCAATCCCAGTAACCACCATATTTTGCACAGTCTACGAGTTATATTTTGTTGTGTTTTGCCAGTTTGATGTGGTTTTTGTTTTGTTTTTCAATTTTTCACCTGGTGGTTCTCAGGACTTACTCCTGGCTCTGTGCTCAGGGATCATTCCTTGTAGGGAACAGAACTGTATGGGATGCTGGGGATCAAACCCAGGTTAATACGTGCAAGACAATCTCCGGCCCTGGATTTATATTTTTATATTCCACATATGAGTAAAACCAGCTGGTAGTTGTCTTACTTAGTGAAGAATGATGGGATAAGTGTTAGACTATAGCTGTCAGTGCTCAACGACTATTCCTGATTCTGTACTCAAGAGTGATGCCTAGCAGTACTCATATGTGATGCCAGGGATCAAGTCAGAGTTGCAGCCAACCCCTTGAGCACAGAACCTGTAGTAATTCCTGGGCACTGCCAACTGGTCCAAAAACAATTTTTCAAATAAAAAATGTTGCCAGGGATGTTGCAAGGCAGTAAAGCATTTGCTTGCATCTGTAAGGCCATGGGTTTGATCCCTGACACAGGGTGGGGGGAAAGACCATAGGTTTAAAAGCACTAATATCAACATTGTTCTGGCACATAGAACTGGAAACAAAGAAAAATTCCACAATACAATTATTATACAGCAGGTTATGTCAACAACAACAACTTAGTGTAACATTAGAGTCTTAACTTCTTATTCAAATGCCACAAAGTATTAAAGGGAGCATTGCACAGACCTAGGATAAATTCATCATCAAATCAGCAATGTGCTACAGCTGGAGAAAAGGTATGGTTGAGGGTCTTATACCTTTAATCAAATGATCTGGCACAAAGCAAATAGATTTCACCTAAAATCCGTTGGCCAGAATTTATCATATATTTTCACCAAGGTGGATGGTGAAGTGCGATCTTCTCAGCTGCTTGAAAGGAGAGGAGAAACTGGACAAGGGGAATCATAAAAGTTTCTACCGTGTTCTTTCAGAAGAGAGATACAGTACAGTAGGTAAGGTGCCTTTCTTATTTATGGCTGACCCAGATTCAATCCTTAGTACCCCAAATGGTCTGCTGAGCCCTGTCAGGAGTAACCCTTGAGCATAGCCAGGTGTGACAGAATAAAACACATATAAAACAATAACTTCGAACTATACCATGAGTTAAATGACATTTGTGTGTTACTAAGTACAAAGCAAGACTCTGAAAAATATACATAATGTCTTATTTTGTAAATTAACATCATCAGCAAATCCATGTAACGTACATGTATAAAATATCACTAACTAGGAACCAGAGGGGAAGCTCAATGGACTAGAGCACATGCAGGAGGCTGGAGTTTGATCCCTGGCACAGGGTCTCCTGAGCACCACTGGGAGTGATCCCCAAGCACTGGCCCAGATGTAGCTACTGCGTGCAGTATCAAGTACAGCACCAAGACCAAACAAAAAATGCATTTAACCAAACAACAGCTATGTCTCTCTCACATAGGGAAAGACACAGTTGAAGTCCTTGTCAAGTTTCCCTAGGAGAGAGTGATTTGGCAAGAAGAAGCCTGATCTCCGTGAAGAGAACATGTTAAAGCACATGAAAATGAAAAGAGAGCACTGAGTTTTTTTATATGATCATACTGAGGTTTGGGTGTCAGTTATGTGTATGTGCCCAGAAATGAAAATACATTTTAAATCTACACTTTTCTTTTGATTTTTATTGCTTTTATAGATTTCATACTTACTTGTTGAAGACAAATTATCTTTTTATTACTCTACAGCTCTCATCTCTAAGATATTTTTAACTTTAAGCGACATTGTCTTATCTGTCTCCTGTTTGCCATTTCCTATTTCTAACAGTTGACTTGCCACTGATTAAAGTTCATGCTGTATTACTACAGCCTGTGTACTATTAATTATAGTGAATTTAGGTTGCCTGAAGTATGAATAATTTATTTCTACCCTTTATATCAACCAACGCAAATTGCTCTTTGACATCATTAATTTACATGTACATGAGGCAAAAGATATTTTATTACTGCTAAAATAATAAAGTTATGGATATTTATTTTAGAAAAGGTATTAGATCTAATCCAAAAGTCTGGAACATAAGCCTCAGTCTAAGACATTTTCCTGTCTTTGTTAGGACTAAAGAGCTACAATAGCTCCACTCTGTTCCAATTTACTTTTTAAAAATTTAATTTTATTTGATTGATTACATTCAATATTTCAACAACAATCCCACCACCATTACACCTTCCCACCACCATTATTTCCAAGTTTACCACCACCACTCAAGCCTGCCTCACAGGCAGATACAAGATTATTTTGTATTGATTGTTATGAATAGTACAAGATGTCTATAAGGGTCTATTTTACAGTGATTCAGCTAAAAACAAAAAGAAAAAATAGTATGAGATATTGCAGCCGTTAAAGAAGCCCCACCCTCCTGGGATTCTAAAAATTAATATAATTGGGGTCCGGAGCCATCCTTGCAGCGAGCTGCTGGGTTCCGAGATTTATTTGTGAATCTCTGGATCATGGCTGTTAATGTGCTTAAATGGGACCCAGAGGGAGTTGGTGGACTTTACAGTCAGGACCCTGGAAGAGCAGGGAGATGGGAAGGAGTGTCCCGAGTCCCGAACCCTTGAGGCCTGGTGTTTTCAGTCACTGGTCCCACAATCATATGGTCCCACATACCTGGGTTTTTCAGTGGATTTATTCTCTAGCATAGGAGGCCCAGGATGGGCCTGTGAAGATTGGCCACAAGGATGGTGGTGATTGGAGGTTAGGGGCTGCCAGGGTTCATCTGATACAGGCAGAGAGAGAGAGAGAGAGAGAGAGAGAGAGAGAGAGAGAGAGAGAGAGAGAGAGAGAGAGAGAGAGAGAGAGAGAGAGAGAGAGAGAGAGAGAAGAGAGAGAGAGAGAGAGAGAGAGAGAGAGAGAGAGAGAGAGAGAGAGGACATCTGCTCCCATCTGAGGTGCCCCATGAATTAGCCCTGCAGATGGCCTGGAGCCATCCTTACAGTGAACTGCTGGGTTCCAAGATTCATTTGTGAGACTCTGGATCATGGCCATTAGTTAATGCACTTAAATGGCCCAATTTACTCTTAATGGTCTGAAACAAAAATCTTCAACTTGGAAAATGGGGGACAGGAAGATATTTTCACCCTCTTGCAAAATTTAAAACGCTGTACTTTAAATAATTGGATATTGCTTTCTTTGATTAAATTCTATTCTAGTTTCCAAACCCCCCAAAAGTTCGATTTTACAACATAACAAATAGCATCTTGTATAAAATACCCATGGTCTGTTACTTCTATTTTAATCTCATTCATTATATAGCTTTCTCTTCTGCTTGGATTTCCACCTTTTTATATGCTTGATCACTCCTATTATGTCCCAAATTCGGATTGATAAAAGTCTACTATGAGCCCCAACATGGCACACATGTGCACAGCCCATCAGCCCCAAGAGGCAGCATCAAGCTGTGCCTGGATTCCACTTGTACACAGTGCAGGAGATGGTCCCTGCCACCCGAGCTCTCAGGAGCCGTGGACTCAGGATGGAGTAATGAATTAATCAGTCCTAATCTTACCCAGGCTTGTGGGAGTTGTTGCCTTTCCCTCACAGAAAAGAATTTCAGGAGGAGACATTGTGACATATAACAAGTTTATTAGATAAGTAAATAGGGAAGGGAAAAGGTAGGCTAAGGCATGTGCTCAAGGAAGAACACAGGCTTCTCCGGGGCAGAGAGAGCCAGCACACATTCCAGTGTTGAAGTATGAAAGTTCAAAACTCACAAGGGCAGATGTGGGTGGCATGTGTTCAGGCAACATGAAGACAGCATGGGTGGTGGTGGAAGTGCATGCCACTTCCTCTGCCAAGTCACTTTATACTTTTCCCAAATTGTTCCACCAGTTCGTTGCTAGGATGGTTGTCAAGGGGAAGAATTTGGAGTAGTTGATGTTTGTTTGATGTTAGCACGGTCTTTGATCCAGCAGTGGAGCCTCTCATCACAGCTACCTCTCTTCTCAGGAACCCTCCTGCACACACCCTGCAATTCTGCATCCACTTCAATGGTTTTCCAGGCTCCTGGATGGGAACACTACAATTCTATCAGTTCTGTCACTTCTGCTTGTAGTTTTCTCATTTCTGCTCTCATTCTTTCTTGTTACCATTGTTTCTCTGAGCTCATTAAACATTTGTGTCGTGCTGTCCGCTAAGTCTTTTCTGAGAGGTTATAGAGCTCATTTTTGGAGCTGATAGTCTTCTGGGCTATTATCTTCACTCCTTGGACTTGTTGGCTTTTATGCAGTTTCTCCACGTCTGTTATTATCTGGGGTGAATTTTCGTACTTCAGTCCTGTCAGGATGCTCTTGCTGATTTAGCTCCTAAAGGCACTAAGGGGTAAACTAGGATCCTTGGCTTTGGTGGAGATATTGGTACCTTCATTGTGAAGTTAGAGTAAAATTCTCCAATTTCAGTATGTGGACAGTGGAGGGTGAAGTCAGTCTTTTACAGACTTCTGGGCAGCACTGGGCATGTCACTGGGAAGCTACTGGAAGGCACTGAAACCCAGGACTTCTCAGGGGCAGAGGTTGAGCTGGGGCTTCAGGTTGGGGTGCTCACATTCCTCCTGGACTCCAGGCTGACTCCCATGGGTGCCTGGTTTGTTGGCATGCTCACCTGAATAGATGGTAGTTTTGGGGACAGCATAAGAGAGCTGGAGGCAAGCAAAGACACCCAGGACTTTTCTGGAGTGGGGGGTTTGGCTCTTTTTTGTTTTGGGGCCACAACTGGTGGTGTTCACACTGCAAAATTGCTCTGGCTCTGCCTTTATTTAATTTTAAGTAGTATGTTGCAGAATAGCCTGCAGAGGAAAGAGACAAAGATACACATTCAAGGGTCAAGTAGATAGTATAGCAGGTAGGGGTTTGTCTTGTACATGGCTGACCTGGGTTCAATCCCTGACACCATATATAATCCCCTAAGCATGACCATGAGTGATCCTTGAGCACAGAGCCAGGTGTGTCCCCCAAACAAACAAAAAACCCACACACACTCAGAGGAACAAGAAAAAATCAAATTTGTTTAGCACCAGCGTGGGCCCAGCGGGGTTGCCTCTAAAGACTGAGCACTTATACAGGGTATCTCGCCCAGTAGGAGTGTGGTCTACACTGGAAACTCAGGCTGAAGCTGTAAGTAGGTCATATCACACAGGACAGGTGATATGGAAGATAAAATGTCAGGGTGGTATCATGATGAACAAAAGGAGGAATGGGAATCAGGCTTCCCCTGACAGGTAGTTTTACAGAGGTGAACAAAAGTGGGAATGGGAACCGGGCTTCCCTGTGTAGGAATCAGACTTATATTTACAAAATAAGGACAAGAATCAGGCTTTCCTTCACAAGTATGGCCTCCATCCATACTAGTACTACTACACAAGCCAAGAACCTAGCAAAGGCGACTGGCAGCCTGTTCTTTTACAGAGACTACATTTACTTCTAGCTCCTCTTGCTGGTTTGAGATTCAAGAAATGTTTAGTTCTTCAGTTAGGTCTGTACCCCTTTCACCAACAGATACATGTTACCCAGAGCTGTGCTGTTCTCCTGAGGAAAGCGCCTCCATTTTCCATACCTGGATTAAGAAATACCCCTCTTTGATTAAATTCCCAGAGACTGGCCACATGCAGAGGGAGTAAGTCCTTAAGGGCGAGTGCAACTGACCCAAGTAGAACTTGGGGCCTTGGGCCCTGCCCAGTACTGCCTGTGAGACTGCGTTGTGGACTTTCCTACCCTTTCTGATGATTTCTGTTCTTTTCTTCTAGGTATGCTATTCTTCAAATTCCCTATTCTTTTTCAAAAGCAGAAACTCCAGAATAAATGCTCATTTTGGTTTTTTATTTTTTTGGATTTTGGGTCCTGTCAGTGTTCAGGGCTTACTCCTGACTCCTGGATCTGTGCTCAGGAGTCACTCCTGGTGGGGCTTGAGGGACCATACAGTGCTGGGACTTGAATCTGAGTCAGCTGTGTAAGGCAGGCACTTTACCAGATCCCAGTTCTGCTGACTATATATATGGCAGAGTTGTTTCCACTGGGGATTGTCTAAACCCTTGCTTTGTTTTTTCACACTCTACAATTGAGTGAGGAATCTGCTATTTTTATTTTTCCAACTCACTTCAGTTAGCATGACTTCCTCTGATTACATTCAAGTTACAGTGAATAGCAAGATTTTATCTTATCTCAAAGCTGAGTATACTATTCTGTTGTGTATATCTACCACCATTTCTTTATCTACTCATATGCTGTGGACATTGTGCTGCTTCCAGCTACTGGCTATTGTAAATAATGCTCTATGCTTTTTGGTTGTGCCTGTGGGAAAGAGAATCCTGAATCTCAGAATGCTGTTAATCCACCATCTTGCCCCACCCCTTCTTCTGAACATAATTATTTTTTTTGCTCTGGTGCATTTTTCAGAAATTATATGAGCAAAAACCTTAGACTTTGTCAAGTTTTCTTCTGAACCTGATTGTTAGAACCAACTCTAAAAGCTAAAGAGTCGACCTGTACCTGCGGGGCAAGTACATCAGCAGCTTAATGGTGCCTTCAGACGTCCTAATATCCCAAAATTGCCACTGTGCCTCTGGCTGGAACCCAACAACTTGGGGCCAAGTTTACCAAGAAATTAAACAGCAAAAGTTAGGTATGTGGGATCCACTCCCACAAATCACCTCCAGCTCAGCTATACAAGCTCATTTATTGGCCCTATTTCAGAGATCTATAAATCTTGAGAGCGATTAAAAACTGCAGTTAGGGCCAGCGGTTCGATGCTCTGTGGGTGAGTGAGTACGCCCTGCAGGGCATATGCCAATAGTTTATTTCTCTGGAAAAGATGGAAACAAGGGCCATGATCCAGAGACATGCAAAAGAATCTCCGAACAGAGCAGCTCATTGCAGAGATGCTTCTGGACTAAGCCAGGCCGACTTCACAAGGGTGCCTCAGATGGGGGTAAGGCGTCATCAATCCACCTGCCTCCTAAAAAACCCTGGCGGCTGCCAGCTTCCAGAACCCAATGAGAAGTGCAGGTACACGGGTTCAGTGACAGCAAACTCCAGGCCTCAAGGGATAGGAGGTGGGTCAGTCCCTCTCATCCCCAATCCCCATGGGACCCTGGAGGTCACACACATAAACTGCCTCCAGCTGCTACTTAAGCTCCTTAACGGCCATGATACAAAGACACACAACCAAGCAGCTCACTGCAGAGATTTCTCCAGACCCTAATTATTTAAATTTTAGAATTCCAGGAGCATGTGGTCACTCTCATGGCCGCACATCTTATGCTATTCATAACAAGCAATAAGAAGAGTATGGGGGAAGACTGTCTACCACAGAGGCAGGGGGAGGGGTGTGATGGGAGGGAATACTGGAGTTCTTGGTGGTGGAAGATGTGCACTGGTGGAAGGTTGGGTGATTGATCATTGTATTACTGAAACTGAAACAGTAAAAGTTTGTAACTATCTCATGGTGATTAAAAAATTTTTAAAAAATAAAATTAACATTCTGAATAAAAAGTAATGTGGAGTTCATATCCAATTCAATCAGCTTAATCAATGGCTGAATAAATAGCAGTACTTCTACATTAAAAATAATTAAATCAAAGCTAAAGAGACAAATATAGGCTACTATAACTATTAATGTCACAATTTTCAAATTTACAGTATTTGATCTTATTTTAAAGCATACAATAAATATTTTGGTTAAGTTTCAATTATTTTAAGAATCCTTAATATGATGTATATATAAGGTTTTCTTATTCAACAAATTCTGAGTACCTATCATGTACCAGATATTGTTCTAGGCACTCAGATACATCAATAAACAAAAATGTAGCTTTATCAAGTTTATATTCCAGTGAGGAAAGACAAAAATAAACATACTGAAATTTTAACTTTGGGAAGATGAAGAACAAAGGAGGTGAATTGCCAGGACTAGAGATACTCTGCTCTTCTTTTTATAATAATAGACTCAGAAAATAATTTTGGTTTGGTCACATAACCCTTTTTCAAAATATCCTGAGAAATCGATCATAGTTTTACCTCAAAGTTAGGTATGAACATACTCTGGTATGCTAGGGACTGACTCGTGGTCTGCTAGCTGTGTGCAAGGCAAAAGTCCTACCTGCTATACTACTGCTCCTGCCTGAGGTGATCTCTGTCTTATTGTAAGTTTCAATAAGAAAAGAGGGTGCTTGGGGCTGGAGTGATAGCACAGCGGGTAGGGCCTTTGCCTTGCACACAGCCGACCCGGGTTCGATTCCCAGCATCCCATATGGTCCCCTGAGCACCGCCAGGAGTAATTCCTGAGTGCAGAGCCAGGAGTAACCCCTGTGCATCGCTGGGTGTGACCCAAAAAGCAAAAAAAAAAAAAAAAAAAAGAGGGTGCTTGGGCCCGTTCAGGCACAGGACTCTAGCGTTCAGTGGCCAAGAGTCGCCTCCCGAGGATGGTCACATCCGAACCGCAGCGGGGCACTGGAGTGGGGCGGCGCCAGCCCAGCCTCCAAGTGGCCCCGGCCGCCGGAAGTCACGCCCTCGACCCACCCTCAGCACCATCTTGCCACATTCAACAGAGAAGAAGACAGGCATTTTGGTGAGCAACGCGGCCAGACAATGCTCCGGACCCGAAACCAGGCCAGCAACATCGGGGATCCATTAGCAGCTGCGCGACTATTTCTAAAAACTGAAAACATACAATCTTTTAATGGAAAACTAATTATCAAATGCTTCCTTAGTAGGGCTGTCTTTCTTGAGGGGAAACTCCAACAATAGTGAGTTTTGTGTTGAAATATGGAACGTAATCAAGGTAAAGAGAAAATGAAGTGAAATTCATCAGTTATACAGTTGGGGGTGGGCGGCGGGGGCTATACTGGGGATTTTGGTGGTGGAATATGGGCACTGGTGAAGGGATGGTGTTTGAATATTGTATAACTGGGACATAAACCTGAGAACTTTGTAACTTTCCACATGGTGATAAAATAAAAATTAAAAAAAAAAAAAGTCCCATCATCGACCTTCTCATCCTCAGCATCTAGTCCTTACCGTCTAGTCTTCAGCATCTAGTCCCCAACATCTTCAACATCTCATCCTCAGCATCTAGTCTTCAGCATCTAGTCCCAACATCCTCATCCCCAACATCTAGTCTTCAATGTCTTCAACATCTCCTGTCCAACATCTCGTCACTTTCTTCTTCCCAGAATCTAGTCCCCTTTTACCCCTGACAGCATAGTTATATAGAAATCATGAAGGGTGGGGATACAAAGGTGGGGTTGAAAATTATCATAACAACAAAAAGAAGTAAAGCCACTCCTTTGGGAGATTAACTCAAGGACAAAATCTCATTTAAGGAGATTAGTCCAATTAATCTAGGAGATCCACTCAAGGGCGGGATTCCATCCAGGGTGTATTGCTTTCTTCTTTCCTCAGATAGTAATCTACTTAAATAGTCATAATAGATTTGCTTTACTTGTTTTATTTCTCTGCTTGTCTACTCCTGAAATTCTTTTCTGCGAGCAAGACGAAAACCCTGGGTAAGGCCTGGAACTGGCCTCTCCTTTCCTGCAAAGAGAAAATCCTCGCTCTAGCCTGAGTCTGTGGCTTCCTGAGAAATCGGGTGGCGGGGATCAAATCCCGTTTCAAGAAGACCAAGCAGCTGTCAGGTGTGGCCTGACAGCCACCTGGTAGAGCTGGTGGGGCTCAGGCCCATGCTGAGCAGGGGGCTCATCTCAGACTTTCCCAGCAGATCCCAGGTAGCAGAGGTGAAGTGGGAAGTGACCATCTTTCTCTCCTCCCGACTGATGCGAGCCACCTGTGGGGTCCACTGACATCATACCCACTGTACTATCTCTCTGCCCTTGTACATTTACTTATCTGTTTGCCTTTTGGGGCCACACCTGACAATGCTCAGGGGTTGCTCCTGGCTCTGCACTCAGGAATTACTCCTGGCGGTGCTCAGGGGACCATATGGGATGTTGGGAATCGAACCTGCATCGGCCACATGCAAGGCAAATTCCCTACCCACTGTGCTATTGCTCCAGCCCCATAGGTCAGCCGCTTTTGAGGCCAGTGCCATGCTCATTGTACTATCTCTCTGCCCTTGTTTGGTTTTTATGGTTTGTGGCCACGTCTAGCTGTTCTCAGATTACTCTTGGCCCTGGTGCTGAGGGATCAGGCCTGTCAGTGCTCAAGGAACTATATGCCATGCTCAGGATTCAACTGGGCTTACCTGCGTGCAAAGCAAGTCTGACTGTCTGACTTCCGGGGGCTGGAGAGACAGTACAGCAAGCAGGCACTTGCCTTCCACATTCCTGACCCAGGTTCGATTCCCGGCATCCCATATGGTTCCCTGAGCACCTTCAGGAGTAATTCCTGAGTACAGAACCAGGAGTGAAAATCTAAGGTTTAGAGCAATAGTACTATAAGGAAAGTGCTTGCCTTGCACACAGCTGATCTTGTGCTCAATCCTCGACATCTCATGTTCCCTTCCCCAGAGCACCACCAGAAATGATTCCTGAGTGCACAGCCAGGAGTAAGCCCTGAACATCACTGGGTGGGGTTCAAAAACAAAAATTTTTGAAAATTCATTATTGGAGGGGTGGGGGCCACATCTGGTGGTGTTCAGGGGTTATTCCTGGCTCTGCACTCAGAAATTACTCCTGGTGGTGCTCAGAGGACTATATGAGGTGTCAGGGACTGACCTGAGTCAGTCGCTTGCAAGGCAAGTCCCCTATCTGTTGTACTATTATCAGGCCCCCAATGATTTTTTTCCTTTATGGGCCACATGTACAGGTGTTCAGAGCTACTCCCAGCTCTGTGCTCAGGGGTCCCTTCTGTAGATACTTGGGACCATGGAGTGCTTGGGAACCAGATCTGGGCTGTATTCAAAGCATGTACTCCAGGCTGTTGGTGTGAAGGGTGGGGAAGGGGGGGGTGCACCCAGTGGTGCTCAGGGCTTGCTCCTGGCTTTGTAGTCAGGGATCACTTCTGGGGGAAACTCTGCGGAATTATATGGGGTGCTGAGATAGAATCCGGGTCAGCCAGTTACCTTATGTACTATCTCTCGAGTGCCCCCTTCAGAATTTAAAACTAAATTATAATATAAATCTACCTCAGCCAATTGTTTGCTGCCCTTGAATGAATGCTACTGGGGAGGATTTCCAAAGTTATTCAGAGCTTTGCATTAAGCCAGGAAAGGGTTATTGTCATTGAAAATACCCCCCTCTCCTCGTTTTATTCCCCAGACCCTGCTTGCAAAAAAATGTAGTCAGGCTCCAAACAGATGAAATTTGTTGCCCATGTCTCAGATAAAGGCTGAGAAATGGAAGCAGAGAGGAGTTGGTAGATGGTTTTGCTGGAGCAGACAGAGGCCAGCACAGAGCTGAAAGCTTTAAGGCTTGAATCATCCAGTGGATGGCAGAGTTGCTTATCCTGAGATTTTTTTTTTTTTGCCACAACTAGCGATATTCAGGGGTTACTACTGGCTCTGTACTCAGGAATCACTCCTGGGAGTGAATACATAATGTATTTGTGTGAGTGTGTGCATGTGTGTCTGGGTGAGCCCGGGGACAAAACCCAGCCTATCAGCACTTCTCTTTCCTTTGTGGGGCCAGGATCAAACCCAGGTCCTCATCCATCCAAGACAAACGCTCTATCCTGGAGCTGAAAAAACTTGCCTTTTGTTGCAGGGGGCATGCCTGGTGGTGGCTGGGGGCACCATGTGGTGCCCAGAGAGGGGGCCTGGTATGCCTGTGACAAATGGGCACTAGCTGGGGCGTGGAAGTTTTTGTTTGTGGGTTCTATTTTTTTCTGTTTTGAGCCGCACCTGACGGTGCTCAGGGCTGACTCCTGGCTCTGCACTCAGGAATCACTCGTGACAGGGTTCAAGGGACCATAATGGGTGCTGAAGATTGAACCCATGTCGGCAAGTGCCCTGCTCACTATACTATTGCTCTGACCCCTAGAGGTTACACTTTCATTTCTAGTTTTTGTGCCACACCTGCCATTACTTCAGGGTTACTCCTGGCAGTGCTTGGATGGACCTTATGGGTCTACCGTGTGCAAGGTAAACCTCCCCGCTGTACTATCCATTGTGCACCTCGCCTCTCTGGTTTACATTAATTTTTTGCTTTTGGATCACACCCAGTGATGTACAGGGGTAATTACTCCTGGCTCTGCACTCAGGAATTACTCTTGGCGGTGCTAGGGGACCATATAGGATACTGGGAATCGAATCTGGGTTGACCACGTGCCAGGCAAATGCCCTACCCACTGTGATATCACTCCAGTCCCTCTGGTTTACATTTTAAGAAAATATTTTATGGCAAAATCTCCTGCCCCCATGCCAGGTGGTCTTCACCGGGGCCCCATGGGAGGGGGGCGGCTTGAGTTTCCCTCCCTACACCAAGCAGAGCCCCGGCAGCCAAAAACCTCCAGAACCCAGCCACAGCCATGCTCAGGGCCACTCTCCACACGGTCGGATGAGCCTCATCCATGAAGGAACCAAAACAGAGGAACTCAGGTATGCGGGACCCGTGGCTGAGATCTCTAAGCCTGCTTGGATCAGGATTGGGCCTCCTCCATCCAGATCCCCAGTTTTCCAGTAGCTTGTCAGTCACACCCACAAACTGCCTCCCCCCACACCATGTAATCTCACCAATAGCCAAGTTCTAGAGATTATAAAACAAAGCTCCCGGAAGAGAGCAACACAATTTTTCCTAGAGTATGCAGCTGCATTAGCGGCTGTGTGACCTCTTTATTTATTTATTTATTTATTTATTTTCCAGCACGGCAGAGCCTGGCAAGCTACCCGTGACGTATTTGATATGCCAAAAATAGTAACAACAACATGCTCTTCGTGTTCCTGGAGCAAGCATATACCATTGGGCTACACGAGCACACGACAGGGATAAATGAAGACGTTAATGATGCCCACTTGAGCAAATCGATGAACAATGATACAGTAAATTTGCTTCTTATAATATTTCTAGCACTTCTTCTAATATTTCTAGCAATGTCATTTTGTATGAACACAGTAAGAGATATATTAAGTTTAAAGGTTGACTCTTCCTGTGGACATCTCTTTATATATTCCAGACCACAGTCCTCAGGCCAGGTTAGTCTTCCTAACCCCAGCAGGGTCCTTACTCAGTTACTTCTTTTTGGGTCATGACAAAGTTTGTCCACGACCATGCTCTAAACTTATAGTTAAGTATTATGGCATTTGGCCTGGCCCATTTTGATGCCAGGGTAGCTCACAGCTTGCCCTGGGTCCATCCAGTCCCTCGTTGGGACCCTGCTCTTGGAGTGCTAGAACTAAGGGCAACTGAGGCTTGAGTCAAGTAAATATGGATGCCCAGGAGTAAATATTATTTTGGAGTCAATTAACTACCATGTTACATAGCATAGCATCAACTATCTTCCTGTGTCTACACAAATAGGACATTGTTAAATAAACCATGCAAATGACATAAAGGAAAGAGAAAAGCAATACAGGATTATTAGTGCTTGATGGAACTGGGTGCATAATCAGTTGCACTGTTATGGGAGTGGCTCAACAAACCTTAAGCTCCCTGCGGGAGGAGCAAGGACAACCCAATGTTATCCAACATTTATCACATCCCACCTCTAATCTTTAAGAGATTCAAAAGTTCTTAAAGTTGATAGCCTGTGTTGCTTAAGCCACTACCATCTCTCATGTGGATTACTACTAACATAATCTGTTTTGTTTTCATCTTTTCCCCATTTTTAAAATCTGCTCTCAATGTAGCAGACAGAACAATTCTTTCCTTGTTTAAAGGCAAGAGTTTGGACCACATATAGCTGCTGTTGGCTAACCCCAGCTCTGTGCTTGAGAATTACTCCTGGTGGTGCTCAGGTGGTGCTCCTGGTAGTGACTGGGATTGAACCTGGATCTCCTGCATGCAAAACATACAAAGCCCACTGAACCATCTGTCTGGTTATGAAAAAAAAAAATCCTACATTAAAACGTGAGTCAGATCATGGCTTTTCTTCTTAGTTGTTAGTTTTGGGGTCCACATCTGGTTGTACTCAGAGCTTACTCCTAGGTCTGCACTCGGGATCACTGACACCTGGCAGGCTTTGGGGACCACATGTCGTGCCAGAAATCAATCTAGGATCAGCAACATACAAGGCAAACATCTTGCCAACCATACTCTCTCTCCAGGAGATCATGGCTTTTCTTTGCTCAGAAATATTTATAATTTCACATCTTATTCAGAGTAAAGCTAAAGTCTTATAAATCAAAGTTCTTTAAAATGGACTATACATAATATGCCCACCCAAACTCCATAATGTTGTCACCTTTCTTCCATTCTGCCCTTTTGCTCACAATCCTCCAGACACACTTGTCTCTTTGCTGCTTCCTGAATATACTAGGAATACCTCTGGGTGTTTGTATTTCCTGTTCCACGAGGAATATTCTCCTCCAGGGAGTCACAGGCTTATTATAACCCTCAGGTTTTCATTGAAATGTCATTTCAGTTAATTTTATAATATTTCAACAACCCTCAAACTCCCTAATACTCTTTTATATTTTATTTTTCCTTTACAATTGTCCTTAACTAACATACTATGTTTTAATTCTTTTTATTGTCTATTTCACTAAAACTTTGTGACCTTGGACTCCAGGCTCAATGAGACCCAGAAACAAGATCCTCTATCTGCTCCCTCCAATATCCGGTGCCTCAGGGATCAAACCCAGCTGCCCCACCCTACCCACGCCAGATAAATACCTCATTGGCTGACCTCCACTACCCAGCCACCACCACGCTCCAGGCCACTTTCTGGACCACGCGCAGCCATAGGACACTTAATACCCATTTTCTATAATTTCCGCACCATATTTGATGGGGTTCAAATATGGTATCAACAATGGGAACACATGTAAGGGTGATTGGAGGCCGCCCTAAAAGCCTCCATCCCTCTCAGAGAGCCCGGCAAGCTACCAAAAGTACCCCGCCCATACAGCAAAGACTGGCAAGCTCCTCGTGGTGTATTCGATATGCCAAAGACAGTAACAACAATGGGCCTCATTCGCCTCACACCAAAAGAGCCCCCAATATGGCATTAAGAAGGATGAGCAAGGAGAGGCTGATAAAATCTCAGGGGTGAACTAGACTTCCAAAGTGAAGGACTAAAATGACTGTCTGTACTTTCAACGTACATTCGCTGGCATCGGAAGCATCCACTGAGGACCTGATGGTGCAAGCACAGAATATCAAGTAAGACATCATTGGTCTGACCAAAAAGAGAAGGCATCGATCACATTATGCCATTTTCAACACTGGAGAAGAACTATTCCTTGGAACATGTGACAACAGAGGCATTGGTGGCGTCGGTGTCCTTGTGAACATGAACTTGGCCATGAACACTGATTAACTCAAATGCCTAACAACCCAACTCAGATGACTACACTTGAATAGATGTGGCTCACTGCTGGCAGTTTCTATTTTCATCGTCTATGCACCAACATCCAACTACGAATGAAGAAGAAATTGAGAAGTACTACATGGAGCTGGAGAAGTTCTATAAAGACCACACCTTCTACAAGATCATTGTCAGTGATTTTAATGCCAAGATAGGACCAAGAAGGTCACCCAAAGAACTACACATTGGTACCCATGGCCTAGAATGGAATGAACAGGGTAAGAGACTGTTCATCATGTCGACCAAGACCATCCATGGAAACTCGCAGTTCCAGAAGGCCGAATCTAAACGTTGGACATGGGAGTTACCCGGTGGATGATTCCACAATGAAACTGACATCATATTCAATCGAAGGTTTTGCCTGGCCGATGTCGCTGTTGTCCCAAAAGTCCAAACAGGATCGGATCACTGTCTCCTTTGTGCAAAATTCTACTTCACAGAGCAGGGAGAAAGGACTGCAAAGTTTAAGTTCAAGAAGAGATCTTCCCACCTTCAACAGAGAAGAGGCCAGGCAGTCTGGTGAGCAACGCGGCCGGAGAAATGCTCCGGACCCGAATCCGGGCCAACAACACCAGGGATCCAGACGGAGGAGGTACAGCTGGCACACCTTCTCCGGATGGAGCCCTGGCGATACTGAGAAGCAACTAACACGGCTCCGGGTTGCGGGACTGGAACACATCCGAGCCGCGAGGCCGCGTGGCTTTTAGACCTTTTCTAAAAACTGAAAACATACAATCTTTTAATGACAAACCAATTATCAAATGCTTCCTTAGTAGAGCTGTGTTCCTTGGGGGGAAACTCCAACAACAATAGTGAGTTTTGTTTTGCAATATGGAATGTAATCAAGGTAGAGAGAAAATGAAGTGAAATTCATCAGTTACACAGTTGGGGGGGGGCTGTGGTGGGGGGGTATACTGGGGATTTTGGTGGTGGAATAGGGGCACTGGTGAAGGGATGGTGTTTGAATATTGTATAACTGAGACATAAACCTGAAAACTTTGTAACTTTCCACATGGTGATATAATAAAAATTTTAAAAATTAAAAAAAAAAAAAAAAAAAAGAAGAGAACTCCCAGAATGACCACCAACTGGGAGCTCTTTGGCACTACTGCGGCAATGTGGGAAGATGCCGTTGTTGACAACATCGACAATGAATACAATCGACTGGTTCAGCAATTCCAAGACTGAACAAAGAATGCCGAGAGCAGAAAAGCCACAAACAGATGCCTGTCTTTGGAAACTCTCGAGCTCATTCACCAACATGATTTGGCACAAGTCTCCGGCAATTACAAGCTAACGTCCAAGCTCGCAAAGCTCTGCAGAGAAGCGATAAAGGAAGACCTCAAAGAGAGAAGAGCAGCAGTGCTGGCCGATGTGGCAGAAGCCAGGAAAATATATACAATGCTCGCCTGTCCTTCACCAACTACAAGACCAAGATGACTGCCCTCTGACATCCTGATGGATCTATCACATCTTCCAGAAGGGAGAGGATTATTCTTGACTTCTACTCGGATCTCTTCAACAGCCACGTCCACCTGCCCACATATCAAATTATACAAGATGGATATGTCGTTCCCAGCGTCTTCCCTTCCACAATCGACACGCCATTTCGTCAGTAAAGATGCATACAGCACCTAGTCCAGACAAGGTCAGACCTGAACACCTGAAGAATCTGCCACCTGTACTCGTCAATACACTGGCTCGGCTCTTCACACACTGCCTGTCTGTATGCAAGTTTCTGTCCCAATGGAAAGCCAGTAGGACCATTCTGTTGTACAAGTAGGGAGACATCCACGACATTGGCAACTATTGCCCAATCTGCCTGTTGTCCGTCGCCTACAAGTTGTTCACTCGAGTCATCCTGAATAGAATAGGCAGAACATTAGACGAAGGACAACGATGTGAACAAGCCGGGTTCCAAAACGATTCAGCACAATCAATCATCTCTACACAGTGACCAAGCTCATTGAAGTTTCGTGACAGTTTAATATGCCAGTCTGTCTAACGTTCATTGATTTAAAGAAGGCCTTTGATTCTTTGAGACTGAAGCAGTCATTGAAGCCTTAGCCAAACAGGGTGTTCAAACTCAGTACATCAAGATCCTCCACGAGCTGTATTACAAATTCACCACCAGGATCTCGCCATTCTACAAGGAAGTGATCACTGACATAAAGAGAGGGGTTCAGCAGGGTGATACCATTTCAACTCCTCAGTGCCACCCTCAAGAACGTCATTCGACGACTGGAATGGGAAGGAATGGAAGTGAAGATAGATAGTCGGCAACTACATCACCTCCGCTTCGCTTATGACATCGTCCTAATAACATCAAACATTAGTCACTTGTATCATTGTATCACTTATCATCCCGTTGATCTTTGATTTGCTCAAGCAGGTGTACTGCAACTGAATCTCACCAAAACAATGTTCATGAAAAATGAACTAGTCCCTAACGTTCCTTTTGCTCTCAACGGAACAAACATCTCTGAATGCAGCAGCTATGTGCACCTGGGTCGAGAACTCAACATGAGGAATGACTTGGTGCCAGAACTGTGCAGGAAGAAGAGAGCAGTGTGGAATGCCTTCAGGAGCGTCGAAGAAGTGGTTAAGAGGACGAAGAACTGCCGGCTGCAGGCACATCTTTTCGACTCCACCTTTCTTCCTGTACTAATATACACCTCAGAGACCTGGCCCTACGAAAAAAGGATGAGAATGCTATTTGGGTATCCCAAAGCAGAATTGAAAGAGCTACGCTTGGAGGAGTTCACGTTTCACTCTAAGTGAGAGAAGAAATCCAGAGTTCTGACCTCCATCAACGATTAAGAATCAGGGACACTGGACGACACGAATGCGATTTAGAGACGACCACTGGACTAGAACTGTTACTGAGTGGATTCCATGGGACGTCAAAAAACTTCGTGGCTGCCCACCTATAAGATGGTCAGAATTCTCCATCAAAACCCTGAACGAAAGGTTTGAGGCTCTTCGTGTTCCTGGAGTGAGCAGATACCATTGGGTTACACTAGCACATGACAGGAACGAATGGAGACGTTACTGGCACCCGCTCGAGCAAATCGAAGATCAACAGGATGACAAGTGATACAAGTGACAAATGATTTCACTAAAATATAAGTTCTAGAAGAATAGAGGTCTTATCTGCTGCCCACTGCTATACTTCCAATATCTAAAACTGTGCTTTACTTTTAGCACTTAATATTCTCTTAGTGAATATTAAATGTTTTAGGAAATTAGTGGTATAGTAACTTTTCCTGCAACTAAAAACTTCCTGTCAATTTTATAAATACATAAAAACTTAAAAACTGTTTCACAAATTGTGAAACATGACTAAAATATCCTCAAAACTATAAAAATATAATTTGTAACTTGATAAGCTATTAAAATGACCTTATAAAATCAACAAAATGTATGTTTTCATCCAAAATATTTTAATAGTAAATTTCAATAATGTGTTCTTAGAATTCAGTGTTTTACCTTTATAAATTTGAAAGTTTTCAAGTTTACAAGAAAATGTAAAAATTCAATAATCTATTTAAAAATACTGCTACAGGTGTTCATGTAACCTTTGTTTTTCACATTTAGGCAAAAATTAAAAGTATATATATATGAAAGAAATAAATTGTTGGGGCCAGAGCGATAGTACAATGGATAGGACAATTGCCTGGCACATGGCAGAACTAGGTTTGATCCCCAGCATCCCATATGGTACCCTGAGCTCCATCAGGAGTAATTCCTGAGTCCAGAACGAGGAGTAACCCCTTAGCATCACCGGATGTGGCCCAAAAATCAAACAAACAAAAATTGCTTATGCAAATATCAAAAGCAGCAATTTCAAAAGTTTGGCTTTGTAGAAAAAAAAGTTTTAAAACTTACAAATTTTTTATTATGATAGCATTTAATCACACTGATTTTCTGAAATTAAGCAAATAATTTTTCTGCTTCCTTCATTTTTTTTTTCCTATCCATTTTAGAAATTACAGCCCAACGGTCCTCCTGCGTTTTCCTCATAGTTCCAAACTTCAAAGTAGATCCAGGGGTTGTCAAAGATGAAGAGTTCTGGACGCAAAATAAAATATTTAATTTTCAAAATTAATTCTAGATTTCTGAAATTTGTTTTCTAAAGTATAATTTAGCCCGCCTCCCACAGCCACCACCATGATGACTCATCCACATGGCCCTGCTCTACTATTCTGGAATGACTCTCCAAGGAGATACAAACTAAACAGCTAAAATTCATGGACATGCTGGTCCTGCCTGGGTGAGAACTCCAGAGTGCCTCATGAGGGGTGTAGGCCAAATTCCCACCCTGTAGAAGCCCCAGGAGCTGTATCCACAAACCACCCCTGCAGTCACACCAATGGCTCAGCTCCATCACTTCACTGATACTCTCTGCAAAGACACCAAATGTTGAAAAATTTCAGGTACTCTTAGTATCCAGGCTGAGAATTTTGGGGTGTTTTCAAATTATTGGCCCAGATCATAGATCACATAATCACCTAAAGTGTCTGGACCACAAAACTGCATCCTTACAGTAGGAGCACACAAAATTTCATGGGAAAGTAGCATAGAAGCCAATTAACCTCAACAAATAAAAACAGTAACACTGAAAGCTCAATTAGCAACAAATATCTTAGTAAATCCTTAAACAAGGACTCAAAAACTCTGTGGTGAGATGTAACAATTTTCACATATTTTCTTTTTTTTAAGTATTTTTGATCATTCCTTTAGCCATTAAGATGCAACCAACAATATGAAACAAATGATTGTATGCCTGCTAAGGCTTAGAGGGTGGTTTGGTAAATGGGGACAGTGTAGAGGGAAGGTCACTTTGGTGGTGGGATTGGTGTTAGAACTTTGAAAGCCTATAACAAGTGTATTATAAACAACTTTATAAACCACGGTGTGTTTAAAATATCTTATTTACAATAAATAAATAAAATATAATTTAAAAGTTACCTTTTTTGGTGTTTTGACACAAAGATAAGGAGTTGGTGGATTATTGTTCTTGTACAGTTTTTTCAATGTTTCTTCCTCTGATACCATGGTCTTAAAGAAATATACAAAAACATAACTTAGGGTACAACATTATTATTAAATATAATATTATTAAAATTTTGTTTATATTGCACACATAGAAAAACAAGGATGAATCAAGGGAAGAGGATTAAAGGAAATAAAGGAAAGTGGAGGCAGAAGTAATAACAAAAAGAGAGAAAAGGTAGACTAAATAAGATAACAAATTAAATCCCCAATCTACCAAATAAGACCAGCATGAAGAGTATTTTTTCTATTGACAATATTTCAGTTTCAGTCTTTCTACTACTACTTACCAATACTTTCCCAGCCTATGTACTCAACTTTGCTTAGGCCTTACATTAAGCATTTATTATCCTATAGAAATTATTGTTAATGGTTGATTTATGAGTATTACATTTCTCCCTAATGTTATGATACACATATAGTATTTTTTTTATGTCAGACTATTTTAGGCACTTGTACATTTTAATGAGTTTTAAATCTCACAATAACTTTATTACTAAGGAAGGATAACCCCTGGCAGTGCTTGGAAACTGCCCTTAGTAGGGCTTAGGAGACTATGTGGTGGGAAATTGAACAGGATTGCCCACTTGCTAATAAGCAAGAGTCTAATAAGCAAAACAGCCCTGCACTATTTCTCTAGTCCCTGATTATCTTCATTTTAATTATTAAAAAAAAGTCCTACAAATATTAAGTAACTTTCCCATGTTTGCACACTAGAGTAAGATCAGGAGGCAATTCTCAAAATCATTAGGTAATTGAATTACAAAAATCCATTATCTTAGGGGCTGGAGCGATAGTACAGCGGGTAGGGCATTTGCCGTTACGCAGCTGACCCAGGTTCGATTCCCAGCATCTCATATTGTCCCCCAAGCACCGCCAGAAGTAATTTCTGAGTGTAGAGCCATGAGCAACCCCTGTGTATCGCTGGGTGTGACCCAAAAAGGAAAAAATCCATTATCTTAGATATATGTTATATACATTTTGTAAAAAAGCAGTATTTCAAAGTATCTTTTCATATTAATCAAGGTCACTGTATTAGAGCTTCAAAAACTTCAAAAATTAAAATATCTGAATTTCATAAATTCTATCATTTCAAAGTTCAATGAGCTTTTTATATACACTCAGAACCAGCATGTACCAATTACCAACTTAGAAAAATCCCTTTAAAATCATGATGCAAAATACCATTAAAATTTTATGTAGTGTATGGGGCTGGAGTGATAATTCAGTGGGTACAGCATTTGCCCTGCATGTAGCTGACTTGGGTTTGATTCCCAGCATCCCATATGGTACTCTGAATACCACCAGGGGTGATTCTTGAGTGCAGAGCCAGGGGTACCCCCTGAACATTACCAGGAATGACCCCCCAAAAATATGTAATGCACAGTAATTCTGTAATTCATTAATAACTGCTTAAATGAAAATAATATCTAATCTTAATAATAGCTAATAAGTTAAACACTTTAGAACTACTAAACTTTATCTAGCCTTATACCTTCTCCACCTCTTCTTTTGGAGAAATGGCTATTCAGGCCCCCTGCTCATTTTTATTTTTTTTTATTTTATTTTTATTTTATTTTATTTTATTGAATCACCATGTGGAAAATTACAATGCTTTCAGGCTTAAATCTTAGTCATACAATGCTGAAAAAATCATCCCTTCACCAGTGCCCATATCCCACCACCAAAGACAAAAAAAAAAAAAGTACACCTCCCATCCCGCCCACCCCCGCACCTCCCTGCCTTGTAACTGATAAATTTCACTTTACTTTCTATTTACTTTGGTTACATTCAATATTTCAACACAAACCTCACCATTATTATTAGGAGCACCCCACTAGAGTCAGACCTGTTGTGAAGAGAAATGAGGTCTTGTATTTCTGTACTTTAACAACTAAGTCCAGGGATATTTCTTCCGGATATTCGATCACTGCAAGCTTGTAAACCCCATCTGTGATCGTCCGTCATAATATGGCGGCCCCCACGCCCTTCATCCCCGGGAAGGGACAGGCGAGAGAGAGAAATACCTTTCCCCTCCCGGGCGGGCATGGGGTCACAGCTTAGTTCTCTGGTAGGAAACAATCTGCTAGGAGCAGTCCATGTTGTAGTTGGTTCAGCTGGGTCTGGATTCACGCGGGTGCAGCTGCGGAGGAGCCGCACACGCGTGTGGCCCCAGGTTCACATCTCAGCAGCGGTGGGAGGGGCCAGTGCCTCCCACCTTCCCAAGAGCACCCTCGCGCCCTTTTGCTGCAGTTTTTGTCGTAAAATCCTGTCTGTGGTCGTCATAATATGGCAGCCCCCACGCCCTTCATCCCCGGGAAGGGACAGGCGAAGCTCTGCTCATTTTTAAACTGGTTGTTTTTGTTGTTGGTCTGTTGAATCAAATTCTTGTCTTTTTGATGGACGCTATTCTCACAAATATTTCACTATTTTTATTTGAACTTCCATGATAATAGATGATGATGAGAATTCTTTTTTTTTCTTTTTGGGTCACACCCAGCGATGCTCAGGGGTTACTCCTGGCTTTGTCCTCAGGAATTACTCCTGGCGGTGCTTGGGGGACCATATGGAATGCCAGGGATCGAACCCTGGTGAGTTGTGTGCAAGGCAAATGCCCTACCCACTGTACTATTGCTCCGGCCCAAGAATTCTTTTCATATGCCATCAGTTTTCTTTCTTTGGTGAAGTTCTTTTCTGATTTTTTTTTGGATGGGCTTATTATTATAGTACTATTTACAACAGTAAAGATGTGAAAACAATCCAAATGCTCAGCAATAGATGTATGGAAAAAGAAAATGAGGAACAGGGACCAGAAAGAGTACAGGAATTAAGGAGCTTGTTTTGCATGCAGTTAACTCCTATTAAAGTCCCTACACCACACTGTCCACTGAGCACTACAAGGAGAAACTCATCAGCAGAGAGCCAGGAGCAGCCCCTGAGCATTTTTGAGTGGGATCCACTCCCCAAAAGAAAATGTAGCATGCAAACATAATTAAACACTATTCATTCGCAAAAAAGACACAATTTTTCCTTTTGCAAAAAAATATGGGTAGACTTGTCAGGTGTCATGCTAAGTAAAATAAGTTAAAAGGAAAAAGACAAATACTGGATGATAACACTCATGTATGAGATATAAAGAAGCAAAGTTAGGAAATAGACAAGCCAAAAAAAACAAACCTTTGGACTCAGCTTTTAAAACTGTGGTTACCAAAGGAGGACAATGAGAAGATGGAAGACGATAGAAGTCCAATGGACTTTTAAAGAAATATTGGTGCTTTGGTGGTGGGTACAATGTGGTCAAGTTAATTTTGAAGAGACGTGAAATGGCACCCCTAAAACATATAAAGTAATGTAAACCAACGTTATCCTAATAAAAAATTATTTTTTTAAAAACTGGGAAAGTTTTCAGCCAGTATTTATTCAAATATTTCCTGTTCTATGTCTCTTCTGGGACTGGTATAATACATAAACCTGTCTACTCAACTGTGTCCCAGAAAGTTTCTGTCATTTTATCCACTTCATTTCTTTTGTTTTAGGAGGGATTTCCCCAGTGATGAAGGGAGCCCACAGGGATACGCAATGTTCAGGAGGCAGCATGATGCCAGAGATCTAAACTGGGGCCCTTGTAAGGCAGGCACATGCTATAGCCTTTTAAGGTATTTCTCCAGTTAATCCTTCATTTCTTTTTTTCTCTCCTTTCCTCTTATTCAGTCATTCCAATGGTCTCACTTTCTAGTTATTTCTTTTTTCTGTTCATTCAAAATCTAATCTTTAATTCATCTAATTTACCTTTTGTATCTTTTTTTGTACTCTTAGCATCAGGACTTATTCTTGATTGTTATACTTTCTTTCTTTATTGATATCTCATAGATCTTTTTTATCTGTCCTTGTCTGTCTTTTTTAGTTCTCTGAACATCTTTAACAGTTTTTTTGTTTGTTTTTTAAGACAAAGTGTTAAAGTGTTTTAAAGGTACAATGTTTAAAATGACTTCCACCATAGTCTCAAATAACAAAATTAATCATTAATAATCATAATAAACCTCTAAACCTTTTTCAGTCCACTCTTAATTCCTCTTAGTAACTCTGTTCTGTGGTCAGAATCTAAGTACTTGTTTCATCTCAATGTACACTGTATGCTTCCTTTGTATCCAGTAATAGAGCCGTTTTTAAATCTTTGTTTATGAAGTCCTGTATCTGAGATTTTCAGGGACATTTTAGTGAAATGTTTTTTTTTTTATTTTTGCCTTTGAATAGGTCTTATATTCCTTGCATGCCTTGTGATTTCTTTTTATTGAAAACTATAAATCAGCTAATCATATTACCCCTTCCCTAGGTTATAATGTTTGTGTAGTTTTTATTTGCTTTTTTGTTATACTATTGAAATTGTTTCAGTATCATAAGCCTGCTAAAATCTCAGGGCTAGGATGAATGGAGACATTATTGGGCCCACTTGAGCAAATCGATGAACAATGGGATAACAATGACAGTGACAGTGATCATAGTCTGAGGTGAAAATTTTGAGATTTTATCAGTTTTTCTCTGAATGTTTTTCCTTAGTCATGAGAAATATTTTTCTAAATTTCCCATAAATATGATTGCCTTTGAGCCTAATACTTAAATATCTGGGCTAATGTCTCACTGGAAGATGAAGAAAATGGAAAATGAAAAAAAAATATGTACGTGTGATTTCTTTAAATCATTTGGAAAAAACTTCAGTTGATGGGAATTAAAACAGGCAGAGTCTGCACGTACTTTAGTGAGTAGAAGCTGCAATTAAAACAATGAATCCTATTTGGAAGACAAGATCCTTCGTACTTACTCTGGTTTTAGCCAAATGCAAAAGGAAAACGACCATGGCGGTCTGCCACAGTGCTGTGTGCTGTGGGTTCAGTGATGGGTTGCAATTACCACTTCTAAGGACAAAGCGAGCCAAATTAACCTAATTCACCAGTCTCACCAGTCAAAGCTTCCCCCAGAACTTTAATCACCATCACTCTAAAATAGTTATTTCAGTTCCTTCTAGAATAATTATTATCTAAGTAGAAAATGAATTACTGACACTTTTTTTCACCACCATATTCTACAAGGCTTGAGATCAGGACTTCTTCCATTTTTTCCAATCACTCCCTTTTTTGTTGCTTTTGCTTTTTGGACCACACCCAAGTAATGCTCAGGGCTTACTTCTCGCTAGGTGCTCAGAAACCACTCCTGGTGTAGTTGGGGGAACCATATACAATACCAAGTATAAACCTGGGGCAGTCAAATCAAAGTAAAGTCCTCTACCCAGTGTACCTTGATCCCATCCCTCAAAATCCCTTTTAACCCAAGAAATGTAACACAGAAGAGTATTTCCAGAAATACCTCAGATTCACTATGTACTTGATTTTCAATTAATTTTTCGTCATGCATACTGTTGCCAAAATTTTTACAACTCTCACATTCAACCACTAAATGGGGGTTACAACCCATAGTTTCAGCAACTATTTTTAAGTCAAATCACCATTATTACATCTTTTATAATAATCTGAACTTTCTCTAAAAGTTAAATAGATAAGAAAATTATAAAAACTAATAACTTCATTTGATAATTATAATTAGCAAAGTCCACTGTGAAATGTAGTTGACCTAACAATTGTGTGAATTTTATAATAAGACAACACATCCATTGTTGTAAAATTGTGATTCTCTTTTAAACAATGAAACAATATCATTTTGAATTGCCAATCAGCTAAGAAACTAAGTTCCTTATCACTTCATGTCAACCACATGTACTTCAAAATGCCATACTGCATAAGATAATAGACTGAGCCTAACTTTCTAAAAAGCTACAAAAACATTGGACGCTGTATCACAGAATCTTACTGTACATATATATCAAGTAATAATTTAGATATGTAATAAGAAAAATAAATGAAGATAATTTGTAATATCTTTACCAAAAGATCAGTAGTTTCTGAACTATCTGAATTAAGATCAAATTCGAAGACCATTTTTCTCTTTTTATTATTTTCTTCCACAGGCATATTCTTCTTATCTCGTTGGTGAATTTCTACTTTTGTTGGTGTCTTCACAGTAAACGTCTTAAGAAAAAATACATTTTTTTTTGTAAAACCCATCAAATCAATATTTATGATTAATAAAAACAATTTGAGTCTTCAGCAAGCACTAAGTCTCCAATATTATTGGCAGGTATGTAAATTTGTGTTTGGGAATTAAATGTAGATTCTTCTGATACCAAAATTTTTATAGTTTTTTTCAAAAATTTACAGTAACAGATTTTGTCCCTTCATTTACTTGAGAAAATGAGTAGAGGATGAGGGCAAAACTACAATTATAGTAGTTAAATATCTTAAGAGCTTAAAATTTTTTCTAACTATAATTCAGAGCAAAGAACTGAGTGATACTGCTCACTCTACCAAAATCCTTGATTTGTGATAAAATAAGTTCACTCAAAATTTGTTTATAAAGCTTTCTCATTAGCTAATGTTTAATATCTCATATTATCTTTTATTTTGGGAGTAGATGAGGGCCACAACTGGCTGTGCTCAGGTCTTATCCTGGCTCTGTGCTCAGGGATCACTTCTGGTTGGGCTCCAGGGACTATATGAGGTGCCAGGTATGGAACGGAGGTCGACATATGCAAGGCAATCACCCAACTGACTGTGCTATTGCTCTGGTCCCTATTCAGTTTTTCTTTAGTAGCTTAAACTTTGTAAGATTAGAAAGTGTTGCAGTGTCTTACCCTACTCTCCAGCAATATATATAAATAGAAACAAACAAAACCCAAGAGCTTTATTTAAAAAAAATAAATACAACTATTTTACTTCTTTTTTTTTAAGTTATCTGTATTTGATTCAGAGCTCACTCAATGTAAAAATTTTTTTCTTTGATGTGTATAGGATGCCAGGTAGGATTTCTCAAAAATAATTACAGGCAAGTTGTTTAAACTGTGCAGCTTTCTGAAATAAAGCTTAACAATTTGGGCAAATGACACACTAATCAACAGCTCTCAGAGCACAAGAAGAAAATGAGATATTCATCCACAGGAAAAATTAAAATATCTTGGCAGACTTCTAGAAATTAAAAACCACAGGCTTTCCTCCTGCCCAGGGGCATCGAGGGTGCAGAGACAGCACACACTGCAACCATAGCTTCCACTCCCCAGCAAGCTCTACACATCCCTGGTGGCAGCACCAGGTAGCCGAGAGTACCACAGTGAAGCCAGCAGGCAGCAAGGGAAGTCTGAGCAACTTTTCTCAGGAGAATGCCAGAAGTAGAACATCCTACACTACCATTTATCATGGAAAGATTGTATGAATTGCACCTGCATAGATGGACTATAGCTAGAACTAAAACACGTTGCTAATAGCAAGACCAACTGATAAAGGACTCCATAAGCAAGACAATGTAAAGATACAGTAAAGGGAAGTATTTGGGTTAAAACTGAAAAATAAACAGATAATGGTTAGAACCAAAAACCCTATGGATTAGTGAAAGCTTACACTGGTAACATCAAAGTTACAAAATGTGTCTAAGGTAGTATTAAGTTGTGGACAGTGACAGAAAAATGAAACTATTTCATACTACTATCACAAGAAGTTGAAACCTTCAAGAAAGGGGTACTATATCTATTTACGGTATCAGATATATCTGATATCAGAACTTTTTTCATTGGAAAACACTACTTCTCTCTTAGAAATTTTAGCAACCAACCTTTGATAATGGAGAGAATAAACTATTTTTGGCAGGTGTCCAGAGAGAGTCTCTTTTATCTTTGGACTTTCCATAATCAGCTGATGTGAGGTTTCGCTGTGTATTTTGTGAAGAAGTAATTTTAGAATCAATTTTCTGCTGACTTGCATTAGATGTTTCCAATACAGATGTCTGTGTTCTCTATATTGAATGATGAAAGTGAATAAAATCATTATTAAGTATAATTATAAAGTGAAGCAACTATTATAAATGACACTGCACAGGGCTGGAGAGATAGTACAGTGTGTAAGGCATGTGCAACCAACTGGGGTTTGATCCCCAATACCGTATCTGATCCCTGAGTACCACTAGCAGCAGTGCCCAAGTACAGAATCAGGACACAACCAGGTATGGACCAAAAACTAATTTGGAATGAATTATTTATTTTCTTTGTCACTTTATTTTCCCCTTTAAAATGAAAACAGTATCTGCCCCACTGTCCTCCCACAATCACTATGAAAACAAAACATTTCAACTCTGTATAACCAAAAGTTGCATATTTATCTAAAGAAATATCTCTAATTAGCGGCAAAAGTCCTTAATCTTTGGTTCATTCCAATAGTCTAAAAAGCCAAAAGACAATTCGTTATCATTTTATAATTTTTCTGGGCTTTTGGTCACAACTGATAATTCTCACAGGCTTCTCCCTGTTCACAGCTCAAGTGGTCCCTGTGGCACTCAGGGCACCAGGTGGTACTTGGGATTGAACCTAGGGCTCATACATACAAAGCAAGCACTCTAGTCCTTTAAATCATCTCTCAGATCTTGCATATATATGTATATAGTCTTTTATGCTCTCATATTTCCCACCTCACTGTCATCCCGTTGCTTATCGATTTGTTCGAGCGGGCACCAGTAACGTCTCTCATTGAGAGACTTATTGTGACTGTTTTTGGCATATCCAATACTCCACAGGTAGCTTGCCAGGCTCTGCCGTGCGGGTTCCATACTCTCGATAGCTTGCCAAGCTCTCCGAGAGGGGCAGAGGAACCGAACACAAGTCAGCCCAGTAAAAGGCGAATGCCCAACCGCTGTGCTATCGCTCCAGCCCATTTCTCACCTATAAGTATATTATATACTTATATATGTATACTGTATTTTCTTACCCACCAACACCATCCCCCTTAAATAAAAAAATATTAAACCTTGGAGATAAGAAAAATTATGAAAGAACTAGAGACATTTTCATGAACAATAAAAGGGAAATAGCTAATTGCTTCCATTCTAAAAACACAGAAAATTAACAAATTCCAAATTTATACTCAATATTTAGACATATTTAAACTCAGTTTCAACTCTACTGTTCTGTATGTGTATATCTGTATATATATCATCTTTCCTTCAGCATCTGAACTTAACTTGTGTCTCAACAATTCTACATGAAACACACGCTCATCACTTTGTTTTTTACTACTTCTTTGGTTACTACTATCTCCACTAAACAATTAACAAGAAAAAGGCATAACCGTGCACATGTGTATGTCTCTCAATCTCTTTCCCACACTCTCTGTCTCTGTCTGTCTGTCTGTCTGTCTGTCTGTCTGTCTGTCTCTCTCTCTCTCTCTCTCTCTCACACACACACACACACACACACACACACATAAAACATACAGCTATTCTCACAAGTTTGGTGTTCAGTTCAACAATGAATTTAAATTAGGAGGATACAGAATTAAGAGGCTAGCTCTAAAAAACACTGGACACAGGCTCAGGTAGTACACTTTTATCAACTGGGTATTTTACTATCTTGCTGGATAATGTAAAGTAAATCTCCAAGTATTTCAAGGCTTAACTTTATCCATCAATTTAATTAAAAATCTAAATCATTTGTAGGTTTCTTGCCCAATTCTCATGATTTCACTTCGCAGTCCTTTTTTTCCCAACAGGTATGAATATTGGTAGCATTTTTTCACAGTTGGCAGCTGAAGACCTCTGGAACCTAGCCACAGCCATGCTCAAGGCCATTCTCCACACATTCGAATGAGCCTCACACCTGAAGGAACCGGCAGAGGAACCCAGGGTGGGCCTCTTCCACCCAGATTCATTTTCCAGTAGCTAGGCAGTCACACCCAGAAACTGCCCCTGGCACCGTGTAATTCCATCAACAGCCAACAACCAGACTATAAAATCAAGCTCTGGGAAACTTGACATCTGATAGCCTACTTCTCCCTCTTGGCGAACCTGGCAAGCCAGCAAGAGTTTATTGTCCATATGGGAGAGCCTGGCAAGCTCCTCATGGCATATTCATATACCAAATACAGTAATAATGATTGGTCTCATTCCCCTGACCCTGAAAAGCCTCTAATGCAGCACCATTGGGAAGGACAAGTAAAGAGAGGCTGCTAAAATCTCAGGGCTATGATGAATGGAGACGTTACTGGGCCCACTTGAGCAAATCGTTGATCAACAGATGACAGTATATACATACCTCTCGGAGAGTCCAACAAGCCACCAAGAGTATCCGCATGCACGGGCAGAGCCTGGCAAGCTACCCGTGGCATATTCGATATGCCAAAAACAGTAATGATAGGTCTCATTCCCCTGATCCTGAAAGAGCCTCCAATTGTTGGGAAAGACGAGTAAGGAGAAGCTGCTAAAATCTCAGGGCTGAGAGAAATAGAGACGGGGCTGGAGCGATAGCACAGTGGTTGGGCATTCGCCTTTCACACGGCGGACCCGTGTTCGATTCCTCCACCCCTCTCGGAGAGCCCGGCAAGCTACCGAGAGTATCGCGCCCACACGGCAGAGCCTGGCAAGCTACCCATGGCGTACTGGATATGCCAAAAACAGTAACAAGTAAGTCTCACAATGAGAGACGTTGCTGGTGCCCGCTTGAACAAATCAATGAGCAACGAGATGACAGTGACAGTGACAGTGACTGGTGCCTGCTTGAGTAAATCGACAAACAATGGGATAATAACAGTGATACAGTGATAACCTCTATGTTCAAAACACTCCTGGACAACTCCCCCCAGATGCTGCAAAACTGAGAATTACAACTATACCACCTGTATATGTGGGATTTTTTATTTATTTGTGTTTTTTTTTGGTTTTTATAAAACCAAAAAGGTACTTTTAGTTGAAACTTACTTTGAAAAATATGAGTAGAGAGAAAGAGAGGAAGTCCATATTCAAGAGAGAACACGGGCTTCTCCAGAATACAAACAGTTCCTTGCAGCTATAACATTTCCCTGGTAATCAACAAGAAAATAAAACTCTGGTGACCCAAAAAACAGAACCAAAAACAAAACCAAAATAACTCTCTATTCTAGAAAATTAAATACCTTCTTGAGAATACACCATGAAAATAATGTACTCCAACAAAGTGTGTTTTTCCTGATTCATATTTTGGAGTATATTCTAAAGTACCTTCTTTTCTAGGAATGCATATAGAGAGAACACTGATACTTTACTATTATATTTCTATTTATTTTGTTTAGAGGCCACCCTCAGTAATGCTCAGGGCTTACTCTTGGCTCTGTGCTCAAGGATCATTCTGGGAGGTGTACAGGGGACCTCTGTAGTACCAAAGATTCACTTTAAACTCTCTACTATCTTTCTGTCCCCTCTGTTGTATTTTTCAACAATAGCATTTCCTATGTGACAAGCATATTAAAAATATTATCTTATTTAATCCCCATAGCAACTTTAGGAAGTAGCTGCTATTGTCAACTTATAGATGGGGAAACTGATGCATGAAGAAGTAGCACCGTAGCACTGTCATCCCACTGTTCATCGATTTGCTCAAGCGGGCACCAGTACCATCTCCATTGTGAGATTTGTTGTTACTGGTTTTGGTATTATTGAATATGCCACGGGTAGCTTGCCAGGCTCTGCTGTGCAGGTGTGATACTCTCAGTAGCTTGCCTGGCTCTCCAAAAGGGACAGGGAATCAGACCTGGGTCAGTCGCATGCAAGGCAAACACCCTACCTGCTATGCTATCACTCCAGTCCAACATCAAGAAGTAACTTTCTAAATTCCAGAAATGTTTCAGATCCAATCATTATATAGAAGACATGTCGCATTTCAATATTGTTAGAAAACAGTACAGCAAACAAAGCCTATTTAAAATTTTTATTTATTCTTTTTTCTTTTTGGGTCATACCCAGCAACGCACAGGGGTTATTCCTGGCTCTGCACTCAGGAATTACCCCTAGCAGTGCTCAGAGGACCATATGGGATGCTGAGAATCGAACCCGGGTCGGCCTCATGCAAGGCAAACGCCCAACCTGCTGTGCTATTGCTCCAGCCCAAATTTTTATTTCTTTTATATCTTTGTATAACTTGCAATATAGATCTCCTGACTTCCAGAAAAAAGCATTAACATTAACCAGAGCATTAATCTCCTGACTTCCAGAAAAAACTGATATTAACTAATCATATGAATGATTGCCATGTATTCTGGAATTATATACAAATCCGAACAAGTACTATTTACATTCATAAAATGAATGCATTCTATATTTAAAAATAAGTATTAGTATTAAATCATCAGATACTTCCCTTAAACCACACCAAATGCCAATTACTAATTTTAATATATTAATTTTTCCAAATATAATATTTCCAGTTGTCTTGTAGAGTGTAAGACATTATGAAGCACTCAATGTTCACTCATTTCTTTCCTTCACTTTCTTTGAACTCAAAGAAAAACTGTAGTAAAACTGCAGTTTTTCTACAGAAAAAAAGTAGTAAAACTGCTTCATCAAAATCTATAACAGGATCTTAGATTAGGCCACTGTGTATACAGAATATTTAACCATTTCAACTAAACATAAAACTACAGTTCTGTAAAAATCCTCAAATATAAAATGTATTAGAATATGAGGGGTAATCCTCTCCTTACATCAATATCACCACTAGGTAACAGTGGTAATAGGTAATCTAACTATTCTCTGCTTCCTTAGGGAAGAAAAATGTTTTCATGTGAAAACATTTGGAGGGAGACAGTGGGCACATGGAGTCTAGTACCCTCTCTACTCCTAAGGTACCAGAAAGAAATTAAACATTCTTCTGCTACTTTGTGCCTTATATATTATAAACATTGGTTATCAAATGGGGAAACTTGTTCTTGTCCAGCTCTATGACAAAAGTAAATTTGTTTAATTCGGGAATGTAAGATTAAAAAAAAAAACTCATCTTAAAATGCAAGCCACATTTTCCAATATTAATTGTCAATAAGACGTTATTTATTTTTGGTTTTGGTGTTTCTCAGGGCTGTTACCTGTTTCTGTGCTCAGGGATTACTCTTGGTAGTGCTTATCAAACCGAGAGCAAGCACTTTAAAAAAAAAATATTGAAGACAAGCTGTACTATCTCTCTAATGTTGAAGGTATTATTTTAGCTCTCAATGTCTTCCTTAATTGGTTCAGACTTTAGTGAGGAAAGCAATATGCTATTTATATAGCTCTCAAAAAAATACCAAAAATAGACATACTTTTTAGCATTGAATATTTATCAAGAGAAAAATGAGTTGCTAATTTAATACTAAGTTATAAATTATCACTGTCACTGTCATCCTGTTGCTCATCGATTTGCTGAAGTGGGCACTAGTAACGTCTCCATTGTGAGACTTGTTACTGTTTTTGGCATATCAAATATGCCACGGGGAGCATGCCAGGCTCTGCTCTGAGGGTGATATACTCTTGGTAGCTTGCCAGGCTCTCCAAGAGGGGCGGAGGATCAAACCCGGGTTGGCCGCATGGAAGGCAAACACCCTACCGCTGTGCTATTGCTCCAGCCCCAAGCTATAAATTATACATGATAAAAATTGTTCTAAAACTGAGAAATACTTCAAAAGTTTTAGATAATTCTTTCAAATTAATAAATAACAAAAATTTATTTAATAAAGTGTGATATGTCTTATGCACTATTTTCTTATTTAGGAGTAAGTTTTTTTTCTATGTATATGTTAGAAAAATGATTGAGGGGCTGGAGCAATAGCACAGCGGGGAGGGCATTTGCCTTGCACGCGGCCGACCCGGGTTCGATTCCCAGCATCCCATATGGTCCCCTGAGCACCGCCAGGAGGAATTCCTGAGTGCATAGGCCAGGAGTAACCCCTGTGCATCGCTGGGTGTGACCCAAAAAGCAAAAAAAAAAAGAAAAAGAAAAAAGAAAAATGATTGAATATTCATGGAGATAAATTTAGCAGGAATTAACAAAATAACCAAGCTAGGGGCCGGAGCAATAGTACAGTGGGGAGGGCGTTTGCCTTGCATGTGGCTGATCTGGGTTTGATCACTGGCATCCCATATGGTCCCCCAGCACTGCCAGGAGTAATTCCTCAGTGCAGAGCCAAGAGTAACCCCTGAGCATCTCTGGTTGTGACCCAAAAAGCAAAAGGCAAAAAAAATAAAAAACAAGCTATATACTCTTCGAGGGCTGGAGCTAAGTGATAGCAAAGCAGGTAGGGCATTTGCCTTGCACGTGGCCGACCCGGGTTCAATTCCTCCACCCCTCTCGGAGAGCCCCGCAAGCTACAGAGAGTATCCCGCCCTCAAGGCAGAGCCTGGCAAGCTACCTATGGTATATTTGATATGCCAAAAACAGTAACAAGTCTCACAATGGAGATGTTACTGGTGCCCGCTGGAGCAAATCGAGCAACGGGATGACAGTTACAGTGATTATACTCTTCGAGATAGCAATTCCACTTTTAAGTTTATTATATGCAATAAATAAATGTACATGTTTACAAACATGACTTATGTGCAAGAACTTTGATTCCTACTTTGTAAAGGCAAAGTTTGGATAGGGGACTAATTAGTTAAATCCCTTCCATGAAATACTATAGTTGTAAAGAGTAAGAAAACTTCATATTGTGATATAAAATTATTTCTAAGATTTGTTTTTTAGGGTAAAAGGGCATGGGGGGGGCTGGAGAGATAGTACAATGGGTAGGGTGCTTGCTGGGCATCAGATACATCTGGGTTTGATTCCCAGCACCTTTTATAGTCTCCAAATCCATGAGGAGTGATCCCTGAACTTGAGTCAGAAGGAAGCCCCAAGCACCACTGGGTGTGGCAATAAACAAACAAACAATGTTCACCATTATGTAGTCAATGCAGATATATGCGTAAAAAATGAACAACAGGGCATATGGTGCCACCAGCAGGTAAACCTTTACCTGTGGGGTGAGTACATTAGCAGGCTGATGGTGCCTTCAGTCTTCCTGATATCCCAAAATTGCTGCTGTGCCTATGGCCAGACCCAAACAATCTGGGACCAAGTTTTCCAAGAAATTAAACCGCCAAAAGTTAGGTTATGTGGGAGCCATGTTCACACACCACCTCCGGCTCAGCTATACAAGCTCATTTATTGGCCTTATTACAAAGACCCATAGATAAATCTTGAAAGAGATCAAAAGCCACAGCTAATCACAGACCCACACATGATTAAACAGATTGGGGTAAATTGGAGGGGGGTGGGATGGCAGAGCCCCCAGTGGCTACTTGCTTCCAAAATCATAAATCACCACCATACCCCCAACCTGACTCCCATCTCAGGACAGGCCTCACCAAGATATAGCACTATAGCACTGTGTCATCCCATTGTTCATCGATTTGCTCAAGCAGGCACCAGTAACATCTCCATTGTGAGATTTGTTGTTACTGTTTTTGGCATATCTAATATGCCATGGGTAGCTTGCCAGTCTCTGATGTGCGAGCGGGATACTCTCGGTAGCTTGCTGGGCTGAGAAGGAAGGAGGAATCGAACACGGGTCGACCGGGTGCAAGGCAAATGCCCTACCTGCTGTGCTATGGCCCCAGTCCACACCAAGATATAATCTGCTGAAAATTATGGTATGCGGGTTTTGTGACTGAGGTCTCCAGGCTTTCTCAGAGTTGGCAGGGGGGGCTATCTCCCCCCACATCCCAATACACATGAAAGCACTGGCAGTCACCCCAACAAACCAACTCCAGTGCCACCCTGTAAGCTGTACTGCCGGCCTTGCTTCAGAAATCCATTAATACGATAGGAGCCCTCAAAAGTAGAATGACTACAGCCAAAGACAGAATCAGTAAGCTTGAAGACGAGCTGCAGAAAGCATATAGGCAACAACAAATAATGGCAAAAGACCTCAAAATGAATTAGAGGCCTAGGGGATGACCTCAAGAGAAACAACATAAGAATCACTGGAGTACCAGAAGCACAGGGAACCAATGCCAATGAAAAAAACACAATTAAAGACATCATTGCTAAGAAATTCCCAGAGCTAGAGAATGCAGGCATCCAGATCCAAGGAGTCCGAAGGGGGCCAGCTAAAAGGGACTCAAATAAAAAATCCCCAAGGCATATTATATTCAGAATGATGGATGCTGTGGATAGAGATACAATACTGCAAGCAGCAAGATCAAAGAAGGAAATCATATGCAAAGGAGCATCCCTTAGACTCACAGCAGACCTATCAGACGAAACCTTCCAAGCCCGAAGACAATGGTGGGATATAGTGAAAAAACTTAATGAAATGAACGCCTCACCAAGAATACTTTACCCGGCTAAACGCCCAGTTAAACTTGAAGGAACCATACACTATTTCACAGAGAAGCAACAGCTCAGGAACTTCATAGACTCAAGACCAAATTTAAAAGAAGGACTAAAAAAGCTACTATAAGACAAGGAAAATAACCTACAAGAACAACAAACCCTACAGAAAGATGGCACAAATTCCTATGACAATAATTTCTCTTAACGTTAACGGTCTAAATGCACCAATCAAGAGGCACAGAGTGACAAAATGGATTCGGAAACTAAACCCAACTTTCTGCTGCCTACAAGAAACACATCTGAATAGTCAGAACAAACACAGACTCAAAATCAAAGGATGGAAAACAATCCTGCAAGCAAACAACTCCCTCAAAAAAGCAGGGGTGGCCATACTAGTATCCGACAACATAGAGTTCAGGCTGAAAAAGATCAGAAGGGACAGTGAAGGTCATTTTCTATTCATCAAGGGATATGTGCAACAGGAAAAAATCACACTATTAAACGTATACAAACCTAATGAATGACCAGCTAAATACTTAAAAGAACTCCTAACAGAATTTAAGGAGGACATAACTAGCACCACGATAGTAGTTGGAGACTTCAACACTGCCTTATCACCTCTGGATAGATCGACAAGAACAACACTCAGCAAGAAAACAATGGCTCTGAAGGAAAAAATGGAGGAGACAGGGCTAATAGACCTATACAGGGCTATACACCCCAAAAAGAAAAAATACACATTCTTTTCCAGCGCACAAGGAACATTTTCCAAAATAGACCACATTCTGGGTCACAAATTATACCTTAATAGAATCGGGAAGATAGAAATTGCATCAACTATCTTTTCAGACCATAATGCACTGAAGATGGAAGTTAATCACACACAGAGGCAGAGAACCAAATCAAACACCTGGAAATTAAAGAACTCACTATTGAACAATGAGTGGGTCACGAAAGAAATCAAGGAAGAAATCAAAAAATACCTAGAAACAAATGAGAATGAAGACACAAGCTACCAGAACCTATGGGACGCAGCTAAAGCTGTGTTAAGGGGAAAATTTATAGCTCTGCAAGCTTTCCTTAGGAAGGAAGAAAGGGCCTATATAGATAGCTTGACTTTGCAGATCAAGATCTTAGAAGAGGACCAGCAAAAGAAATCCAAACCAGATTGAAGGAAAGAAATAATAAAACTTAGAGCAGAAATTAATGATATGGAAACCCGAAAAATAATCCAAAAGATCAATGAAACCAAGAGCTAGTTCTTCAAGAAAATAAATAAGATTGATAAACCACTAGCAAGACTCACAAAGAAAGAGAGAGAGACAACCCTATAAATCAGAAATGAAAAGGGAGACATCACAACAGAAACCAAGGAGATTCAAAAGATCATCAGAGACTACTTTGAAAGTCTGTATGCCACAAAACAAGAGAACCTAAAAGAAATAGACGAATTCCTTGATTCCTATAATCTCCCAAGATTGAACCAAGAAGACTTGAAATACCTGAATAGGCCCATAAATATCAAGGAAATCAAAATCAAAAGTCTCCCCAAAAACAAAAGCCAGGTCCAGACGGATTCACTGGTGAATTCTTCCAAACATTTAAAGAAGACTTATTGCCAGTTCTCCTCAAGCTTTTCCAGGAAACTGAAAAGACAGGAACCCTCCCGAACAGTTTCTATGAGGCACATATCTCCCTAATACCAAAAGCAAACAAAGACACCACTAACAAAGAAAACTATAGACCAATATCCCTGATGAACATCAATGCGAAGATCCTCAACAAAACACAAGTAAATAGGATCCAACAACTCATCAAAAAGATCATACAACATGACCAAGTGGGATTCATCCCGGGGGCGCAAGGATGGTTTAACATTCAGAAATCAATCAACATAATCCATCATATCAACAAAAATAAAGATAAAAACCATATGATCATATCAACAGATGCAGAGAAAGCATTTGACAAGATCCAACATCCGTTCATGATAAAAACTCTCACCAAAAATGGTTTTGGAGGAACTTTTCTCAAGATAGTCAAAGCCATCTACCACGAACCTATGCAGGCATTATCATCAATGGGAAAAAACTAAGGGCCTTTCCTCTAAGATCAGGAACAAGACAAGAATGTCCACTCTCACCACTTCTCTTTAATATAGTACTGGAAGTACTAGCAATAGCCATTCGGCAAGAAAAAGATGTTAAGGGCATTCAGATGGGAAAGGAAGAAATCAAACTCTCACTATTCACAGATGATATGATACTATATCTAGAGAAGCCTAAAAGCTCTAGTAAGAAACTCTTAGAAACAATTGACCTCCCCATCAAAAAATGGGGTGAAGAAATGAACAGAAACTTTACCAAGGAAGAGATACGAATGGCCAAAAGGCACATGAAAAAGTGCTCTATATCACTAATCATCAGAGAGATGCAGATCAAAACAACCATGAGATACCACCTCACACCACAGAGGCTAGCACACATCCAAAAGAACAAAAGCAACCGCTGTTGGAGAGGATGTGGGGAGAAAGGGACCCTTCTACACTGCTGGTGGGAATGTCAGCTAGTTCAGCCCTTTTGGAAAACAATATGGACGATTCTCAAAAAACTAGAGGTTGAGCTCCCATTTGACCCAGCAATACCACTGCTGGGAATATATCCCAGAAAAGCCAAAAAGTATAGTCGAAATGACATCTGCACTTATATGTTCATCGCAGCACTGTTTACAATAGCCAGAATCTGGAAAAAACCCGAGTGCCCTAGAACAGATGACTGGTTGAAGACACTCTGGTACATCTATACAATGGAATACTATGCAGCTGTTAGAAAGAATGAGGTCATGACGTTTGCATATAAGTGGATCAGCATGGAAAGTATTATGCTAAGTGAAATGAGTCAGAAAGAGAGAGACAGACATAGAAGGATTGCACTCATCTGTGGAATATAGAATAATAGACTATAAGACTAACACCCAAGAATAGTAGAAATAAGTACCAGGAGGTTGTCACCATGGCTTAGAGGCTGGTCTCTCATTCTGGGCAACTCAGAGAAGGGAACACCAAGTAAAATGTGGTTGGAGGTCATGTGGGGGAAAGATGATGCGGGCCGAATATAGACTAGAGACTGAACACAATGGCCACTCAACACCTTTATTGCAAACCACAACACCTAATCAGAGAGAGAGAACAAAAGGGAATACCCTGCCATAGTGGCAGTGTGGGGTGGGGGGAGACGGGACTGGGGAGGGGAGGAGGGATGTTGGGTTTACTGGTGGTGGAGAATGGGCACTGGTGAAGGGATGGGTTATCAAACTTTGTAAGGGAGAAACATGAGCACAAAAATGTATAAATCTGTAACTGTACCCTCATGCTGACTCACTAATTAAAAATAAACAAAGTATAAAATAAAAAATAATAATAATAATTAAAATAAATAAATAAAACAGCATGGGACTGGAACAAAGGCAGAGCCACAGACCAATGGAACAGAGCAGAATATCCCTACACACAACCCCAAATGTATGATCATCTAATCTTTGATAAAGGGGCAAGAAATGTGAAGTGGAGCAAGGAGAGCCTCTTCAACAAATGGTGCTGGCATAATTGGACAACCACGTGCAAAAGAATGGGCTTAGACATCGACCTGACACCATGCACTAAAATCAGATCAAAATGCATTAAAGACCTCAACATCAGACTACAATCCATACATTTTTATTAATTATGTACCTTTACATAATTAAGGTACATCGAAGACAAGGTCGGAAAAACTCTTCACGATGTTGAAGCTAAAGGTATCTTCAAAGATGACACGGAACTAAGCAATCAAGTAGAAACGGAAATAAACAAATGGGACTATATTAAACTAAAAAGCTTCTGCATCGCAAAAGACACAGTGACCAGAATACAAAGGCAATCTACAGAATGGGTAAGGATATTCACCCAATACCCATCTGATAAAGGGTTGATATCAAGGGTATATAAAGCACTGGTTGAACTCTACAAGAAGAAAACATCCAACCCCATCAGAAAATGGACCGAAGAAATGAACAGAAACTTTTCCAAGGACGAGATACGAATGGCTAAAAGGCACATAAAAAAATGCTCTGCATCACTAATCATCACGGAGATGCAAATCAAAACAATCATAAGATATCACCTCACACCACAGAGAATGGCACACATCCAAAAGAACAAAAGCAACCGCTGTTGGAGAGGATGTGGGGAGAAAGGGGCCCTTCTACACTGCTGGTGGGAATGCCGACTAGTCCAGCCCCTTTGGAAAACAATATGGACTATTCTCAAAAAATTAGAAATTGAGCTTCCATTTGATCCAGCAATAACACTTCTGGGAATATATCCTGGAGAAACAAAAAAGTATAGTCGAAATGACATCTGCACTTATATGTTCATCGCAGCACTGTTTACAATAGCCAGAATCTGGAAAAAACCCGAGTGCCCGAGAACAGATGACTGGTTAAAGAAACTTTGGTACATCTATACAATGGAATACTATGCAGCTGTTAGAAAGGATGAAGTCATGAACTTTGCATATAAGTGGATCAACATGGAAAGTATCATGCTAAGTGAAATGAGCCAGAAAGAGAGGGACAGACATAGAAAGATTGCACTCATCTGCGGAATATAAAATAACAGAGTAGGAGACTAATACCCAAGAATAGTAGTATATAATACCAGGAGGTTGGCTCCATAGCTTGGAAGCTGGCCTCACACACTGGGGGAAAGTCATCCCAGATAGACAAGGGAAAACCAAGTAATATGTGATTGGAGACCCTGCGCGGGAAGGGTGATGCGTGCTGAAAGTAGACTAGAGACTGAACAGGATGACCACTCAATACCCCTATTGCAAACCACAACACCCAAAAGGAAAGAGAGATATCAAATTGGAATGCCCTGCCACAGAGGCGGGGTGGGGTGGGGGGATGGGACTGGTGGGTGGGAGGGATACTGGGTTCATTGGTGGTGGAGAATGGACACTGGTGGAGGGATGGGCTCTCAAACATTGCATGAGGGAAAAACAAGCATGAAAATGTGTGAATCTGTAACTGTACCCTCACTGTGACTCACTAATTTAAAAATTAAAAAATTTAAATTAAAAAAAAGAAATTCATAAATAAATCTAGAAAGAGATCAAAAGTCACAGTTAAAGCTTGCACCTGTGCATGGCTGAATAGACCAGGTAAAATGGAGGGTGGTGTGTTGGCCTGTGCCCACCCAAGCAGAGCCCCCGGCAGCCACTTGCTTCCACAATCCAAAAATCGCCACCATACCCAGAGCCTAAGTCCACCATCTTGGGATGGACCTCACCAAGATATAATCTGCTGAAATTTTTGTAATGTGGATCTTAGCGCACCAACAGCCCTAGCCCAGAGACACAGCAGCAAATCCCGAAGACACCACAGCACCAGAGATCTCTCTGGGCCCCATACTGAGCCAATTTCAGCAAGGCACCCCCAGATGGAGCAGGTGCAGTTTCCCTCCTTCTCCAGATGGAATCCAAGTGACCAAGAACTTCCACAAGCAAGATCCAGGTATGTGGGTTCTAGGACTGAATCTCCAGGCCGCATGGTGGAAGAGGACTCCCAGGTCCCTGCCCCCACAGAAAACTATTTATCATACCCAGAATTTGCCTCCAGGAGTCATCTTAGCATACCAATAGTCCTGGCCCAGAGACACAGCAGTGAGTCCTGGAAGACACCACAGCGCCAGAGATCTCTCCGGGCCCCATACCAGCCAATTTAATTGGGGCACCCCAGATGGAGCAGGTGCAATCTTCCCACCTACTCCCGATGGAATCCAAGTGATCAAGAGCTTCCACAAGCAAGGCCCAGGTATACGGGTTCCAAGACTTAATCTCTAGTCCACATAGTGGCAAAGAACTGAGGCTGTCCCTCCCCAGGTCCCCATCCACCCAGCAGACTGACTATCATGCCCACAATTTGCCTCCGGGAGCCACCTTAGCGCATCAACAGCCCTGACCCACAGACACAGAAGCCAGTCCCAAAAGACACCACAGCTCCAGAGATCTCTCCAGGCCCCATATTGGGCCAATTTCACCAGGGCACTCCAGATGGAGCAGGTGCAGTCTCCCCATCTACTCCAGATGGAACCCCAGTGACCAGGGGCTTCCACAGCAAGGCCCAGGTATGAGGTTCCAGGACTAAATCTCCAGGCCACATGGCGGCAGCAGACCCAAGCCGCCCCTCCCGGGTTCCTACCCACCCAGCAGACTGGCTGTCACACCCACAATTTTCCTCAAGGTGCCATCTTAGCACAACAACAGCCCTGGCCAAGAGACTCCCAATTGAAGCCAGCCCAAAATGGATTAGTGCCACACAGAGGTGTCTCTGGAACCCAACCATTTACAATCTAGAATTTTACATTTACATAGCGGCCATGCAAGCTCTCATGATATTCAAAATAAGCAATGGAAAATATATTATCTAGCATCTAAAAGAAAAAAAAGAAACAATAATAAAGGAAAAACACATTACCTACAATGCGCATAACTGGATGTTAGGGACAAGTGTGGGAGGGAAACATCTTCCATAATACTCTATCCGAGTCTATAACATAGTTCCTATTCAAAATTAATAATGAGACCCTGAACTCCCACCCTGCCTGAGCGCCGCCCATCTACTCCTTCACCACCCTCCAGCGTCGCCATGCTCAGTTTGCTCCCTCTGGCAGGTCAGTGAACCCGAAGGGGCCACCATTCCCCCACTGCAAGGCACCCCATCAATATCGTGGCAGTGGGCGTGGCCTCAAAAGAAGTGGGTGTGGCCTCAGCCACAGTAGGCGTGACCTATTTTAGAGCCGGAAGTTATTTCTTCATACCAAACAATCTGTTTTACATCTCCGTCTTCATCACCTATTTCCCTGAGTAACATCATAGCTACCCCCAAAACAGTTCGCCAATAGGCGGCTAGTCTATTCCAATTTCTCCAAAGTACCAATGAATTTAAGCAGCTGTACATGCCCAAGGTAAAGGATCACATTCTCCAAAAGGATCATTTGAGGCCTCACATAAAGAATAGAGAAACATCAGAGAAGGACATGTTCTAGAGGGAGTACATAAAATGGTGACCACCATTGACTGAGCCCATCCAGAATTCTTTCTTGCAACAAGAGGGAACAGTGATAGTGAACTTGAAGGTCCCTCTTGCATACAACCACAACATGAAGAAACAACGCAAATCCCCACCACAAGGAGAGGATGATGAGAGAAATCCAGAAGCCTCAATACAAGTTTCCTACAAACTTGAGCTCTCCGATAAAGAATTCAGAGTTGAAATCCTGAAGATGTTCAATGAACTCAATGTAAAGATTGACAAGGTATTCATTAAATTAAGGAGGACCTGACAAAAACAATACAACAGACAGCCGAGAAAATATGGGAAGAAATGAGAGCAGAAATAAAAGAGGTACAAAAAGAAACATCACGAATAAAGGATTCGGTAGATGAATCAAAAAAACTCAGTGGGTGCCCTCAACAATAGAACAGCTACAGCCGAAGACAGAATCAGTGAGCATGAAGATTAGCTGCAGGAAGCCTACCAGCAACAACAAACAATGAGGAGAGACCTCAAAATAGCTCTAGGGTGAATCAGAGTCCTAGGGGATGATTTCAAGAGGAACAACATTAGAATCACTGGAGTACCAGAAGGACAGGGAAACAACCCCAATGAAAATGCCACAGTCAAAGAAATCATTGCTGAAAAGTTCCCAGAGCTGGAGAATGCAGACATCCAGATTCAAGGAGCCCGAAGGGAAACTCCAAGACATATCATAGTTAGAATAATGGACGTCAGGATAGAGACACAATACTGCAAGCAGCAAGGTCAAAGAAAGAAATCACATACAAAGGAGCACCCCTTAGATTCACAGCAGACCTATCAGAGGAAACCCTCCAAGCCCGAAGGCAGTGGTGGAATATAGTGAAAAAGCTCAATGAAATGAACGCTTCACCAAGAATACTTTATCTGCCCAAACTCTCATTCAAACTCGAAGGAACAATAAACTATTTTGCAGAAAAACAACAACTCAGGAACTTCATAGACTCAAAACCAAACCTAAAATAAGGACTAAAGGGGCTAGTGTAAGTCAAGAAAACCCCCTACAAGCACAACAAACCCTAACAGAAATATGGCGCAAAATCCCGTAACAATAATCCCTCTCAATGTCAATGGCCTAAATTCACCAATTAAGAGTGGGAGCACCCCACGCTTCCCTCTCCTCCAGACTGCCGGCCCAGTGGCCGGTACGCCAATCCCAGCCCGTTGACCGCTGCCGGGTTGTGGGAAAGGGGCGTGGCCTAATCATCAGGGGGCGTGGTCTAAGAAAAGTGGGCGTGGCCTCAATACCAGTGGCTGCCGCTAACGTGGCCACATAGTTTCCTCAACATCCTATCCAAGACTAACATCCTAGCTATTCGAAAGCAGTAAGACAATAAAACACAAGACTTCACATAAGAACTGAAAGAAACATCTCAGTAGGAGACCAGGTTCTACAAACGGCAAGTAAAAAGGCGGTTGCCTTTTTAACTGAGCCTATCCACAATCCTTTTTCGCAACAAAAGGAAACAGGGATACTCATCTTCAAGGGCCCTCTTTCATACCACAACAACATGAAGAAACAGCGAAAATCCCCACTGCAAGCAGAGGATGATCAAAGGAGTCCGGAAACCTCAACGGGCATTTCCTACAAACTTGACCTCTCTGATAAAGAATTCAGAGTTGAAATCCTCAACATGTTCAATGAACTCAATGCAAAGATGGACAACTTCAAGGAAGACCTGGCAGAAACAATACAACAGACAGCCGACAAAATACGGGAAGAAATGAGAGCAGAAATAAAAACCTTCAAAAAGAAATGAAGGATTCGGTACATGAAATCAAAAACTCTCTGGCTTCCCTCAACAATAGGATGACTGCAGCCAAAGACAGAATCAGTATGCTTGAAGATGAGCTGCAAGAGGCCTACAGGCAACAACAAACCATGGCAAGAGACCTCAAAATAGCTCTAGCCAGAATCAGAGTCCTAGGGGATGATTTCAAGAGGAACAACATTAGAATCATTGGACTACCAGAACCACAGGTAACCAACCCCAATGAAAAAGACACAGTCAAACAAATCATTGCTGAAAACTTCCCACAGCTGGACAATGCGGGCATCCAGATTCAAGGCGCCCAAAGAGTGCCAGCTAAAAGAGATCCTAATAGAAAAACCCCAAGACATATCATAGTTACAATGACAGACATCGTTCAGAGAGACACAATACTGCAAGCAGCAAGGTCTAAGAAGAAAATTGCATACAAAGGAGCACCCCTTAGACTCACAGCAGATCTATCAGAGGAAACCCTCCAAGCTCGAAGGCAATGGTGGGATATAGTGAAAAAACTCAATGAAATCAACGCTTCACCAAGAATACTTTATCCGGCTAAACTCTCATTCAAACTAGAAGGAATCATACACTATTTTGGGGATAAAAAACAGCTCAGGAACTTCATAGACTCAAAACCAAACCTAAAAGAAGCACTAAAGGGGCTATTGTAAGACAAGAACAATCCCTACAAGCACAACAAACCCTTGCACAAAAATGGCACAAAATCCCATAACAATAATCTCCCTTAATGTCAATGGTCTGAATTCACCAATTAAGAGACACAGACTGGCAAAATGGATTCAAAGACTGAACCCAACGTTCTGCTGCCTGCAAGAAACACATCTGAATAGCCAGAACAAACACAGACTCAAAGTCAAAGGATGGAAAACAATCCTGCAAGCAAACGACTCCCTCAAGAAAGCTGGGGTGGCGTTACTAGTATCGGACAACATAGACTTCAGGTTGAAAAAGATTAGAAGGGATAGTGAAGGCCACTTTTTATTAATCACGGGATGTGTACATCAGGAAGAAATCACACTCCTAAATGTCTACGCACCCAATGAGGGACCAGCTAAATACCTAAAACAGCTGCTAAGAGACCTTAAGAAGGACATCTCGAGCAACACAATAGTAGTTGGAGACTTCAACACAGCACTGTCTCCTCTGGACAGATCAAGAATATTAAAACTCACCAAGGAAATACTGGCTTTGAAGGAAGAAAAAGAAGAGAGAGGGCTAATAGATCTATACAGGGCTTTATATCCCCCAAAAAAGGAATACACATTCTTTTCCAGTGCACATGGAACATATTCCAGAATAGACCATGCACTAGGCCACACAGCATACCTCAACAGAATCAAAAAGATAGACATTGTACCAGCTATCTTTTCAGACCATGATGCACTGAAGATAAAACTTAATCGTGGACAGATGCAGAAAACCAAATCAAACACCTGGAAATTAAATAGCTCGATATTGAACAATGAGTGGGTCAGGAAGGAAATCAAGGAAGAAATCAAAAGGTACCTAGAAACAAATGGGAATGAAGACACGAGCTACCAGAACCTGTGGGACGCAGCTAAAGCCGTTTTAAGGGGAAAATTTATAGCTCTGCAAGCATATCTCAGGAAGGAAGAAAGGGCCCACAAAAATAACTTGACTTCACAACTCAAGATGTTAGAAAAGCACCAACAAAAGGAGCCCAAATCAGGCAGAAGGAAAGAGATAATAAAACTTAGAGCAGAAATTAACAACATGGAAACCCAAAAGACAATTCGAAAGATCAATGAAACCAAGAGCTGGTTCTTCGAGAAAATAAACAAGATTGATAAACCACTAGCAAGACTCACAAAGAAAGAGACAACCCTATAAACCGAATCAGAAATGAAAAGGGGGATACCACAACAGAAACCAGAGAAATTCAAAAGATCATCAGAGACTACTTTAAAAATCTGTATGGCACGAAACAAGAGAATCTAGAAGAAATGGATAAATTCCTGGATCCTATAGTCTCCCAAAGCTGAACCAAGAAGACTTGAAGTACCTAAATAGTCCTATTAAAATCAAGGAAATTGAAACTGTAATCAAAAATCTTCCCAAAAACATAGCCCAGGTCCAGACAGATTCACTAGCGAATTCTTCCAAACATTTAAAGAGGACCTATTGCCAGTTCTTCTCAAGCTTTTCCAGGAAATTGAAGGAATAGAAACTCTCCCAAACAGTTTCTACAAGGCTCATATCTTCCTAATATCAAAAGCAAACAAAGACACCACACACAAAAAAAGAAAACTACAGGCCAATATCCCTGATGAACACAGATGCGAAGATTCTCAACAAAATATTAGCAAACAATTCAACAATTCATAAAAAAGATCATACACCATGACCAAGTGGGATCCATCCCAGGGATGCAAGGATGGCTTAACATCTGGAAATCAATCAACATAATCCATCATATCAACAATAGAAAAGATAAAAATCATATAATCATATCAATAGATGCAGAGAAAGCATTTGACAAGATCCAGCACCCATTTATGATGAAAACTCTCACCAAAATGGGTATAGAAGGGACTTTCCTCAATATAGTCAATGCCATTTATCACAAGCCTACGGCAAGCATCATCCTCAATGGGGAAAAACTAAGAGCCTTCCCTCTAAGAGCAGGGATGAGAAAAGGATGCCCACTCTCTCCACTTCTGTTCAATATAGTACTGAAAGTACTTGCAATAGTGATTAGGCAAGAAAAAGATATTAAGGGCATTCAGATAGGAAAGGAAGAAATCAAGCTCTCACTATTCACAGATGATATGATACTATACTTAGAGAATCCTAAAGCCTCTACCAAGAAACTCCTAGAAACAACAGACTTGTATAGCAAAGTTGTAGTCTATAAAATCAACACCCAAAAGTCCATGGCTTTACTATAACGCAAATAATGAGAGCCAAGAAAGTGACATGATAAATGTGAACACGAAAGTTCACAATTGTGCCTCAAAAGATCAAGTACCTCGGAATCAGCTTAACTAAGGAGCTAATGGACTTGTGTAAAGAAAACTACAAAATGCTATTTCAGGAAATAAGAGGGGACATGAGGAAATGAAAAGATATCCCCTGCTCACGGATTGGAAGAATTAATATTGTCAAGATGGCAATACTCCCCAAAGCATTATACAAATTCAATGTGATCCCTATAAGAATACCCTTGACCTTCTTCAAAGAAATGGAGCAAGCACTCCTGAAATTCATATGGAACAATAAGACCCCACGAATAATTAAAGCAATTCTTGGGAAAAAGAAAATGGGAGGAATCAACCTCCCCAACTTCAAACTCTAATACAAAGCGGTAATAATTAAAACAGCATGGTACTGGAACAAAGGCAGAGCCACAGACCAATGGAACAGGATTGAATATTCTGACACACCCACCCCAGATATATGATCATCTAATCTTTGATAAGATGAGCAAGAAATGTGAAGAGGAGCAAGGAAAGCATTTTTAACAAATTGTGTTGGCAAAACTGGACAGCTCCATGCAAAAAAATAAAATGGGCTCAGATCTCCACCTATCACCATGTACAAAAGTCAGATCAAAATGGATTAAAGACCTCAACATCAAACCAGAATTTCTAAGGTACATTGAAGACAAGGTCGGCAAAAATCTCCATGACACTGAAGTCAACAGTATCATCAAACATGACACGCCACTGGCCAAGCAAGAGAAAACAGAGATAAACAAATGGGACTATCTTAAACTAAGAAGCTTCTGCACCTCAAAAGAAACAGTGAACAAAGTACAAACACAGTCTACAGAATGGGAATGGATATTTACCCAATACCCATCCAATAAGGGGTTGATATCAAGAATATACAAGGCACTGGTTGAACTCCACAAGAAGAAAACTGCCAACCCGATCAAAAAATGGGGTGATGAAATGAACAGAAACTTTCCCAAAGAAGAAATATGAATGGCTCAGAGGCAAATGAGCAAATACTCTACATCACTAATCATCAGGGAGATGCAGATTAAAACAACAATGAGATATCATCTCACACCACAGAGACTGGCCCACATCCAAAAAACAAAAGCAACCAGTGTTGGCATGGTTGTGGGGAGAAAGGGACTCTCCTTCACTGCTGATGGGAATGCTGACTGGTTCAGCCCATTTTGAAAAAAACAATATGGACGATTCTCAAAAACTTAGAAATTGAGCTCCCATTTGACCCAGCAATACCACTCCTGGGAATATATCCTGGAGAGGCAAAAAGGTATAGTAGAAATGACATCTGCATTTCTATGTTCATTGTAGCACTGTTTACAATAACCAAAATCTGGAAGAAACCGGAGTGCCCCCAAACAGATGACTGGTTAAAGACACTTTGGTACATCTACACAATGGAATACTATGCAGCTGTTAGAAAAGATGAAGCCATGAAATTTGCATATAAGTGGATCAACATGGAAAGTATCATGTTGAGTTTAATGAGTCAGAAATAAAGAGACAGACATAGAAAGATTGCACTCCTATGTGGATTATAAAGTAGCAGAATGGGACCCTAACACGCAAGAGTAGTAGAGATAAGAACCAGGAGCTCTGCCCCACAGCTTGGAAACTGGCCTCACATGCTGGGGGAAAAGGCAGCAGAGACAGAGAAGGGAACACCTAGTAGAGAATGTAGGAAGGATCCACTCGAGTTGAAAGCTGCGTACCAAAAGCAGACTATAGACTGAACATAATGGCCACTCAATACCTTTATTGCAAACTACAACATCCAACAGAAAAGATAACAAAAAGGAAATGCCCTGCCACAGAGGCAGGATGGGGTGGTGAGGGTTGGGATGGGGGCGGTGGGAGGGATACTGGGATCATTGGTAGAGGAGAATGGGTACTGGTAGAGGGATGCAAACTAAATACAAACATGAAAGTTCATAAGTTTGTAACTGTACCCCATGGTGATTCACTAATAAAAATTTTAAAAGAACAAAATTAATAACGAAAAGTGAAAATCAATTGGTTATCAAGAAGTGCTATGAGAATTGTAAAAAAATCTTACCTTGTCTTTTTTTTCTTTGAGAGTAGCTGAGTTTTCTTTTGCCTCTTTTTTGAGTTTTTCCTATTAAAAATTATTATAAAACATATACACATTACTGTTTGCATAAGTAAATATTCCCATTATTAAAATATGTCATAAAAATAGCATTGACTGGCCTCTAAATCTTAATGTTAAAAATAGTTCTTTTCTATAGAGGTATTTATTTGGCTTTGCATTTTTAAAATTCCAACCTCATCCTAGTGTTTATAAAACCTTGCATGAGTCCTTTAAAACTCTGAATCTCAATGTTCTCATTTGTAAAGTGAAGTGGATGAACCAGATTTTAAAGTATTGGAAAAAATGAGTATAAGAACTAAAGATTAAGGGACTATTAAACTTAACATCACATGAGGCTGACACCCAAGGACAGTAGATACAAGGGCCAGAGGGACTGCCCCATAGCACCAGGAAGACTGCTTCATGAGCAGAGGGGAGAAGGCAGATGGATCACTAAGAAAATGATGGCCAGAGGAACCAGCTGGGATGGGAGATGCATACCGAACGTAGATTATGGACCAAACATGATGACCTCTCAGTGTCTGTGTTGATGCCCAAAAGTAGAGAGAGAGTATAGGGAATACCGTCTGCCATGGAGGCAGGGGGAGGGTGGGAAAGGGGGTTATACCCGGGATATTGGTGGTGGGGAATGTGCACTCATTGAGGGATGGGTGTTTGATCATTGTGAGATTGTAACCCAAACATGAAAGCTTGTAACTATCTCATGGTGATTCAATAAAATTTTAAAAAGGGACTATTAAACCATGAAATATGTTGGGAAGTTGATTTTATCACAGTCCACAAAGTCAACTTATTTTAATTGGAAACTAAAACATACCAATTGCAAGGTAACATAGATTAAACAGACATTATCTATTGATTGCTGTCAAGACTGAGAACTAAGAAAACATGTATAAAGTATGAGCTGAGTTTTTGTAAACAGAAAGCTCAAGTTAAATATTTGAGTTGCGGTTACCAAAAAAAATATATGCTTTTATCAACCTTAGTAAGTTAATAATAAAATAAATTTTAAAACTTGATATTCAGAAGATATAGTGGGAGAAAGTTCTGGATAAATTGTTTAAAAGTACAAATATGAAGAAAAATAGAGAAACAGATGCTGATAAACAAAGTTCCTCACTACAGTACAACCAACAATCAAATTAAATGACAGAAAAAGCATCACTGAGGCTGTTTGGAGTTGCCTGGGAGACACATACATTCATTTATCTGAAGGTGAATGATATCAGCAATGGGGAGAGAGTGCACTGGAAGAAGTGCACTGGAGTAAATCTGGGGATAGATCAAGAGAGGTACTTATCAGTTACTATAACTGCCAGCAGACCTGACCCAGTAAAAAGGAAAAGATTATAGAAATAACTGTGCACCTTCTTGTTCTGACAGAGGTGACAGATTGCACTCCTGTCAGAAGTCAGGCTTAGGTTCAGGGGATGCGGGAACGGGGGGGGGGGGAGGGGGGACCCCCTCGGAGGGCTAATTCAAGAAAAAAACAAAAACACTATATTCTGGTGAATTAAGCTAGTTTCCCTCCCCATTCTATTAGGGAATGCAGAAGCCATTGAACAGTGGCCCAAAAGACAGTCTACAGAAAACTGTTGACAGAAATAAAGGCCTAAGGTACTACTAAAGATCTAGGGGCAGTTTAGAAATATCATTCAGAACTCTCCCTTCACCCCAGCCTCAACAATAATGTGCTGTCGTGTTTTTAGAGGGTTTTCTTATCACTATACAATTCCCCCCGGGCCTCAAGTCTATTAAAAAATAAAAAATTCCAACACTAGAGCCACAGTGCCATCTGCAGGAAAGTGAGAAAAGTTAATTCACACCACTGAAAAAATAAGATGGAATTACTCAAAATAAGTTTCCAGAGGGTGAATTTAAAGGTGCAAAATAGAAGGATTTAACATAGAACAAGAATCATCATTGCGGGGCTGGAGCGATAGCACAGCGGGTAGGGCGTTTGCCTTGCACACGGCTGACCCGGGTTCAATTCCCAGCATCCCATATGGTCCCACGAGCACTGCCAGGAGTGATTCCTGAGTGCATGAGCCAGGAGTAACCCCTGTGCATCGCTGGGTGTGACCCAGAAACCAAAAATAAAAAGAATCATCATTGCAATAAAAGTTATAAAATTTTCAATTAAACACATAAGATACGAGGGCTAACCAAACACAAAAGTTTATTTACCACAATGATGGCGGGAAGGTCACAGTGCTGGTGGGAAGGTCACAGTGCTGGTGGGATTGGGACTAGTATATCAAGCGCATAAAACAAATGCATCATTAACAACCAAGAAAACCATGGTGTTTAAATAAAATGGAAAAAATTTCTTCACCAAATAGTTGGAAGATACTAAAAAATTTTTAAGAGATGCTGGGTATGAATACCACACTGGAATAACTTCAACAGAACATGGAAGTCTAACATGTAGACTCAATCTCATAGGGGACAAAAACTATCGGAAATTTAAGATTAAATCTACAATGTCTCAAATGAAAAAGAGGGAAACAAGACTCAGGGGAAAAAAATGGAAATCTCAGAAAAGTAAACATCAAGTTATGTTGGTGAAGAGCGAAAAGAGCCAAGACCATAATCGAAGAAATATAGTTAAGGGCCACACCCAACAGTACTGAGGGCTTACTCAAGGATTTGTGCTCAGAAATCACTCCTAGCAAGGTCAGGAGACCATTCGGAGCGCCGGGGTATTGAATCCAGGCAGGCTGCATGTAAGGCCAGTGCCCTATCCACTGTACGATCACTTCAGCCTCAAATGTTGTTTGCTTGTTTTGTTTTTTATTCTGAGTAGGGAAGCACACCCAGAAGTGCACAGGGCTTACTAAGCTCCGTACTCGGGAATCACTCCTGGTGGGGCTCAGCAGTGAGGAGGTATATGGGGTTTCAAACTCAGGTCAACCACATGCAAAGCAAGTACCTTATCATTGGACTATGGCTCTGGCCCCCCAAACTTTAAAAAAGAGCTATAGATGTCTAAGAAGCTGAGAGAACTCCCAAAAATTTTAAATTCAAAATTATCTACACAGGGGCTGGAGCAATAGCACAGCGGGTAGGGCGTTTGCCTTGCACGCGGCCGACCCGGGTTCGATTCCCAGCATCCCATATGGTCCCCTGAGCACCGCCAGGGAGTGATTCCTGAGTGCAGAGCCAGGAGTAACCCCTGTGCACCGCCAGGTGTGACCCAAAAAGCAAAAAAAACAAAACAAAACAAAACAAAATTATCTACACAAAGAAATCTCACTGCACTGAACCAGGGCTGGATCCCTGACACTATTTTGTCTCTCCAGTATCACATGGCCTCCCAAGCACTGGCTTTGGGTCACTTGGCCCCTGAGCATTTCCATGGTGGCCCTGGTAGCCCCTAGCACCACAGGGTTCAAATAAGCAACACCATATTCTCAGGTCCTAACAACCACCATCCTCGTTAGTCAACTATGATTGACTATGTAGGATTCCTGAGCATTGCCTGGAAGGTGTCCTTTATCCACCCCTCCAAAAAATTTTGAAAGGTTTCTAGAAAAAATGAAATATAATTTTAAAAAATTAGTGGTTGAAGAAATAGTACAAGAATTAATGTATTTAGTTTGCACATAGTGACCTCCCAGTTCAATCCTAGACATTACATATGGTCTCTTTAGCACCTTCAAGAATGACCCCTGAGCAACAAGCTAGTAGTAGATCCTGAGCAGGTGGTGGATCCCACCAAATGATGAAAAATGCAAGTTTTTATAGATAATCAAACAGTTACCATTTTATAGATAATCAAACAGTAAACTTAACAGTTTACCATTTATCAGACCTGCTCTAAGAGGAAACTCTCCACATAAAAAGCAGAGATAAAGAGGGGGTTAAAAAAAATAAACACAGGGGCTGGAGCAATAGCACAGCGGGTAGGGCATTTGCCTTGCATGCGGACGACCCAGGTTCGATTCCCACCATCCCATATGGTCCCCCGAGCACCGCCAGGAGTAATTCCTGAGTGCATAAGCCAGAAATAACCCTTGTGCATCACTGGGTGTGACTCAAAAAAAAACAAAAAAAAAAAACCACAAAAAAATAAAATAAATAAACACAAAAACACAAAACAAAAGATAAAATGCAGGCTAAAAAAAAAAACAAAATGCAGGCTCTGTATACATATTTTTAGATTCTAAATGTGAATGGCATAAACTCACTGATCAAAAGGCACAGTGTGGCTAGATGGATATTTTTAAAAGAGATGGAGGATCCATATATACCATGCATATAAAAGACTCACGCCACATATAAAAGACAAAAAGGTAGTCTAAATGAAAGACTAATGCAAGGTATTAGTCCAAAGTGCAGGGAAAAAACACAGAAACTTCTATTATTATATAAGATTTTAAAGTTTCTACTAAAAATGGCAATGAAACAAAAAGATATTATATACGGATCACAGAATCAATTCAGCAGGATGATATAATGGGCATCAAATATATGCACCCAATACTAGGGCACCCAAATATTCAAATAAAGTATTAATGCCCCAAAGGGATACACAAACAGAAACACAATAATAATAGGAGATCCCAACATTCTATTTTGGCAATGAGATTCAAAAACATTAACAAGGAAACACTAGAATTAAATGATTGAAGGAATTAAGCTTAATGGATTTATACAGAAGCTTCTCTTGAGAAATAAATGAATACACATCTTTAGTACACAAGAGACAGCCTCAAGAATAGAACACATACTAGGATACAAAAGAAGTCACAGTAAATAAAATAGTATCAAGAATCTTTTCCTGCCATGATAGGAGACAAGAAACATAACAAAAAGAAAATAGGAAAACCCCCAAGCATATGGAGCAACATTTGGGTCAATAAAGAAATCAAAGGAGAAATAGAAATTACACGCCGAACAAAACAAAAACCAGAAAATTTTTATCAGGTCCCATGAAACAAAGCAAAGGCAGTGCTGAGAAATTAATTACTATAGATTTCATCCTTTTCCAATCTCAAAAACTGCCAAATCCAACAGAAACAGGAAAAATTTCTTTAGCTGCCTCTGAGCATATGAGATAGGAAATCAATGATTGGTAAACTCTGAGGGATGGGATTATGGATTATTCTTACTCAAGTGAACTTTTCTGTGTTGTTTTTAACTCTTTATAATATAATCATAATAATCATAAGGAATTTTTTTCACAGAATGTAATTAATATAAATGTATACGTCTCTCATTATCACAATATAAATCAGTTTAGATAAAACAAAACTGCAAAATTTAGGAATTCACATTACCTTTCAATTACATGTGGATTTCTGCTCTACTCCTTCTCACTTTTTAGGAATCTATACTGAAACTATGACTTCTAAAACACACTGGTCTCATGGCCAAAGAAAAAGAAAGGCTCATGGGACCATGTGGCATCTCATAAAGCTTCTTCTCAAGTGGCTATGCCACTATTCCTCACATTCACTTCAGTAAAATAAATTCCAAGTAAGTGTGGGACTATACAATTTTCCTTTGGGAGGGACCACATAAGAAGGGTAGCATATCGCCTGTCCGAACTCCAAATGGTCCCGGCTGCCGGAAGTCCCGCCCTCGACCCACCCTCGGCGCCATCTTCCCACCTTCAACAGAGAAGAGGCCAGGCAGTCTGGTGAGCAACGCGGCCGGAGAAATGCTCCGGACCCAAATCCGGGCCAACAACACCAGGGATCCAGGCGGAGGAGGTACAGCTGGTACACCTTCTCCGGATGGAGCCCTGGCGACACTGAGCAGCAACTAACACGGCTCCGGGTTGCGGAACTGGAACACATCCGAGCCACACGGCCGCGTGGCTTTTAGACCTTTTCTAAAAACTAAAAAACATACAATCTTTTAATGACAAACCAATTATCAAATGCTTCCTTAGTAGGGCTTTCTTCCTTGGGGGGAAACTCCAACAACAATAGTGAGTTTTGTTTTGCAATATGGAATGTAATCAAGGTAGAGAGAAAATGAAGTGAAATTCATCAGTTATACAGTTGGGGGGGCTGTGGCGGGGGGTATACTGGGGATTTTGGTGGTGGAATATGGGCACTGGTGAAGGGATGGTGTTTGAATATTGTATAACTGAGACATAAACCTGAAAACTTTGTAACTTTCCACATGGTGATATAATAAAAATTTTAAAAATATAAAAAAAGAAGGGTAGCATACACTTCAAATAATACAATCTATTGCAAGCCCCAACTTCAAAATACACCTATGAATAAGCATATTTGTGAGCATCAATGCATGACTGTGTGTATGCATGTATTATTCACAAAATCAGAAGGAATACTATAAAACAACTATTGAATTATTTGATTCACAAGCAGAAAAAGAGCAATAAATTTGTTAATAATATAGAATGATTGCACTCATTTGTGAGATATTAAAAACTTAGTATGAGACTAAAACTCCAGAACAATAGAAACATGGGCCAGGAGGACCAGACCAGGGTAAAAGTGGAGTAGAGTGGGGAGGGGAGGGAGGGAGAGAAAGAGAGAGAGGGAAGGGGCAGAGAGAGAAAGAGAGAGAGAGAGAGAGCAAGAACAAGAGAGCCTGCCACTGAGGCTGAGGGCAAGGGGTGGGGTGGCAGGAGAGAAACTGTGGAGACATTGATGGTGAGAAACCAGTGAAGGGAGGATGTTGAAATATTGTATTACTGAAATCCAATCATGAACAATGTTGTAACTGTGTATTTCACGATGACTGCATTTTTATTTTTTTATTTATTTATTTATTTATTTATTTTGCTTTTTGGATCACACCCAGCGATGCTCAGGGGTTACTCCTGGCTTTGCACTAAGGAATTACTCCTGGCGGTGCTTGGGGGACCATATGAGATGCCGGGGATCGAACCCGGGTCGGCCGCGTGCAAGGCAAATGCCCTACCTGCTGTGCTATAGCTCCGGCCCCCGACTGAATTTTTTAAAAGTCAATAAATTGTTCACAATGATCCAAGCCAAAAAATTCAATAGGTTAATACCTAAATTGTTAGACAAAAAAGTATTTGAAAAACTAAACAATATTACAGTTATACTTTCTAAAAGTCTGATGGTTAAAAAAGTAACAGATAATAGAATAATTAATGAGCATTTAAGGTTTTTAAGACCTGATCATATGATGGAAACTTACTCATGTTTGTTGGCTAAAGGGTAAGAATTGAAGATTTCTAAGGGCTTAAGAACTTTAAGAAGGACAAAAAAAAAAAAAAGACCAATAAGTAATGTTCCTATTTCAAGTCTCCCTCTTTCATTGGGAGAAAAAAAAAAAAACTAACATTAAATAATTAAATAATAGATAAGACATCACTGAGAAACACAGATGAACCCTAAAGACATGTGGCTGAGTAAAACAAGTCAAAGATAAATACTGTGTAAGGCACTAAGAAAAGGAGAGGAGAGGAAGGGTGAGCGGAAGTGGAGGGGAAAGGAAGGTGAAAGGGAGGAAAAGGGAAAAAGAAAGGGAATGGGAATAGGAAAGGGAGACGAAAGGGGAGAAGGAAAGAGGAAAGGAAAAGGAAAAGGAAAGCAAGGAAAAAGGAAAGGAAGAGAAGTGAGGGAAGGGAGAAGGAGGGGCAGAAGGCTTATTGTGGTTATTAAAAGAGAGAGATGGACCAGGGGAGGAAGAATTAGATGAAGGTGGTAACGAGACAAAACCTTCCATTTATAAATAGGTACTCAAGATGTAATGCATAACATGATGATTAGTCATCAGTTACATTTGAAAGACAGTTCTATCTGAAAGAGAGCAGACCCTAAGAGTTCTTAACACCGGGGCAGAGAGTTGCGATTTAATCCTTTGTATCCATTAGATGACAAATTTTAACTAAACTTATATGATCACTTCACAATATATGTATAGCAAATCATTATGCTAATTATGCTGCTCTAGCTCCCCTGCCCCAACAGGATGCTGCCCACAAAACCCCCCCACCCCTGGCTACTGATTGAGCTCCTTAACAGTCATGATCTCAGAGACACACAAATGAATCTTGGAACCAAGCAGCTCTTGGCAGAAATGCCACCAGACACTGCATTAGGCCACCTTCGCCAGGTCACCCCAGATGGAAAAAGGTGTCATCCCTCCACCTATTCCCAGGGAAGTCCAGCAGCCACCATCTTCCAGAGTTCATTGGAAAATCCAGAAATGGGCCAGGAGTGACAACACATGTTAGGCCTCTCGGGGGATAGGGGTTGAGCTAGTCCTTCTCCTCCCCCACCCTGACAGGAGACCAGAGATGCCACCTAAGAACATCCCCCCATCTCCCACCTACTGACTGAGCACCTTAAGCGAGACACACAACTACAGACACACAAACAAAACTCAGAACCGAGCGGCTCTTGACAGAAATCTCTCCAGACCTAATTATTAAAAGTTTAGAATTCCAAGATCACATGGCCACAATCATATGCTATTCATAACCAGCAATAGAAAACAAATTGTCTAATGCTGCCTTTTTGGCAGGTCTGAGTGTTCGGGAAAAACTCCAAATAATAATGGTGGGACTGGTGTCAAAATATTGAATGTAATCAAAGTAAAGAGAGAGTAATTTGGAAATTATCTGCCACACAGGTAGGGGTAGGGGTGGGATGGGAGGTATACTGGGGGTTTTGGTGGTACAAAATGTGCACTAGAAAGGGATGGGTGTTTGATCATTGTATGATGGAGACTCAAACATGAAAGCTTTGTAACTGTTTTCACGGTGATTCAAGGAATAATTTTTTTAAATTATGCTGTTCTACACATTAATCATATATACTATCTCATTGTGATTCAATAAAAAAGAGACTTGTCAATAAATCATTGTACCAATCAATATCAAACTAAAAAAATGAAAAAAGAAAAACAGTAGTTTGGACATGGAAGACTTCTGTTCTTATTGAAATAATATAACAAAGGTATGTAGAAAAGTTTCAAACCACTGTGCTCAGATACAGGGAGACAAATATATGAAAATTGAAGATAAATAAGATATAATCCTGGAGCTATAAAGAGCTTAACGGTCTCAAAGGGCATAGATTAACAAATAAATGTTCCGTGGGCTAGAATATTTACCCAATACCCATCTGATAAGGGATTAATATCCAGGATATACAAGATACTTGTAGAATTGTATAAGAAAAAAACTCCAATCCCATCAAAAAAATGGGGAGAAGGAATGAACAGAAGTTTCCTCAAAAAAGAAATATAAATGGCCAAAAGGCACATGAAAAAATGCTCCACATCCCTAGTCATCAGGGAGATACAAATCAAAACAACAATGAGATATCATCTCACACCACAGAGACTGGCATACATTCAAAAGAACAAAAGCAACCAGTGCTGCTGTGGATGTGGGGAAAAAGGGAAGCTCCTTCACTGCTGGTGGGAATGCCAACTGGTCCAGCCTTTCTGGAAAACAATATGGACAGTGCTTCAAAAACTAGAAATTGAGCTTCCATATGACCCCGCAATACCACTTCTGGCAATATATCCCGAGGATGCAAAAGAGCACAGTAGAAATTATATTTGTACCTATATATTCATTGCAGCACTGTTCAAAATAGCCAAAATATGGAAACAACCCGAGTGCCCTAAAACAGATGACTGGTTGAGGAAACTTTGGTACATCTACACAATGGAATACTATGCAACTGTTAGGAGAGATGAAGTCATGAAATTTGCTTATAAATGGATAAACATAGAGAGTATCATGCTAAGTGAAATGAGTCAGAAAGAGAGGGACAGACATAGAGAGACTGCACTCATTTGCGGAGCGTAGGGTAGCATCACATGAGGCTGACACCCAAGGACAGTAGATACAAGGGCCAGAGGGACTGCCCCATAGCACCAGGAAGACGCTTCATGAGCAGAGGGGAGAAGGCAAATGGATCACTAAGAAAATGATGGCCAGAGGAACCAGTTGGGATGGGAGATGCATACCGAAAGTAGATTATGGACCAAACATGATGACCTCTCAGTGTTTGTGTTGATGTCCAAAAGTAGAGAGAGAGTATAGGGAATACTGTCTGCCATGGAGGCAGGGGGAGGGTGGGAAAGGGGGTTATACCCGGGATATTGGTGGTGGGGAATGTGCACTCATTGAGGGATAGGTGTTTGATCATTGTGAGATTGTAACCCAAACATGAAAGCTTGTAACTATCTCACAGTGATTCAATAAAATTTTAAAAATAAAAAAAAACACATATAAATGTTTTAATATAAAATGAGTATATCTACATACAGTAAGCTCACCTTTGAAAGATAAAAATGTGAGATTTGGGGGGCTGGAGTGATAGTACGGCGGGTAGGGCATTTGCCTTGCACATGGCCGACCCGGATTCGATTCCCAGCATCCCATATAGTGCCCTGAGCACCGCCAGGAGTGGTTCCTGAGTGCAGAGCCAGGAGTAACCCCTGTGCATGGCCAGGTGTGATCCAAAAAGAAAAAAAAAAGTGAGATTTTCCATCAGTGGTAAAAGAATAAAAGGTATGAAATGTGGAAAAAGTGATGAAATACAGAACTGCAACTGAAATTACACGTTATCAAGGCTGTTACAGAGATAGAAAGAATTTGGAATCGTGCAAAAGAGACACAGGCTTTAACTCTAAGATGTTCTAGTTTCTAGTATTATATTCTATTGAATAAATAACCTAATCTCTGTGAAAATCCAAATTGTTTCTATAGATACAATTGTCAGAGGGATTAAATTAGGTATAAATATGATAGTTTAGAACAGTGCTTGTCATATATAAAATAAACGATAATAGGACATGGTATTTTTAGTGAGTCAATTCACTTTGTAAATTTCAAAACACTATAAAAATAAGGCACACTGGGGCTGGAGCAATAGCACAGCGGGTAGGGTGTTTGCCTTGCACTCGGCCGACCCCCCGGGTTCGATTCCCAGCATCCCATATGGTCCCCTGAGCACCGCCAGGGGTAATTCCTGAGTGCAGAGCCAGGAGCAACCCCTGTGCATCGCCGGGTGTGACCCAAAAAGCAAAAAAAAAAAAAAAAAAAAAAAAAATATATATATATATATATATATATATATATATAAGGCACACTGTTTTCTGAAACATGGCAAAACTAAAAATACATCAGAAATATTTTATGAGACATGAGGAAAAAAAATTTTTTTTCTTCTTGGGTCACATCTGGTGATGCACAGGGGTTACTCCTGGCTCTGCACTCAGGAATCACTCCTGGCGGTGCTCAGGGGACAATATGGGATGCTGGGAATTGAACCCGGGTCGGCTGAATGCAAGGCAAATGCCCTACCTGCTGTGCTATCACTCCAGCCCCAAGACATGAGAAAATTTTTAAACACTCATTCTAAAAGGACTCCTCTTAAGGGTACTATATTCACATGTTTAATATTTAAACAAGAGCAAAAATACTTTTTAAAACTTTTAATGGAAAAACTGAATTTCAAGTTACTCAAATTTATCATATTTTTCTAATAAAACATGTTTGTAAATATACAAAGCTGCAGACTTACACAATTCCTAACAAGCAATACAGAATAAATTATCTAGCATATGCCTATGAGGCAGACTTGGATGGTGGTGAGAGACTTCAAAATACTGGTGGTGGGAAGGTGTAATGGTGGTGGGATTGTTGTTGATATACTGGATGTAATCAATTACTGTGGACAACTATATGAAATAAAATTAAATTTTTTAAAAAAATACAAAGCTGCACCTATGCTTTACAATTAGCTTCTTTACAAACACTACAAAACCTACTTTCTCTTCTATTTCTTTTTCAAGTTGTTTCTTAATAGACAAAAGTTCTTCTTTAAGATTTGACAGTTCATTCTCCTAAAGAAAAAACATGTTTATAAGAACATTGTTAATTAATTAAAAATTTCTAATTAAAAGATTGTTAATTAAATTTTCATTTAAATTTTTAATAGTTGGCTTTTAAATAATTATTTATCACTAATATATCTCTCTTCTCAATTTCTTACCTATTCCATCCCTGCAATTACAGTCTTAATGAGAGGCTCCAAACTTATTTATAAAGAGTATCAGAGAGATAATATAGCAGGTAGGACCCTTGCCTTACCTGGGTTCAATCCCCAGCACCCCATATGGTTCCCCAAGCACTGCCAGGAGTAATTCCTGAGTGCAGACCCAATAGCATCGCCAGGTATGTCCCCAAAAAAATAAAAAAACAAAATTATTTGTAAAGAATTTACAACTTTTTCATTTGAAATTTCACTTGAAGATGAAATAAAATAACACCATTTAACATGTTAACTACACTTGTAGTTAAGTACTAACTACACTTGTAGTTCTTAACTACAGTACTACTTACCTAGTTAAGTGCTACTTAACTACAAGTACTACTTAATTTACTTGTACTACTTAACTAAAGATCTACAAAATATCTCTGACATTTAAGATTCCTTAATTTTCAGCTCAAAAATTATAAACTGTTACTTAAAACTATTCCTTAACACCAGCCATAGTCACAAAAACATTTAATGATCTGTTCTGTTATCTCACCAAAGATGCTTTTACTGATAGCTGTTCTTGTTCTTTGTTTTTATAAACTCCTAATTCTAAGTCTCTTTCTTCAACAATTTTATCATATTGGTGCTATATTAAAAGAGAAAACAATTATATTAACAGCCAAAATAGATGATATGCATTAAATATTTTTAGAAAGTACAATTTATAAATTTGGCAATATGCATGACAAAATATACTTTATTCAAAACAGTCTTAATAATCTAAGAAGAGAGTGTGAAATAATTCTTTTTAATAGGAAAAAACAAGTGAAGATCAGAAACTTTTAGAAAAACAGGTGATTACATGTCTAAGGCATAAAATAAAATATGATTCTGGAACATTTTGTATTAATAAAAAGCAAGAAAACTATTACAAAACATGAAGATCAAATCAAAAGAACTTGGGGCTGGAGAGATAGCACAGCGGGTAGGGCGTTTGCCTTGCACGAGGCCGACCCGGGTTCAAATCCCAGCATCCCATATGGTCCCCTGAGCACGGCCAGGGGTAATTCCTGAGTGCAGAGCCAGGAGTAACCCCTGTGCATCGTCAGGTGTGACCCAAAAAAAAAAAAAGCAAAAAAAAACAAAAAAAAAATCAAAACTTTACAGTTTTTCAAAGGTCCCACTGGCCAAAAACAAATGCCATAAGAGACAATAAAAAAACTGCAGAAAAAGTGGTTATAATTACTTCCATCCATCATAGATGATAGTACAGCTTTCCTCAAGGAAGTGACACCAAAGTTGAACTTTATGTGGTTATAATACAAATTTGGAGACACCGAATTCAAGGATATTCCAGCTATGAATAGTGTTACACAAACAACCTTCTCTGACAATATATCTTGATTTCACTATCTTTATGCATAGAGGGCTGGGGTGATAGCACAGTAGGATGTTTGCCTTGCATGCGGCCAACCTGTTCGACTCCTCCATCCCTCTCAGAGAGCCTGGCAATCTACGAGAGTATCCCGCCCTCAAGACAGAGGGCAAACTAGCCGTGGCATATTTGATACGCCAAAAACAGTAACAACAAGTCTCACAATGGAGACATTACTGGTGCCCACTTGAGCAAATCAATGAATAACAGGACGACAGTGCTACAGTGCTATGCATAGAGCTCTAATCATTTTTCATTATACAAAAGGGAAATTTTACCTTATGTTTTTCCATAAGTGCAACCATTTCAGCTATTTTATGTTGACATCGAATATCCATTTCTTTCTGTAATTTCACTGCTTCATCAGATATTACTTTTGCTTTTTCAACCTATCAAATACATTTAAAATACTTCTTAAAATTGATGCACTAAAAAGAAAAATTACTTTAAATTGAAGGCCTTATACTTAAGATGTATAAAAGCCAACATCAGGGAATTAGGAAGTAGATAATACCTTACTGCTTGGATTAATTTCAGGGTGCTCTATCAAGTGAGAGAACAATATAACACTGCAGTGACAAATCTTTTCAAAATAACTACTACTTAATACATGTCAAAAAAACAAGGATGCTGTTAGCTTCTATTGATCCAGTCTGTGACATAAATATAATCATTAATAATCACATTTTAAGTCATTACTTTGATCTTGAAATGGCAGTATGTAGAATGACATTACTTTGTCCTTCCCCCCTCCCCTTGCTACAAGGAGCTCATTCTGGTTTTTCCTGGAGTTTAGGCTTACCCCAGTCACACCCATCAAGGTGTTCCCGTGTCTCTCCCATCCCTTTGTTTAGCTGTAATCACTTCTCTATAATCAGCTTTCTCCCTAATCTGACTCTGTTAATTTGTAAGGTCAGATCTTCCTAGGACACTGAACTTTATAAGTTAATATTGAATATTATAACACTGAATATTATAATATTGACTTTCTCCTCTCCTTATGCCTTTTGAATAATTTACTTTAAAGCAATGTCCTTTTTGTATAGGCACAAGAAGACAATATTATGCTTTTGTAACTTGGGACTTAATTGGCTTCGAGTATTATTCATTCCCAGGCATCTGCTTTCTCCACTTAAGCCTCAGCTGCCCTCAGTTCCTAGCACCCCAAAAGCAGGGTCCCAACAAGGGACGGGACAGATCCAGGGCAAGCTGTGAGTTATGTGCTACCCTGGCATCGAGATGGGCCTGGCCAAAGTGCCTAATTCTTAACTATAAGTTAAGAGCTCGATCATAGACAAATGCTGTCATTATCCAAAAGTAATGACGAGACTAGGACCCTGCTAGAGGCAGGAAAGACTGATCCAGCCTGAGCACTATAGTCTGAGATCGAGATGGCCCCAACAGAGCAATTCTATAAGCTTTAATGCATTTCTTATTGCGTCCACACAAAATGATTAATATTATGAATGCTTATATGTTTGCTGAATGAGGAAAAGAGAAACACACTCATGGAACTCCACCCTTGGGTGGATCCTCCTGCTGAAAGAGAATCAGTCCTAGAAGAAGCATCCCCTGAGGGAAAGGAACCTTACCCCTATTGATTCTGACCACACCTATGTGTATGCCCCAAAGCCCTCATGCTGGGGGGGATTTAACTAGGCTGTAAGAGTGGGCTGGGAGGGCCAGATCCACAGATCCAGAGAGAGATCCAGAACCGGGAGAGAAGCAGAGAAGAGAGAGTGAAATAAACTGATGGAGCAACCAGTTTGGCCTTCTTCCTTTCCTTGTCTGCCCTTGACCAACAGCCACACACAGTGGTTCTCAACTCAGATGGTGAGACAGAACTGCCTGGAGAGCCTGGAGTGTACACGCCCATTGGTGTGCTTTAGTTTTTTACAGTAGTATATAGTTGTATCATAATAAATTGTGATATCAAACACAGTTTTTCCTACCTCTCCCAAAAGATTTTCTTCTGCTATCTTCTTGTCCTCAATTTCTTTTTGATAACTGTCAGTCACATCTTTAAATTTTTGTTTGGCATCATCTAGTTCTAATTCTAATTTATTGATCTTGAAAATAAAGGAAATAACATTAGTAAATGCTGTGGATTACTTGAAAATGTTATATAATCATTTTGTGATTTTATTAATATGAAAATTATTCATGGAAAAATATAGAATTTTTTACATGTATCATACATGACTACTGCTTTTTCACAAAGAAAGAGATTCTTTCACACTAAAACAGGTATTTAGTTTTATAAAGTAATATTTCAGAAGTGGTTATATTTCACTTTTAATTAAATTTTCATCAAAATTTAAATTGTTTAGTCTGAGTCCAATATATTACATTATAATAAGTAACTATCCACCTTTTTTCTAAAGAAAAAAACATTTTTAAACAACTTTAATAAAATTTAAGTTGTACACAAAAATGATAATTATTTTATAAAATCTGATTACTTTGGACATGTGATTATACTCATGAAATTATTGCCATAATCAAGGCAATTATATACCCAAAACTTCAAAAAGATTCTGTCCTGTTTCCTGCTCCTTTTAGTGTGTCTTAAGAATAGTTAACATGTGCTCTAGTCTCAACAAAATTTTAAGTGCACAATATATTGTTGACAATAGTACTCCACTGTGTATGGAAGTTACTCTAGAAGTAACTCACTTGCTTGAATAAAATCTTTTTTTTTTTCATTTTTGATCACACCTAAAGATGCTCAGGGGTTACTCCTGGCTCTGGACTCAGGAATTACTCCTGGCAGTGCTTGGGGGACCATATGGAATGCCGGGGAATGAACCCAGGTTGGCCGTATACAAGGCAAATGCCCTAACCGCTGTGCTATCACTCCGGCCCCTCTTAAATAAAATCTTAAACTGAAAAACAACTTATATCATCTTCTGCCTCTGGTTCTGGTAATCTCTGCTTCTATAAGTTATTTTAGGTATGTCATTTAAGTTAAATTATTCCGTATTTTTCCTTCTGTGATTAGCTTTTAGTATTGAATGAGAAATGTTTTTATTTTTAATTTTTTTATTTTTTTTGTTTTTTGGGTCACACCCAGCTATGTACAGGGGTTATTCCTGGCTCTGCATTCAGGAATTATGCCTGGCGGTGCTCAAGGGACCATATGGGATTCTGGGAACAGAACCCAGGTCAGCCGTGTGCAAGGCAAATGCCCTACCCACTGTACTATCATTCTATCCCCAAAGTGTTTTTATTATATTGTTTACCCAAACATTTTCCTCTATTCCGTAAGCTATCTTTCGCTTTCTTAATAGCATCCTTTGATGTTAAAACTATCAAGAATGAAAGGAATCAATACTGAGAAAGTGTCTTGTACAAAACTGACTTGGGTTCAATGCTGGGCACTGAATATGATCCCCAAGCAACACCAAGAAAACATGAATGCAGAGCCAACTGTGACCCAAAAATCAAAGAGAAAAGAAAGAACCAGTAAAATCTCTGGCAAAATTCTAATAGCTGTTTTAAAAAAATACATACTGTTCTTGAAATTTATATGGAATAATTAGGAACCATAAGCAGCTAAAACAATTTGTCAATATTTTCAAGCATAGTTATATATTTTATGTTGTCTAGAAAAGTTTTACTACCATCAGACCACAAAGATATTCCAACATGTGTTTTTCATGTACCAATTAACTGTGTGAATATTTCCTTTCTGAACTAAGTTTTGCCCATTTTTTAAATTTTAATATTATAAAATGACAGTACAATAACATTTATTTTCTTAATTCTTTTTTTCTTTTTGGGTCACACCCATCGATTCACAGGGGTTACTCCTGGCTTTGCACTCAGGAATTACTCCTGGTGGTGCTCGGGGGACCACATGGGATGCTGGGAATAGAACCAGGGTCGGCCGCATGCAAGGCAAATGCCCTACCCACTGTACTACTGCTCCAGCCCCATATGTTCTTAATATTTTTGCTGTATTTTATATTATATAGAGCCCCCATAATCGTCTTATTTTTCAAAAAGGGAAACTCTAAACTCATTCAACAACTCATCATTCTCTACCCTTCACAGATAAAACAACCAGAACTTCTCTAGGTTTAACTAAAACTAAAAGAATGATCTCAAAATTTAATAATTTTAAATTATTTTCAAAGTATTATATTTAATTGCTATAATATAGAGCATACAATTCCTATATGTTATCTGTTAATACTATTAAAATAAATAATCCAAATACCTTTATCTCATAAGCATTCAGTTGCTTGGTTTCTGCTGTACTCTTTTTTTTTAAAGCTTTATTCTGTTAAAATAACAAATTATTTTTAGCACTAATAATTCAAACAATACATCACTGACTTAAATGATAATTATTAAGGGAAAGAAATTTATTTTCTAAAAGTACTAAAAGTGATTTTTAGAAAGTAGGTCTGATTTAAAGAAACTACAGTACAGCTACACAATGGAGCAGCAGTTAGGAAAATGAAGTCTTGAAATTCACTTATAAATGAATAGACATGGAGAGTATCATGCTGAGTGAAATGAGTCAAAAGGAGAGAGAAAGACACAGAATGATTGTACTCATTTGTGGGATACAGATAAACGTAATATAATACCACCAAGGACAGTAGAAACAAGAGCCAGAAGGATTGGTCCCCAGTTGGAAGCCTATCTCAAATGCTGGAGAAGGCAGTTGGTAAATAGAGAAGGAATCACTATGACAAAGATAGTTGGACAATAGTGAGTTTTGTGTTGAAATATGGAATGTAATCAAGGTAAAGAGAAAATGAAGTGAAATTTATCAGTTATGCAGTTAGGGGTGGAGGGGAGGGGGCGGGAGGTATACTGGGGTTTTTGGTGGTGGAATATGGGCACTGGTGAAGGGATGGGTGTTTGAATATTGTATAACTGAGACATAAGCCTGAGAACTTTGTGACTTTCCACATGGTGATTCAATTAAAAAAAAAAGATAGTTGGAAATGATCACTCTGGATAAGAACTGTGTGCTGAAAATAGGTAAAGAAACAAACAGGATAACCTCTCAGTATCTGTACTGCAAACACCAAGAAGAGGGAGGAAGGGAGGGAGGGAGAGGAGAGGAGAGAAGGAGAGGGGGAGAGAGAGAGAGGGGGAAAAGGGAGAGAGAGGAAGGGAGGAGAGGGGGAGGGAGGGAGGGAGGGAGTGAGAGAGGGAGGTAGAGAGTGAGGAAGAAAGGGAGGGATGGGAAGGGGGGGCAAGAGAGAGAGAGAGAGAAGGAAAGGGCCTTCCATAGAGACAGGCAGGGGTCAGTGTGGCAGGAAGGAAATTAGGGACATTGGTGGTGAGAAATGTGCATTGGTGGAGAGATTGGTTTTGGAACAATGTATGACTGAAACTTGATCATGAACAGCTTTGTAACTGTGCATCTCACAGTCAATTTAAATATATATATGTATATGTATATATACACATATACATCTATATTACACATATATGTATACGTATATATGCATATATATTACATATACATATACATATATACATATATGTATATATGCATATATATTACATATATACATATACATATATACGTATATGTGCATATACATATATATATGGAACAGCCCTCAACTTGAGGTAAATCCCTCATAGAAATTACTAGAATACGCTATTGTCACTAATTAAGTACAGACCATTCTGCTTTAATAATCAGAAGAGCAGGGTAGTACTGACATTTTCTAGTCAATATTAAAACATGTAAAAGGCTAAAAGAAAATAATTTTGATTTTGAGAATCAATACATACCTCCTGCTGGAGTTCTTCAAGGTTCTTGCTTTTATTTTCAACTTGCTTCCTTAAATTGTTACACTAAAAATTTGTGAGAATTAAATTATTTTATTGGATATTCAATTTTAAGTTCTTAGCAATTTGTTATTGCTTTTGTTTGGGGATCACACACAGCTGAGCTAAGGGATTATTCTTGGTCTGCACTCAGGAATCATTCCTGGAGGGTTCAGGGGACCATATGGGATGCTGGGGAGAGAACCCAGGTCAGCTGCGTGCAAGGAAAGCACCTTTCCCCTCTGTATTCTATCTCCAAACTCACCCCTCACTTTGAGGGACAATTTCACCTGGGTACAGATGCAGAACTGGATTAGGTTACAGTTTAAAACAGACTTGCCATGCTACACAAGTAGCACAGATTTCTAAAGGGTTACGACATATAAGCAACTAATTTTTCTATTTACCATCAAAACAGAAATAAATACGAATAGAAACGATTTTAACCTCTTCAGAAGTACAAAATACTCAAATACTTTTAACACTCATGTGAGTCATAGTCAGCTACTATTCTGGAAAGCAATAATATATGGCATTACCTCTTGGGGGAGACTCCCCAGAAGTGTCTGCAACCACCAGGGATACACCCATGCAGTGGTGCCAGAGAGGTCATGCAGTGCTCAAGGGTCAAACCGTAGGCCCAATGTATATAAGCACATACTCCAGCCTTTGAGCTTCCTTCCCAGCCCACAGCACTACTTCTTATAAGGGTTTTATTTTATCTAAGCAACTATGTGCACTGAAACAAGTTATTTTATATTCACCAGAAATCTAGATAAGGAAACAGAAGCAGAGATCCAAATTTCAACAATATTTTTTTTGAGAACCACAATACAGAAAGTCAATTTTAGGAAAATTATGTGATGGGGGAATACAGAGAAGGAAAAAATGAATTCGGATAGGCAGCTAACTGAAAACACCTCACACAAAGGAAGTATCACTTTTCAGCAGACACACTGATTATAGGACTGGGAGAGGTGTCAAAAAATGATTCTTTAGGGGCTGGAGTGATAGCACAGCGGGTAGGGCGTTTGCCTTGCACGTGGCCGACCCGGGTTCAAATCCCAGCATCCCATATGGTCCCCTGAGCACCGCCAGGGGTGATTCCTGAGTGCATGAGCCAGGAGTGACCCCTGTGCATTGCTGGGTGTGACCCAAAAAGAAAAAAAAAAAAAAAAAAAAAAAAGATTCTTTAAGGAATCATCAGCAGAGGTTTAAAAAAAAAACTAAAGACTGAAACCTTGAAGTCACTATTATAAGAAATAGACATAACATGGAATTGAGGTTTAGTTTTTGTTGGTTTTGTTTTGTTTTAGTTTTTTGGTCACACCTTGCAGTGCTCAGGACTTACTCTTGGTTCCACAATTTGGGATTGCTCCTGGCAGGGCTTGGGGAACCAAATAGGGTTTCAGGGATCGAAGCCAGGTCAACTGTGCAAGGCAATCATCCCTACCATTGTACTATTTATCACTCTGGCTCCAGAACAGAGGTTAAAAGGAAGAAAGAGTGAACTGGAAATATCTAAGGACTAAATGGTACAGAATACTGATTGGCACTCTGGTGGCAGGCACTGTGTAGTTAGCACTGTACCCCTAAAACATAAAAACATTTATACTACTATAAACTAATGTTAACTCAGAGAAAAATTATATGAAACAAAATGTCTTGGTACTCTAAAAATATTCACAGAAAGTGCATTTACTGAGAATATAAAATTTTACAAAAATAGAAGAGCTAGCTAAGGAGGGGTATAATAAAACTGCTCTTTGAAGCAAAACTTCTGAACCCAGAATCTCTTTAAAAGACTCCGGGGCTGGAGTGATAGCACAGCGGATAGGGTGTTTGCCTTGCATGCACCCGACCCGGGTTCGATTCCCAGCATCCCATATGGTCCCCTGAGCACCACCAGGGGTAATTCCTGAGTGCAGAGCCAAGAGTGACCCCTGTGTATCACCAGGTGTGACCCAAAAAGCAAAAAAATAAAAAATAAAAAAGACTCCGATAAAAATCCTACATTATTCCTCAAAGTCTTCAAAGAAGAAAGATTTCATCAGATATATATATATATATATATTACTACATTTCTATTCTAAAATATATTTTAGGGGCTGGAGTGATAGCACAGCGGGTAGGGCGTTTGCCTTGCACGCGGCCGACCCGGGTTCGATTCCCAGCATCCCATATGGTCCCCTGAGCACCGCCAGGGGTAATTCCTGAGTGCAGAGCCAGGAGTGACCCTTGTGCATCGCCAGGTGTGACCCAAAAAGCAAAAAAAAAAAAAAAATATATATATATATATATTTTACAGTTTGATATTACCTTATTTTCTAATATCTTCAACTGTTTATCTTTTTTCAAAACTTCACATTCAATGTTTCGAGCCTAAAAAATATAATATTTTATACCACAGTAAACAATGTTAACAGAATTTCTTTTTAGTATATTTTAAGACATGTAAATGTAAAATTTATTTTTACATTTTTAAACAAAAATAGTTACCATCCCTCCTTATTTAATTCCCTATCCTTTGTGGGCAGGGAGTGGGAGACATCCAAAGATGCTCAGGGGTTACTCCTGAGCTCTATACTCAAGAATCTCTCCTGGTGGTGCTCAGGGGACCATATGGGATGCAGGGGATCAAACCCAGGTTGGCTGCGGGTAAGGCAAATGTTCTACCCGCGGTACTATCATTCCAGCCCCCATTTTACATTTTTAGACACATACATTTTTATGATTTGAAATTTTTTGATACATTATTAAATTGAACATACATTTTCTTCACTCTTATCCAATTTACATTTGACTTCATCTCCTTTCTGTTTTAATTCTTCTCTCACAGATTCCAGTTCATTCCTTAAGGGAAATATAAGGGTAACAACAACAAAAAAATTTTTATTTTTAATACCCTTTCTAAAAATTTTAATGGACTAAAAAGCGCACATCTACACCTACATTTAAAGGAATTACTTTATTTTGAAACTTCCAGGTTTCAGCAATCATTTTTTCCATTAATTTTTTTCTACAAAGATAGTTAATATTAAAGTCAAGAATTTACTTCATTATTATGCATGGAACCCTGTCAGTAACAGTACTGTAAGATACAATATTAAAAGTTATTTTTCTTTAAGTGTCTGTCATAAAGACAGGCTGGTGGGTGGGAGGCCAAGGGGGGTATTGGTGGAGGAAAGTGGTGAAAGGATAGGCGTTGAATCATGAATGACTTTGTAATCTGTGGTGACTAAATACAAATTCAGCATTAAAGAATCCACTTTACTGTCATCTTCTTAGTCACAGAATGGTCTTCAGTTGAAAATATTTCATAGAAATAAACCAAGGATAGTTCATATAATGACTTCAATGAAGAAGCATAGGAATGAGATATTTGCATATATATTTACAGAGCATTTCTAGAAGCAAGAAACAGTGATGACTAAGCAAAGTAAATGAAAAACAGTAGGGGAAAAGGGTAGCAGGAAGAAGGAAAACAAGTTTTATATCCCTGTCAAAAAACTGACTTGTCCTTCGAATTTTGTACCCTGCACATGTATTTTCCAAAATGTTTATATTACAAATATGTCTGTTGCACATGAAAATAACTGTGCTTTGTCTGCAATGGATAACTTAACTACTTGTATTTGCAGTACCCCTACATTATCTTTGGGTGTAACTATATTCATAGAATAGAATTTCAATCGTATGAAAAATAACCTCAAAACTGAATGTAGGGTATTACTCTTCACTGAGCATTAAAATTTTAATTGATGTGGTATTTGTTTTCCTAAATTTATTTATTTTTATGGCTTTATAATTCAATACAGTTCTTAGATGTACAAAAAGAGATCAAATAATCTGAATTATTTTAAACCAAAAGCAGTTTCCCCAAAAATACTCCCTAACTGGGATGAAGGAAGAAAAGGAAGGGAGGGAGGAAGGAAGGAAGGAAGGAAGGGAGGGAGAGAGGGAGGAAGGAGGGAAGGAAAGAGGAAGGAAGAAGGAGGGAGGAAGGAGGAAGGAAGAAAGGAAGGGAGGGAGGAAGGGAAAACATGAAAAAAGCAAACAGAATTATAATAAAAGATGACTTCTAGATATGTAAATTACTAACAGCTATGTGCCAAGCATACACTGGTACTTATGTTCTATTCATATAACTCTCAAACACTCCTACAAGGAAAGTGTGTAGTCTGAAAGAGATTTCAAGTCGCTTTGTTCAGGTCCATTTTATTTGTTTCTCAGTATTTGCTTGTTTTGGAGAACCACACCCAGAAGTGCTGAGGAAGCAGCTTCTTCCAGTAGTTCCAGGGGACTATGTGGTGCAAGGGATCAAATTTGGGGCTCCCATATGCATTGTGCTCCAGTCCTCTGAGTTATCTCCTAAGCCTCTTCAAATTACTTTTTAAAAATAAATTTAAAAATCCCTCATGGGGGCCGGAGCGATAGCACAGCGGGTAGGGCGTTTGCCTTGCACGCGGCCGACCCGGGTTCGATCCCCGGCATCCCATATGGTCCCCCAAGCACCGCCAGGAGTAATTCCTGAGTGCAAAGTCAGGAGTAACCCCTGAGCATCGCTGGGTGTGACCCAAAAAGCAAAAATAAATAAATAAACAAACAAACAAATAAATAAATAAATAAATAAAAATCCCTCATGGCAGCTTGGTCTGCAGAAGCCAGTCTAAGTAATGTGATATTGTTTGGGCAGGTAGTAGTGCTGGGGTTCTAAGACAACACTAGGCAGTGCTGGGTTAGGAGTAAGAAGGCATAAGATAGCAGAAATTGAACTCAAGGGGCTGGAGAGATAGCACAGTGGGTAGGGCATTTGCCTTGCATGCGGCCGACCCGGGTTTGATTCCCAGCATCCCATATGATCCCCTGAGCACCGCCAGGGGTGATTTCTGAGTGCAGAGCCAGAAGTAACCCTTGTGCATTGCCAGGTGTGACCCAAAAAGCAAAAAAAAAAAAAAAAAAAGAAAAAGAAATTGAACTCAAGAATTCCTGGACACAAAGCATGGACTCCAGTGCTTTGAGCTATCTCCCTAGTCCTAGTCCCTAAATTTTACATTTTAAGAAGTAGGTTTTTCATTTTTCACCTTACACTAGCTAGCATAAATCTGATCTAAATTATGACAAAATAGTAAAATGGATACACTAGAATTCTTTGCTAAATAAAAATAGTCAATTCTGGCTGGGGCTTCTTCATAAAATTTCACAAATACAAAGTTCCTGCTTTGCATTTGTGAAACTGGAAATTCAATATCTGGCACCACCCTACATCTTCAACTAACATCCCAGAATCCCAAATGTTGCAACCAAATTACACTGTAACTGTGTGTGACACCACACCTCAGCAGGCCAGCTTACCTTAACTGTATTTCTGTTTCTTCCTGATTTTCTATTTGTTTCAACATTCTTTCTTCCTGTTTTTTGCTATCCTAAAGAAATAATGTAATTTTTTTTTAATTTATTTATTTTTAATTAGAGAATCACCGTGAGGGTACAGTTACAGATTTATACACTTTTGTGCTTATACTTCCCTCATACAAAGTTTGGAACCCATCCCTTCACCAGTGCTCATTCTCCACCACCCGTAAACCCAGTGTCCCTCCCACCCACCCCAATCCCATCTCCCCCCCACCCCACCCTGCCACTGTGGCAAGGCATTCCCTTCTGTTTTCTCTCTCTAATTAGCAGTTGTGGTTTGCAATAAAGGTGTTGAGTGGCCGCTGTGCTCAGTCTCTAGCCCTCATTCAGCCCGCAACTCCCTTCCCCCACATGGCCTTCGACTACAATGTAGTTGGTGATCGCTTCTCTGAGTTGACCTTTCCCCAGAACGTGAGGCCAGCCCCGAAGCCATGGAGTCAACCTCCTGGTACTTAAGAAATAATGTAATTTTTAATTAAACATTTAAAAGCCTTTATCTTAAGTTGTTGGCATAAAATTCATTCAGTTATATACTGGAAGCCTCTGTTTCCCCTTTACAGCTGCAGAGAGCCACTCTATTTTAGTTGTCACCATCCAACAATCTGACATTACCGTAATTTCCTGGGGCTCTCCTTAACACAGGGAATCCAGTTTAGCAAAACCATAACCCCAGGTCTTGGGCTCACAGAAAGCCAAGTGAAAATGGGCCAGATATAGCAAATAGTCAAATAACCTAAATGGTCTTAAACAGCCCTACCAGCCTAAGACGGAATACAAAAGGCTAATGTTATTTTAGTATCACAGAAAACCTAAATTAAAACTGCTGTATCTGAAACAAAAGATAATCCTCTGAAAGTTTGCATAACTTAATAAGAAATACAAAGACTCAATTTTCCTTTAAAAACAGTCACTTAAGGGGCTGGAGTGATAGCACAGCGGGTAGGGCGTTTGCCTTGCACGCGGCCGACCCGGGTTCAAATCCCAGCATCCCATATGGTCCCCTGAGCATGGCCAGGGGTAATTCCTGAGCGCAGAGCCAGGAGTAACCCCTGTGAATCGCCAGGTGTGACCCAAAAAGCAAAAAAAAAAAAAAAAACAGTCACTTAAATCAAGCCTAATTTAGGACCAGGGCTAAAAGAGATAGTACAGCCAGAAAGGGCTCCTCAGCATCCCATATGGCTCCCTGAGCACTAACTGCAGTGAATCCTAAGTGTAGAGCCAGGAGTAACCCCTGAGCATTGCTGGGTGTGCCATCTCCCTAAAAAAATTTTTAAGTAAATTAAGCCTAGTTTAGTAAACTATGCTAAATTCTGCCCCTTTAAACACCAACCCTACACAAGGAGCTTAACTCAACTTAATACTATGTTCAATTCTTCAAGTTAAGTGATTTTCTTTCTCTTCTGCTTTTCAATAAACTTTTCTATTTCCCCAAGTATCTTTATTATTCAATATTTTGAGAAATGAAAATATTTGTATTTCTGAAAATATTGAAGAAACTGGAACTCATCAATCATTAGAGATACACCACTCCTACACTAACACAAAGCAAGAGAATGGGTTAAAGATGCATAGTCAAATACTAATTTTCCAGGTTTACTTAATCTTCCAACAATCTCTATATAGCAGTTATTAAAACAAGTCTTGCTTGCTGTTCCCCAGTGATACTTTTGGGGCTTATAAATTTTGTTCAAAGGAAGCTTTTCTATACATTATTTATTACTGCCTTAACTTGTAATTTGTTTGTTTGGGGGTGGGGAAGTGCAGTGGGATTTGAGCCAGATCTAGTGTGCTCAGGGCTTACTTCTGTCTCTGAGCTCAGGAATTATTCCTGGTGTGACTTAGGGAACTATATGAGATGCCAGTGACCATACCCAGGTCAGCTGCATGCAAAGCAAGAACCCTTCTGCTATACTATCATTCTGGCCCCAAATTCTCTAATTGTATAGGTAAGAGAGAGAGAGAGAACACAACTATTCCCCAAGCCACATTAGAGCCTGAGCATCCCTGGTACAGCTTAGATGCCCCTGAGAACCCTCCGAGGTGTCCTGATCCTCAGCAATGCAGGGACCGAGACAGACCAAAGATGTCACTGGTATTTTCTTTTACAACTTACATTAATATCTTTTTGCTGTTTCTTGAGTTCTGTGGTCATTTCATTTGTTTTTTGTGCTAGTTCTTTGTTCTCCACTGAAAGTTTGTTCCAGATTGCAGTTAATTCAGTATTCTTAAGCCTGTGTATTTAAAAAATAAAATTCCAAAATAATGATGCAATTATATAATGTAGATTGTAATTCAAAAATAATCTTAGAGAAAAGGGTTGAAGGGCTGGATTATAAATACAGTAAAACTGGCCATTAATAATTTCTGAAGTCAGGTGATAGGTTTAAAGTGGTCAATAGGAGGGCTGGAGCGATAGCACAGTGGGTAGGGCGTTTGCCTTGCACATGGCCGACCGGGTTCGAATCCCAGGATCCCATATGGTCCCCTGAGAACTGCCAGGAGTGATTCCTGAGTGCAGAGCCAGGAGTAACCCCTGTGCATCGCCGGGTGTGACCCCAAAACCAAAAAACTAAAAAAAAAATAAAAATGAAGTGGTCAATAGATTGATCCCTATTTTATCATGTTTTAAATTTTTCTGCAATAAGATTTTTAAGGTGTCATATTTTCTGTGTATTCCTCATACCCCACTCCCTTACACTTTTACACCGCTTATGAAGGATTTTTTTAACATAAGGATATTTTTTTCACATAATTTTTCTCTCTTAAACTACCAGAAATTGCTCTAAGAGTATGGTGATTTCATTAAAATAGTATGAGACATTAACTACTTTAATTGAAGTATTTCATCAATGAAATTAGGTTTAACATTTATACATAACACACAGAAGACTTACACTTACAAAGTCTCAAATGTACTTCATTATAAGAAATTATTGTTGGGGCTTGAGTATAGCAAAGCGGGTAGGGCGTTTGCCTTGCACGCAGCTGACTGTGGTTCAATTCCCACATCCTATATGATCCCCTGAGCACTGCCAGGAGTAATTCCTGACTGCATAAGCCAGTAGTAACCTCTGTGCATTGCCAAGTGTGACCCAAAAAGAAAAAATAGTTGTTCTTAGCCAGATTCAAATTTAAATGAAGAAACCAGAGTGTATGGTTCAACGGACTGGTTTGAGATGCACCTACAAATATTTCCTACTTACTGACATTGGGGAAAAATTGATCAAATTACTTAGTTTTCTCCTGGAGCTGAAGCAATAGCACAGTGGCAGGACGTTTGCCTTGCAGATGGCCAACCTGGGTTCGATTCCTCCGTCCTTCTCAGAGACCCCGGCAAGCTACCGAGAGTATCTCACCCGCATGGCAGAGCCTGGCAAGCTACCTGTGGCGTATTCAATATGCCAAAAACAGTAACAACAAATCTCAAAATGGAGACGTTACTGGTGCCCGCTCAGTGACTGACACTGGAAATCCATCAGAGTAGATGAGTTTTTTTATTAAATGATGAAAGGTTGGTATGGCATATTCCATTCTGGAATCTCTTGTAACCCAACTCTGTCTTTATCCCCCTTCTTTACTTTTAGCCTTTATTCTCTCTCCCTTCTCTCAAAAGAATCCCACATTTTCCTTACAAACAGTATCCTTCCCCAACAGATCTATCTTCTTTCAGAAAAACAAGATTGAAGGTTCAGGGAGATAGCTTATTGGGCTGGAGTGCAAGCCTTGTAGGCATGAAACCCTGAACTCAGTTCCTACCACTATATACCTCTCTCTGCCCAGCACCACTGAGTGTGAGCCTGGTGGTCTCTAGCCATGCTGGGCCCAAGCAGCTCTGCAACACTGATCTGAACACAGAACTGTCAGGCTCATAACCCAGGTCACCAAATATTTCTGTAGAGAAGCCCCCAAAAAAGAAAATGTTGAAGAAGTAAATATACCAAGAATAACAAACTTTTGCTAAAGTATAAAAGCTCAGGCGTGCTTTTTCAAGCCTGTACTCGCTCGTGAACACATATCCCTCTCTTTCTCTCCCCTCATGTTTTCTGAATTTCTTTCAATAAAAACTATTTTGAGGCCAGCCGTTGCCCCCAACGCACTGATCTAATTTTTCAAACCAGGTATGTGGACCCAAGGGGCCAGTGATGCCCATCTCACCACCTGAACCCTGGCCCTCCACAGAAGGGAAGCTCCACCTCCCAGCATCTTGCCTGGGAACTACCTTTCCCTGCCAGCCATGGTCCTCAGTGCACCAATCTAGCTTCTCAAACCAGGTGTGTGGTCTCCCAATGTCATCCCCAGTTCTACCCCTTAAGGCATACCTTTAACACCTCTAACCACAAAACCACACAATGCTATCGCACTTGCGTGAAGAAGTTACTTCATCTATACCCTACATTTGAGGTATTAGTTAACCCAGGCCTCACATTTCTTCACCTATCCATAATTCATTATAACACTCAAAAACAGCCCCCACTTAAGGGGCCAAAACATACAACAAACAGGAAAAAACTATAAAACACAAAGATCACAATGGTAAAACAACATAGAAACTCACCAGGCTTTTTTTTAATTAGTGAGTCACAGTGAGGTACAGTTACAGATTCACACATTTTCGTACTTGTTTTTCCCTCATGCAATATTCGAGAGCCCATCCCTCCACCAGTGTAAATTCTCCACCACAAATGAACCCAGTATCCCTCCCACCCCCCAATTCCATCCCCCCCACCCCACCCCGCCAGGGCATTCCAATTTGTTCTCTCTCTCTCCTTTTGGGTGTTGTGGTTTGCAATAGATGTATTGAGTGGCCATCATGTTCAGTCACTAGTCCACTATCACCATGCATCTCCCTTCCCACGTGGGACCTCCAATCACATTTTACTTGGTGTTCCCTTCTCTATCTGAGATAACTTTCCCCCAGCATGTGAGGCCAGCTTCCAAGCTATGGAGCCAACCTCCTGGAGTCAACTAATACTATTTTTGGGTATTAGTCTCCTTCTCTGTTGTTTTATATTCCACAGATAGAAACTCACCAGGTTTAATGAGTGAAGTTGCTAGCCCATATGAAACAAACAGTAATAATGAACTATATAGTCTCTCAGATAAGGAATTTAGACTGAAGATATTAAGAATTTATAAGGAACTCAAAGAAGCAATGGAACACACTGCTGATAAAATACAAGAGGATATGAGAGCAGAAACGAAGAAAATTCAAACGAAAATACAAGCAGAAATGATAGACCTAAAAAACTTGGTAAACGAGAGGAGAAGAAGAAAAGAAAAAAGTCAAGTCCCCACCTGGAGGAGCTCTAGTGCGGGCTCCACTCGTCCAGTCCCGAGGTTCTCGAACTCCCCCTATCCCCATCCCACTCCCTTTCCCACCACTGCCATCTCCTGCATTGCCTGGGTTTCTATCCCACTTAGCCAATAGGTTGGTGGAGGCATGTCCTCTACGTCAGGGGGCGTGGCCTCAAAGGGAGTATGGCCTCTATTCCAGTGGGCAGCCACTAATGAGGCTGCCCTTATTTTAATCCCCTTTCCCTGCACTGCGCACTTAGGTCAGAATCTGTATAACCTATTTCTTTGAAGAACACCCTGGCCATTTCTCTTTTTTTTTTTTTCACTTCTTTTTTTTTTTTTAAATTTTACTGAATCACCATGAGATAGTTACGAGCTTTCATGTTTGGGTTACAATCTCACAATGATCAAACACCCATCCCTCCACAGTGCACATTCCTCACCACCGACATCCCGGGTATACCCGGTATACTCCCCATTTCCCACCCTCCACCCTGCCTCAATGGCAGACAATATTCCCCATAATCTCTCTCTATTTTTGGGCATTATGACTTGCAACACAGACACTGAGAGGTGATCATGTTTGTTCCATTATCTACTTTTGTCATGCATCTCCCATCCCAACTGGTTCCTCCAGCCATCATTTTCTTAGTGATCCCTTCTCTATTCCATCTGCCTTCTTCCCTCCACTCATGAAGCAGGCTTCCAGCTATGGGGGAATCCTCCTGGCCCTTGTATCTACTGTCCTTGGGTGTCAGCCTCTTGTGATGTTATTCTATACCCCACAAATGATGCAGTCCTTCTAAGTATTATTCTCAATGAAGAAAAAGAGCCTTCCCTCTAAGATCAGGAACAAGCCAAGGCTGAGGAGTCCTACTACTTCTATTCAATATACTACTGAAGTACTTGCCATAGCAGTTAGGCAAGAAAAAGATATCAAGGGCATTCAGATAGGAATGCAGATGACATAATACTATACTTAGAAAACCCTAAGGACTCTACAGAAAAGCTCCTAAAAACAACAGATTTGTATAGTAAAGTGGCAGGTTACAAAATCAATACCCAAAGTCCATGGCTTTTCTATATACAAATAATGAAAGAGAAGAAAGAGATAAAAAAACAAACAATCCCATTCACAACAGGGCTTCAGAAAATCAAGTACCTTGGAATCAGCTTCACTAAAAAGGTGATGAACCTATACAAATAAAACTACAAAACACGACTTCAATAAATAAAAGATGACACTAGGAAATGGAGACACATTCCCTGCTCATAGATCGGGAGGACTAATATTGTTGAAATGGCAATACTCCCCAAAGCACTATACAGATTCAATGCAGTCACTATAAGAATAACCATTACGTTTTTCAAAGTAGACAAAACACTCCTGAAATTCATATGGAGCAATAAGCCCCCACAAATAGCTAAAGCAATCTTTGGGCAAAAGAAGATGGGTGGCATCACCTTCCCCCAAAGCAGTAGCAATTAAAATAGCATGGTATTAGAATAGAAACACACCCACAGACCAATGGAGCAGAGTTGAATATTCTGACATAGACTCTCAAGTATACAATCACTTAATCTTTTATAAAGGAGCAAAAAATGTGAAGTGAAGGAAGGAAAACCTCTTCAACAAGTGGTACTGGGAAAACTGATACCTACATGCAAAAAATGAACTCAGACCTCTGTCTAACACCAAGCACATAAATCAGATCAAAATGGATTAAAAATCTCAATATCAGACATGAATCCGTAAGGTACATAGAGAAAAATGCAGGCAGAACCCTCCGTGATATTGAGTAAAGGCATCTTTAAGGATGAAACACCACTGAGCAAGCAAGTGGAAAGAAATATAAACAAATGGAAGAACACTAAATTAAGAAGCTTCGGCATCACAAAAAAAAAGTGACCAAAATACAGAGAGAGCCCAAGGAATGGGAAAAATTATTTACCCAATATTCATCAGATAGGGGCTTAATATCCAGGATATACAAGACACTGTAGATATTTACAAGAAAAAAAACCTCCAACCCCATCAAAAAACGGGGAGAAAAAATGAAACTTCCTCAGAAAAGAAATACAAATGGCCAAGAGGCACATGAAAAAATGCTCTACATAGCTAATCATCAGGGAGATGCAAATAAAAACAAAATGAGATATCTTACACCACAGAAACCAGCACACATCAAAAAGAACAATAACAATCAGTGCTCGTGCAAATGTGGGGAGAAAGGGACTCTCTTTCACTGTTGGTGGGAATGCTGACTGGTCCAGCCATTTGGGAAAACAATACTGACATTCCTCTAAAAACTAGAAATTGAGCTCCCATATGACTCAGCAATACCACTTCTGGGAATATATCCCGGGAATGCAAAAAAACACAGCTGAAATGACATTTGCACCTGTATGTTCATAATAGCCAGAATTTGGAAACACCCCGAGTGCCTGAGAACAGACAACTGGTTAAAGAAAATTCAGTATATCTACACAACGGAAAACTATGCAGCTCTTAGAAAAGATGAAGAGAGTATCATGCTAAATGAAATTAGAAAGAGGACAGATACAGAAAGACTGCACTCATTTGTGGAATATAAAATAACATAATATGAGGTTAACACCTAAGAACAATAGAGAAAAGGACAAGGAGGATCGCTCTGTGGTTTGGAAGTCTGACTTATGTGCTCCAGGGAAAGGCAGTTGGGATCAAGAAGAAATCACTAATTCAATGATGGTTTTAGGGATCACTCGGAATGGGAGATGTGTGCTGAAAATAGACAAAGGACCAAATGTGATGGCCTCTCAGTATCTGTATTGCAAACCATAATGCCCAAAAGTAGAGAAAAAATAAAAAGGAAGGTGCCTGCCACAGAGGCAGGGGGTGAGATTGGGTGGGAGTGGCAGGAGGGATACTGGAACATTGGTGATGGAAAATGCACACTGGTGGAGGGATGGGTGTTTGATCACTGTATGACTGAAACCCAATCAAGAAAACTTTGTAACTGTATCTAACTGTGCTTCAATTAAAAAAAAAATTAACTATTTTGATTTACTAAAAAGAAAAAAATAGTATACACAATCAGTCCATTCATTGAAAGAAATTTTGGTCAGTACTTTAAGGTACCAGAAAAATCAGAAGCTAAAAGGGAAAGGACAGATGCTAAGAAAATTATTTCTAATTTTTATCTAGAACTTGTGGGAGAGGTTCTCATTGGCTAATGGTAGTTTTCTCTGAATAACAACCATATTTCTTATCTTTTTAAAAACTTGCTAAGTCATTCTTTCAATTAAACATTTATTTTTATTTGGACAACATCAAAAATAAATTTGTATTCTGATACCTCATCAATATGAGCCTATGAAATATTTTAGTGAAACAAACAAAATAACTAGTTATAACTGCAAAGTATTACTTTATGAGGAAAATAGGGACACACTGATCTTCTCAACTTCATACTTAACTCTTTATGCCAATATATGTGTTTATAACATATTATATAATATATATGATAAATTGACATATTTTGTTACTTAATTAAAAATACAACTCCATTTTAAGTCTATTGAAATAGATGAGGCTCCATGCCAGGCTGTTTTCATTCAGGGTACCCCAGAGGGGGGCGGGTGAGAGCCCTCCCCACTCCAAGGGACCCAGCCTGGCAGCCAACCTCCACTACCCAACTGCCACCACACTCCAGGCTGCTTTCCACATGCTCAGGCCGAGCCTCACACATGAGCGAAGTCCCATGGAACCCAGGTAATGCGGAACCTAGTGACCTTGGACTCTGGGTTCAATAGTACCTAGAAACAGAGATCCTCTGCCTGCTTCCCCCAGACTCCAGCAACCCGAGGGTCACACCCATAAGCCACCTCCTACCAGTGCCAGATAATCTCCTCATTGGCCACCCTCCAGCTGGCCACTCACAGCTGCTTCTCTCGGAAGAGAGCATAAAATGAGGCCCCCATAACCATGCCACCGGACTCCGAACCAGGCTATTTTCACTCCGGGTGCCCCAGGGAGGGAGGGTGAGAGCCCTCCACACCCCAAGGGACCCAGTCCCAACAGACGAATGGAGAGCTACTGTGTCCGCTTGAGTAAATCAATGAACAACGGGATGACAGTGATACAGTAATACAGTGACTGAAATAGATACTCGACCTAACACATTAATCATTAATCAAAATCTTAGTTAATTGAATATATATGCCTTTTATAAATAGTAAGATCACATACTTCTCTTTTTCAAGCTCAGTTTTCAGTTCTTTAACTTGTTTTGAATAATGCTGTTCACTTGTCTCAAGAGCAGTTATTCTTATTTCCAAATCGTGTACTTTTTTCTGGAAAGTGAATGTTACAAAAATATTTTTATAATCTCATATTTTACAAATCCAGTCACTCAGTCACTCAATAAGTCACATACTTAGCAAAATCATGGTGGAAACATGTCAAAAATTTTAAGAGTCAATGCCATATAATTTTAAAATAATAAGCAATTATAAATACAATATAACTAAATTCCATCACTTTAAATTCCAATTTTCTAAGTGGTAAAATTATATGTGTACATGAGAAAATATTTTGCAGGTTACTCCTATTAAAATATTATTATGAAGACTTATTAAATGGTTAATGTCCTTAAAAAGTATTCTATTACAAAAAATTAGTATGTTATACTGTTATGGACTGAAAACATACTCCTAACATAGAGACATCTAAATATTTAACATGAGCACTACAAAAAGCATTCTAAACTCAGAATAAAAAGCTAATATACAAGACATCCCAAAGTGGTACTTATAAACCATAAGATTAATAAAACCATAAACCATAAGATTAATTAAATCATAAATTAACCATACTATTGGTATCTTAAATATCAATTTCTTCTCCCATGTTACAATATGGAGATATTCTACATGTATTTTTTTTCATTTTGTATGACCAACATCTTTTTAAATTTTTTACTAGAGAATCACTGTGATGTACAATTACAAACTTATGGACTTTTGTGTTTGCATTTCACTCATACAGTGATCGTTTACTCATCCCTTCACCAGTGCCCATTCACCTCCACCAATGATCCCAGTATCCCTCTTACCATCCTCACCCCATCCCCCACCACCCCATCCTACACCTTTTGTTCTCTCTTCTTTTGTGTGTTGTAGCTTGCAATGGAGGTATTGAGTGGCCTTCATGTTTGGTCTATCATCTACTTTTAGTTTGCATCTCCCAACCCGAATGGGTCTTCCCAACATTGTCTACATGTATTTGAAACCAAGTGTTAGCATATTAAAGATGAACAGGAAGACGTACTTACATACAGCCCATTTTTTGCAGCGCTGAGGACTGAATTCAGTTTCACATATAAAAAAGTGCTGTACTGCTGAGCTACAACTCCAGCCCTACATATACTTTATAAGAAATGTTGTGAAGAAATCTTTCCCAGATCTAATAAGAACAGTGTATTTTGTAAATTTCTATTCAACTAAAAATATATCTGAAAGAAAAAGATATTTTTGTTAAACAAACCTCTCTGGTTTGGAGAAGAGCATTTAGTTCTTGTTCTGTTTCTTTTAAGTCTTCAGCAATCTTCTCAAATTGTTGCTTTTCATCTAAAAGCTTTTGGTTTTCCGCCTATTTTAGAACATTAATAGCATCATTAATGACTGGGTCATCTACCAATCCTAACTGTCCTTATATTTGCACTAGAATGTTTTCCTGTAACTTCTATTCCATCTGTTCTTGGGCACAGGGTTTGGCTACTGTGAATAGCACTGCAGTGAACACAGAAGAGCAGAGGTCTGCATTATGTTCTGGAGCAATTCCACTGCTGCCAGGATGGAATTGCTGGGTCATACATAAGCTAAATTCCTAGTGTTTTAAGGAATGTCCATATAGTGTTCACAAAAGACTAGAGCAGTCGACATTCCCAGCAGCAGTGGGAATTTTTTTTCCCCTACAATCCACACCAACACTGGTTATCTTTTGTGATGAGTACAAGTCTCTTTGGTATGAGGCAATAGCTCATTGTTGTTTTGATCTGCATTTCCCTGATGGTTAGTGATACAGGGCTAGAGAGATAATACAGCAGGTAAGGCCTTGCATGCAGCTAACCAAGGTAGCACACTACCAGGAGTGACTTCTAAGTGCAAAGACAGGAGTAACCCCTGAGCATTGCCTGTTATGGCCCAAAAACAAACAAAAATATTTAAGCTTCATTCTAAAGTTTATTAAACATTATTCTACCTGACTTAAGTTTCATAAATAACTAATGTGTTGTGCAATAGCCACTTTTCTCAAAATTTTGGTTTTATATCTCAAAGGTATCAAAGACACACCAAATTTATATTTCAGCTATATAACACGCATATTATATCTTACTTGAACGTCCTGTAAACCTATATTCAAATAATACAAACATCCTCACCAATCATCAAGATTGTGACTAACTAAAATTTAATGTAATTTTTAATGTAGTTGAAAAAACTTATTTAAAGCATCTATAGTGTAAGAGTCTATGTATGTATTAATAATTTTAGAAAAATTGCACATATTGATGAGAAATTATACACTTACCAATGTTGTTTTTAGTTCTTCAAGTTCTATTTCTTTGTTATTCTTAAGCTTAACCATCCCTTCTGAAATAAGCAAAATAACATAACTGTTAAAAAACTGAAAGTATAGTAGAAAAAAAGAAGAAATGGGGGCTGGAGCAATAGCACAGCGGGTAGGGCGTTTGCCTTTCACTCGGCCGACCCAGGTTCGATTCCCAGCATCCCATATGGTCCCCTGAGCACCGCTAGGAGTCATTCCTGAGTGCAGAGCCAGGAGTAACCCCTGTGCATCGCCAGGTGTGACCCAAAAAGCAAAAAAAAAAAAAAAAAGAAGAAATGAAAGTAAATACCAGTGAAAGAAAAGTGACAGATTAATCCAACTAGAGAACTTAAAGAACAGAGGAAGCCCAAATACTTAACTATGCAAAACAATAAAAAATTGTTTTATAATATTAATAGTAATATTAATGACCCTATAAAGTTAATTCTTCAATAAAATGAGGCTACTTCTTCATTAAGCAATCAGTGGATCTATATAAAGTATTTTTTATATAAAGTATTTTTAGAATGAGAATATTAAGCATATACCTTCAAGTTCAACTCAACTTTTCTAAACATGCCTCTTAATCTTCAAGTATAAATGGGATTCACTTTTTCAAATTAACCCTAGCCATTATTCACTGAACTTCAATATTCTTACTTTCTTTTTTGTTGAGGGATGGAACTATTCCAAGCAATGCTCAGGAGATCCAGGAGCCCCTCCAGTGAATCTCAGCCAAAGGGGCCGGCAGTTTAACACAAGAACCAAAAAGAAAACTGCACTGCTTGAGCCCTGCTGCCCCAGTAATTGCCCAAGTCACCCTAGCAGTGCTTGGGAGCTCAAGGAATGCACTTGGTGATGCTCGGGAGACCATGTAGTGCAGGGGGTCAAACTGGGGTCGGCCACATGCAAGGTAAGAATCTTAATCCCTATACACTCTTTCCAGTACCCCTACCTTCTCTTTTAATTATTATATTACAAATATACACTGATTCTCTGTAGATGAATCTTTATTTTCTCCTATTACATCTAAACCCCATCTCTGAATACAAAACAAAAATTATCTGACAATTCTATTCTTTCAGACTGTTAAACTTGTTTTTCATATTTCTATTATCGAACACATATTTTAGCACCATAAAAAAAACCAACATTTCTCTCTATGTTATTAAAGAAACTGCTTTCAGAGATGAACATTAATCAGTGTATGGTACAATTCTCTGCCCACATCATTGTAGAATTTTGGAGTTTTTTTTTTTTTCTTTTTGGGTCACACCCAGCGATGCACAGGGGTTACTCCTGGCTTTACACTCAGGAATCACCCTTGGCAGTGCTCAGGAGACCATATGGGATGCTGGGAATCGAACCTGGGTCGGCCGCGTGCAAGGCAAACGCCCTACCCGCTGTGCTACCACTCCAGCCCCTGGAGTTTTTTTTTTTTTTAAACAATTAACATGCTGGAATGATAGCACAGCAGGTAGGGCGCTTGCCTTGCACTCAGCCGACCCAGATTTGATTCCCAAAATTCCATATGGTCCCCTGAGCACTGCCAGGAGTAATTCCTGAGTGCAGGGCCAGGAGTAATCCCTGTGCACTGCTGGGTGTGACCCAAAAAGAAAAAAAAACAATTAATATCTCTCTATTTCTCATTTTATTTGTAAAATCTCACATCATTTGGACTTTTCCTACTCCTGGTTGCTTTCTTTGCTAATAACTTTTTTTCTTGACACCCCAAAATAATGTTTCCCTTGCCATACTTTCAAAAACTGAGTATTAGGCTAGTGGAATTTCTTTTTTGCAGCAAGGTGCCTCGCACAGCTGTACTCAGGGCTAATTCCTGGCTCTGTGCTTAGGGATCATTCCAGGTACTGCTCAGGGGAACATATGGGGTGCTGATGACTGAACTTGGTTAGTCATAGTCAAGGCAAGTGCCTAAACATCTCTGGCCCTAAGCTAATGAATTTTTTTTAACTTTCTCCAAGTCCATCAGGGATCAAAGAGAGAGAAAAGTGAGTTAGACACTTTCCATGCTTATGGCCAACCTGGGTTCCATTCTCAGTACCTCACATGGTCTCCGTAGGTCCTGCCGGGAGTAATCTCTGAGCACAGAACCATGAATAAGACCTAAGTAGAGCCAGATAAAGCCCCAAAACCAAGATAAACAAATATACTCCCAGTTTTCTATTCTTCCTTACAATTCTAAATCACCTATGAAATACCCAAGTGAAGCCGACTTGTCACCTAAAATTTGAATTTACCAAAACAGTCTTGTGATTGTTAGGAATTAGAAACTATGAGAATATAATAAATAAATCAAAAATTTTCCAGACTCTGTACATTGAAACAAAATCCTCATAACTGCCCATAGTCTTTAACAAAAATTAACAAAATATGAAATTCCAATAATGTAAAAGAAAGGTCTGTCATATGAAAAGCATACTTAACCACAAAGTTTCATTATAAGTAAAAATAGTTAACTATTTAAAACACAAGAATTAGTTTGAGAGTACTATGAGTATGTATCCACATACTGTTCCCCCTTAAGCCCTAAGTCTTTTTAGAAAGATATAAAAGGAACCAAAAATATCAATTAGGAAGAGTACATGCTTCATATTTATGAGGTCCTGGTATGAAAGTGTGAGTCACAGAATAAAGAAATATATACATACATAAAAAGCTCCAAGGAAAAAAGAATAGAGCAAACAAATACAGGCATTTTGCTAAGCTTACTATGTTTCAAAAGGGTATTATGGTGGAGCTGGAGCAATAGCACAGCGGGTAGGGCATTTGCCTTGCACGTCACTGACCCGGGTTCAATTCCCAATATTCCATATGGTCCCCTGAGCACCGCCAGGGGTGATTCCTGAGTTCAGAGCCAGGAGTAACCCTTGTGCATTGCCAGGTGTGACCCCCCGCAAAAAAAGGGTATTATGTCTATGAAATAAATTATGTGAAATGTTTAGAAATTTTAAATATGATATTGAGGTTTTTAGAATAGCAAACAAGACCAAAAAACTACTTCTGAAAAGTCCCTAAAAAAAATTTAAAACAAGTGGGGCTGGGGCGATGGCACAGCAGGTAGGGCATTTGCCTTACACAAGGCTGACCCGGGTTCAATTCCCAGCATCCCATATTGTCCCCTGAGCACCACCAGGGGTGATTCCTGAGTGCAGAGCCAGGAATAACCCTTGTGCATTGCCAGGTGTGACCCAAAAAGTGCAAAAAAAAAATTTAAACAAGAATATATGCAAAATTCCCAAAATCCATCTATGATGATGTAGTAAGTAAAAGAACAATGGAAAAACAGGGCCGAGGATTTGGTTCAGCAGCATAAAGTGCATGCCTTACACTCAGAGACCTGGGTTCAATTCACAGAATAATATAGAATAAGAAAAAGTTCCAGATTTAAAGACAGATTTTTAAAAGTCCTCATATTAAGGAGCCCCCTAAAAAATTTAAGATATTCTCTCAAGAAGAGAAGTGTGGAACAGAGCCATAGTACAGCGGGTTGGGCATTTGCCTTGCATGCTCTGACCCTAGGTTCAATCCCTGGCATTCCATATGATCCCCCAAGCACCACCAGGAGTAAAGTAATTCCTAAGTGCAGAGCCAGGAGTAACCCCTGAACATCGCTGGGTGTGACCAAAAAGAAAAAAAGAAGAAGAAAAGTGCTTGCCACAGAGGAAGCGGGAGGGAAACTGGGACCTCTGGTGGTGGGAAACGTACACTGATGTTAAAGTGTTAGAACACTGTATGACTGAAACCCAATCATGAACAACTTTGTCACTGTATATTACTGTAATTCAAGTGTGTACCAGAAAGGCTACCTCTGATTTCCCCAACTTCTGCTTTATCCTCATTACCAGCAATCCCCACCAACCACCATATTTATCTGCCATTACATAAGTTATCATAATTATTTAAAATCATAAATCAGGCTTGATCTTCAAGACCATGTTCTTCCTTAAAAACATATCTCACTGGGGGCTGGAGCAATAGCACAGCGGGTAGGGCATTTGCCTTGCACATGGCTGACCCAGGTTCGATTCCCAGCATCCTATACAGTCCCCTGAGCACCGCCAGGAGTAATTCCTGAGTGCAGAGCCAGAAGTAACCCCTGTGCATTGCCAGGTGTGACCCCCCCAAAAAAAAATTTAAAAAAAACGTATCTCACTTGCTTATCTCTAGTATCTTTGCTTGTATCTCCTCTCTGGAGACCCCCATGTTCTCTGAACACATACTCTCTCTCTTCTTCTTCCCTCACATGTTTCTAAATAAGTTTCATTCAGTAAAAACTACCTTGTTTCAAAAAATTAAAAATAAAACCATGAACCAGGAGGTAGAGAGAAATACTTGTCTTGCATACAGCCAACCTGGATACAACCTCAGGTGCCCCCATATGGTCCCCTGAGCACCACCAGGTGTGATCCTTGAGAACAGAGACAGGAGTAAGTCCTGAACACTACCAGGTGTGGTACAAAAACCAAAAACAGAAAAATAAAATCACAAAAATAAAAATATATAAACCATATCGTATCATTCCTCAACTTAAAAGTTTTCAATAGTTTTTCTTTGCTATTAGACTGAAACCAAAATTCCTTCCCTTGGTATATCTGATTTGGTCCCTTCCATCTTTATTCACTTCATTCCCCTTCCCAAATAATTTCTTCAGTTTGGTCACAAAAGCATTCAGTTACTTATTGGCCAAGTTATTTGCACCACAGAAGATTTCTACATGCTTTTTCTTCTTACTAAAAAGCATTCTCTAATTCACACAACTTAACCTAACTCTCACCCACTTTTTCAATTTCAACTGAAAAAAATCCCTGATCATAAAATCTAAATTGGACTTTATTATCTTACACTGTATTGTTTTAGTTCTTTCATAAAATTTAAACCCGTTCATAAATAAATATTTATTAGGTTGTTTTGTTTTTAGGCCACACCCAACAGTGCTCAGGGCTTAATCATGGCTCTGAGCTCTGGGACCAACAATTCTTAATGAGGCTCAGGGAATCACATGGGGTTCCAGGAACTAAATACAGGTCTGCTGTGTGCAAAGCAAATGCTCTATCCTCTGTACTAGCTTTCCAGTCCCCTATTTATTAGTTTCATGTATGCCCAAGAATGTAAATCTCATGAGAACAAATAGCATCCTTTATGTTCTTATTTATCTGTAAAGTTTAATAACTAATAAACACTGATGTTTAAATTCAACAGTTAAATAATCTTGCAATCTAAAAGCAGCAGTTGAAAACATGAGGAGGAGAATGTTACATAAATGGAAAGCAAATAGGGTATGTATAAGGAAAAAATCTACAGAAGTAAATTTTGTTGGAGTAATATTACATTAAGTTTAAAATGGAAAACAGAAGCAAAGCAAACTGCACAAAGCAAAGAGTGAGGAAGGTTGTTTGGCATTTACTACTTATGCTATTATTTAACATACTTGCTATGTACTCTCTCAGTCCTTAAATGAGCAATGAATAGAGTTGGGTTTTTGAAATTTGTCAATGAGACGTTTCTCATATTTACAAGATATATTTACAAGATTGGGCTGGAGCGATAGTGCAACGGGTAGGGCGTTCACCTTGCACATGGCCGACCCGGGTTTGATTCCTCCGCCCCTCTCAGAGAGCCCAGCAAGCTACAAAGAGTATCTCGCCCGCACAGCAGAGCCTGGAAAGCTACCCGTGGCATATTCCATATGCCAAAAACAGTAACAAGTCTCACAACGGAGACGTTTCTGGTGTCCGCTTGAGCAAACTGATGAGCAACAGGATGACAGTGATACAGTGATTTACAAGATAAAATGGGCAGAATTGTATTTTTTGTTTGGTTCTGTTTTGGTTTGGGGGCAGGCCCATACCCAGCAATGCTCCAAGCTTATTCCTAACTCTGCACTCAGGAATTACTCCTGGCAGTGCTCAGGGCACCATATGGGATGCCAGTAACAAACCTGAGTCAGCCACATGCAAGGCCTTACCCACTGTACTACCTTTCCAGAACCAGACTGATGTGTAGTTTTAAAGTAACACTCTAAAGAAGTCTTCTGGAGAAATGACAAAAAAGAAGCTGGCAGGCAAGTCTCCCAACCAAATAACAATCAGAAATTAAATAAACAGAAAAAGCAGTACCCACACAACAAATTCTGATTTTCTGGGAAGGATGGGGGTTGTTTGTTTTGGTTCAGCTTTTTGCTTGGTTGGGGCCACATAGAACTATGCTCAGGGGTCACTCTTTGCAGTGCTTAAGAGACCATATGTTTTATCAGGGATAAAACTGAAATCTTTTCTTTTATGACAGAACTGGATGGATCATGTAAAGAGAAGTGAGAATTAAAATTATTTGATGTAATATTGCCTTTTTAGGAATGGATGAGCACTGCCTGAGCATTACCAGGTATAGCTCAAAATCTAAAATAAAGCTTAAGCAAAAATCCTAAAAGGGCAATCTTACTTTTAATAATTTTAATTATAACATCATTCAATGCTTCTTGGGTACTTTGGTGGTGATAACTGTATATACCAAAACCATAGTCAATATCACTGTCAATACATTTCCTTAAATATAAAACATTTAGGTATTCAAAATTCAAAGAAAATGTAGAGAGATATTCTAGAAAATAACAATAAATTCATGAACTATTTTAACTTAAAAAATAATTATTTTTGGGCTAGAGATATAGCTCAGTGAAAAAGTATGTGACTTGCATGTGTGCGACCCTGGGTTCAATTTCTGACACCACAAATTTTTTTTTCACTAATTCTTTATAATCTTTAAAACTGTATACTTTATAATTAATCTTAACAATTTAATTTATAATTAAGCTATAATTTTTTTTTTTTTGCTTTTTGGGTCACACCCAGGCGATGCTCAGGGGTCACTCCTGGCTCTTCACTCAGGAATTACCCCTGACCGTGCTCAGGGGACCATATGAGATGCTGGGAATCGAACCCAGGTCGACCGCGTGCAAGGCAAACGCCCTACCCGCTGTGCTATCGCTCCAGCCCCCTAAGCTATAAATTAATCTTTTAATTTTATAATCCTTTTTAATAGTTTAATCATTATCATTTTAATCACGAAGACTATAGTTACCACAGTTACACTGGTTATTCTGTTTAATCTTACCCAGTTCATCTGATTTCTTCTGAAGCTCCACGGTAAGTATTTTCAATTGATCTTCACTTTTTTCCAACCTTGGAGTATAAATTAGAAAATAATTTAGTCAGAATCTAATAAATAAAACTGATTCAACTTAGTAACAATAAATGTGAGTAAAGTTATTTGTTAAACAATTTCTGAGTAACTGCTCTGTGCTAAGTAATTTACTATTTCAAATACATAGCTGTATGTTGATTTTATCATCTACAAAACTGAAGACACTGAAACATATAATATTTAAGGTCACTTACAATTTTAAAGCTTAAAAATCACCTGAAAAGATGAACCAAGAACACATAAGATTAGCTAAACCAAGAAAGCTAGCTTTCTTTACTATATGCAATCAAATAAGAAAGCATACTGCTAGATTCAGTCACAACTTCAGAGAAGCCTGTTTCTCTTTCATCTACCAGATTAAACTAATCCGACTGCTAATGGGACAAGAATTACCAAGACTTTAAAACTCAAGACAAACCACCATTTAGATAAATACAAACAGTGTATTTTATATATAATTCAGCAGTCAATAGTTTTTTAGTTCATTAATTTAATAAAAATGTTTGAGTATATACTTTGTACAGGTAAGTTGTTACTTTTATAGACAGAAAGACTTCAGACCCTACCAAGTAAAACATTCCCAGAGCCTAGAAGTTATTTCTAAAAAGCTAATAATAATTCATAATAATGTCATATCACTGCATGGGTACTTCTGAGTTGAAAATTATCCTGAGATCATCTATCTTTTCCTAAGATAGCTAACTAGTGAATAGAATACTTCTTGTTTTTTTTTTGGGGGGGAACCACACACCAGTACCCCAGCTGGCCCCCTGAGCACCACAACGAGTGATCTCTGAGCACAGAGCCAGGAGTAAGTCCTTATTCCGGGGACCAGATGGGGTGCCGGGGATCAAACCTGAGTCAGACTCATGCAAGGCAAGAAGTTTCCCTGCTGAACTCTCTATTGCTTCAGACCCTTAACTAGAAACTTTTAAAATGTATTTTCATTTTAAACATTACAGACAACAATTTTTCACATGCCTGACTCAGTTATTTTTTAAATTTTATTTTAAGCACCATTAGGTTTACAAAAGTTAACAGTAAAGTTTCATGCATGAAACATTCCAAACCAGACCCTTTCTAGATTGTCTGCTTCCCTCAATCAATGTCCCAGAGTATCCCCTCACATTCTCTCCCATCCCCCAGAGTAAGCCTCCTACTGATGAGTTTGTGGTAGAACTGGAAGTCTCTTGAAGATGGATGGACAGAAGGAAACACTTGACTTGTTTGTCAACCCACATTCAATTCCAGGCACCACAAAGGAGCCCATGAGTACAGAGCTATGCTAAAGAGCATGGCCACATGTGACACATCGCTATCCCCCAAATATATAAACATACATTTCTTAGAATGTAAAATATACATTTCTTAAAAAAAGATAACTGGCCAAAAATGGAACTGAGTATTCGGAGGACATTTTTATTAAGCTAAATAAGAAATATTTTTACCTTTTCTGTTCTGTTGTCAATAATTCTTTCACATTGCAGATAGCTGTTTTAAGTTCAGTAACCACAAGTGAATGAGTAGCTTTAGCTTTATTAAATTCATCCATTTGAGTTTCTTTTTCTCCAATGAGTTGAGATATTTTTGTTGTTGCTATCTGCAAATCTTCCTCTAAGGCCTTCTGAGCACTCTAAATGAAATTAAGTATAAAACAAAATATGTGATCCAAGGGTCTTTGTCTTTTTAAACAAAATTGCAACTGTCCCTCATGTCTCCCTTAATTTTTAACCTTCTCTTCCCCACCCAACTCTTGTCAGTCCACAAATCCACCTACTACTCTTATTTCAATTACTATTCCTTAAATAGCAACCTAAACCCCATTCTCTCCATGGAATCTTCCAGGTCAACCAACCCACTATTTTTGCATAAAACACTCTGTGATTAGTGTAACCTAATTTTATCATTTATACTTCTTTTTAATTCAGCACTATTAACTAAACTAACACATTTTAGACTGAGATTTTATCTTCTCCACATGAAGCTTCTTCATAAGTACTTGCACATAGTATTAATATTCAATAAACACCCACTGACTAATAGTGATACTTATTGCATACTAATCAGTTTATAAATCATACCACACTTCTTTGCAAAGACATTTTAATATCTTCTAATTCTGATGTCAAATGATCCTGCTTCTCATTTGATTCTTTTAAGTTTTTATTCTGTAATTCTAAAATACAAAGTTGTAGATAAGTAGCACTTAAAACATATACAAAAAACAAATTATGTTTAACAATTACATTCTTCCTTCATCATGTACTCCAAAATGAGGAGGTATTATGCAAATATATATGCAAGGCTCATTATCAGTATTTATTTACTTTCAACAATGTTTTATCTTCTTTGGGAGGGGAAGGGATTTGAGACTACACTTGACTGTGTTCAGAGATTACTCCTTGCTCTGTGTGAGAGATTATCCCTGGAGGGGGTGGCAGGGCCAGGGATTAAATCTGGGTTAGCATTTTTAAGGTAAATGCTATCCCCACTGCAATATCTCTCTGATTTCTTTTCTTTTCTTTTTCGGTCACACCCGGCGATGCACAGGGTTACTCCTGGCTCTGCACTCAGGAATTACTCCTGGCGGTGCTCAGGGACCATAAGGGAATTGAATATGGTTTGGCTGCGTGCAAGGCAAACGCCCTACCCGCTGTGCTATCGCTCCAGCCCCGTCTCTTATTTCTTAACAGTACCCATATCAAATTACCAAGAAAACCCCTAAAATATTCAAAGGAATTCTGAGAAAAGAGAAAAAAAAACCAGCATAATTCTTTCTCACCTTAAGATATTTCCAAAGCATGGGACTGGAGCGATAGCAGGGTGGGTAGGGCGTTTGCCTTGTATACGGCCAACCTGGGTTCGATTCCCAGCATCCCTGAGCACCGTCAGGGGTAATTCCTGAGTGCCAGGAGTAACCCCTGAGCATTGCCGAGTGTGACCCAAAAATCGCAAAAAAAAAAAAGATATTTCCAAAGTAATAGTACTTTAAAAAAAAAATTCTAGTTTAAAAAATATTTCAGTGTTTTTTCAATTAAATAATATTCAAATATTATTGGAACAAAAACAAGCATTATGATCAATGGAATAGAAAAATGAACCAGGAATAAATTCACACACGTATAAGCCTTTGACAAAGAAGATCATTTAATAGAGAAAAGAACGCTTCTTCAGAATGAAAACCTGGAATGTGATGGAGGGCCCAAGTAATGTTAATCACTGAGTACTAAAATCATGGGTCCACTCTCCTGGCCCAAGTATCTCAGAAATTGCTGAGATTTTGTTAGAGGTCAAAAAAATACTTTAAAAACAAAACCAAAAATTTACAGCACTAGAAAGCATTAAACAAAATTGTTAAGAGGGTTAAAGACAGCTCAACAAAGGCTGAGCATTTGCCAGGGATCAAACCTGGAACTGCATGGCTCCCCATGGTACCCTGAGTACTATCAGAATTATCCCTAAACAATGTATTTGGCCCAAAAGTAAACAAAAAAATTCTAATACAATAAAAAAATTATCATTAAATTTTCTTATAAACTTACTTGTCTTTTCCTCCAATTGATTAACTTTATCTCTGGATTCCTCTAACAGAAATGTTAAATCTTTCATTTTATTTTCTTTCTCATTGCTTTGGGTCAACAGCAGTAATACCTAAAATAAAGTATTTAAGTAATATATTACAAATATGAAAAATAAAATATGGCACATGACCAATTGTCATCATCTATGACTATTTTATGTACATGTTTCCATGATTTTTCTGCTGCATGAAATTTAGTATATACTTATACAATAAATATTCCAATGAATGAACAAACTAATACAATATTCCACTATTACAGGATATATATTTTTCCTTTTGACAACATACAGCAGTGCTCAGGGGTTATTCCTCGCTCTATGCTCAGGAGTGATCTCTGGCAGTGCTGGGGAAGAGATGGGGGAGCAGTATGTGATGCCATGGAACAAGCCATGGTTGGCCACATGCAAAGCCAAACTTATCTCCTTATCACTGATCCTATCTCTCTAGCCCCTAGAGTGTGTATTTTTAGTTTTATAGCAGATATTATATACTGAAATTCACTGGTCCATTTAATCCATAATATTATTGACCAACTTCTCTATTCCCAAAACCACAGTAAATATTAAGTATTCAGCAGTTGAGGGAACTCACCTTCAAGAAAAAAATGGAGATAAGCAACCATATCTAAGCATTATTAGAAATAGGACAGAAATAGTATACCTAAGCGCACTACTAGAAATAGTAGTGCTATTTCTAGAAATAGGACAGAAATACTACAGAAATCATTATAGGAATTTCTGGGCTGGAGAGATGGCTCAAAAGGTTGAACTCATGCTTTGCATACAGGAGGCCCAGGTTCGATCCTTAGCACTGCAAGGTACCTTAAACAATGAAGGGTAGGGAGAGCGAGAGAGAGAGAGAGAGAGAGAGAGAGAGAGAGAGAGAGAGAGAGAGAGAGAAGAGAAAAAGAAAGTAACACCTAAATAGGTCTTGGGTATTATAGTAACAAAATCCTTTTCAGAGGACAGAATGACTCTTGATAGATGAGTATCAATCAGGCAAACAAAGAAAAGAGCATTCTATACACATATGTGACTACACAAAGGATTAAGAGAACATATTCAAACAATTAAAAATAATCATATGGCTAGAAAATAAAGTACACATGAAGAAAATATGAAAAATGAAAGATGAAGACTTCAGACACAAGATCAAGGAATACCTCGCTGCACTATTTTTTCTCTAAGTCACTCAAAAAACAATCAGAAAAACAATGAATACAGAACTTACTTATCCATGAAAATAGGAGACTTTATAATCAAAAAAAGAAAAGCAGTTAGAAAAAAAGATTTTGCAAAAAAGAGCAAATTTATGCCTGCGAGGAAGCACAAAGAAGGTATTATTGAGAACTCACACAACTCACCCTCTAAGAATCACTGAATGTTTCATGAATCAGAGGCACCACTCTGTAATATAGGTATGACAAAGGAGACTTGACACTTGCAAGGGGGATATTTTAAAGTCTCCTTTTGTGAAAAAAAAAAATTAAGAACACACATGTAGTAACACATACTTACTCACTCTGCAAGATCCAGCCAGCCAACCTATTTTATTCTGATAGCCAAAGCTGAAAAAGAACTAACCTCACTCCATCTTTGCAAGAAAGACAGACATAGTCATAGTACTTGGTCTAACACACATTCGCCACATACACACGCTCTTGTGAATACAATATTTAAAAACCCAGAATCACCATTTTCAAGACTTAAGTATGTAAAGAAGCATAAGAATATTTCAGTAATTTGAAAACAAACTGCAAAATATGAACTGTATTTGTCAATGATCATCTTTACACTAAGTTTTTGTCTGAACAAAAGTTGCTAAAAATAATACACGTGGGGTTAGAGAAATAGTACAGCGGGTAGGGCATTTGCCTTGCACGAAGCCAACCTGGGTTTGATTCCCAGCATCCCATATGGTTCCCTGAGCACCACCAGGAGTAATTCCTGAGTGTACAGCCAGGAGTAACCCCTGTGCATCGCCGGGTGTGACCCAAAAAGAAAAAAAAAATACACGTTTGCAGAATATCCTATTACCTACCTACAAGACTCATTGCCACTTTAAAAAGTCACTGATGCCTTCTCCAGAATCCCAGCAACCATGAGCTTCTACAAACATGGCTCTGTATGTGGGGACCAGGACTATTTTTCCAAACTGCGCAACTGCGTGACCTTTCCTGCTAGGAACAGCTCCTCTGCTCCTAAACAGCCATGATCCCAGAGGCACACAAACCAATCTCAGAAAGCAGCAGCTGCTGGCAGAAATGCTCCTGGACTGTGAATTAAGCTATGGCCCCATGCCGCCCAGGGAGGGAAAAGTCCCTTGGCCTTTTCCCCTTTGCAGCAGCATGGCAACCGCCACCTTCCAGAGCCAACTGGACAGAGAGGTAGGAGTTTGCAGTGATGGGGCACGAGGAAAATCTCTCGTTGGGGAGGCAGAACCAGCCCTGCTCCCCACCTAGACGAGACCCCAAGCGGCTGCCCACGAACGGCTCCTCCACTCCTGAATGGCCATGATCCCAGAGGCACACAAACCAATCTCAGAATGCAAAAACTGCTGGCAGAAATTCCTCTGGACTAATAACTAAAATACCAGAATTCTAAACTTGTGCAGCCACTATCTCGGCTGTGCGATATCATATGCTCTTCATTATCAGCAATAGAAAACAAATTACCTAATGATGCCTTTTCGGCAGGTCTGATTGTTGGGGGGAAATTCCAAATAATAATAGTGGGTTTTCTGTCGAAAACTGAATGAAATCAAAGTAAAGAGAGAGTAAAGTGAAAATCATCTGCCACACAGGCAGGGATGGGGGCATAGGAGGGAAGGACTGAGACATAAACCTGAAAGCTTTGTAACTGATCTCACAATGATTCAATTAAAACAGAGAGAGAGAGAGAGAGAAGCAAGAATGGGTCTTGAAAACTATAGCACCAATGTCATAAGTGAATCAGATTCTACTACAACTATGGAAAGCACTGACCACAGAGCATTTATAACACAAAATTTCAAATCCTGGGTAGCCATATATTTTACATATCTTCATTTGTTGATTTTTGTTCATTTCTCCATTTCTGTCTGTGTTATTCTTTATTTGGATTATTCCAGGTTATCTTGGAACTTAATTGTCTTCACTTTATGAGTCATTTTAAGCCTCACATCCTGTTTGCTGAACCATAGTAAAAGCCTATTTGGGTTGTAAACCTTCTGAATAAATAAAACATACCTTGAAAAAAAAAGTCACTGAGGTTGGGGGAGTAAAAAGGGAGGAGTTCACAGTTGGAAGCCTGCCTCACAAGCTGGGGGAGAAGGCAGCTGGGATAAAGAAGGGATCATTAAGTCAATGATGGTTGGAGGGATCACTCGGGATGAGAGATGTGTGCTGAAAGTAGATAAAGGACCAAACATGATGGCCTCCCATTATCTGTATTGCAAATCATAATGCCCAAAAGTAGAGAGAGAGTTAAAAGGAAATTGTCTTCGATAGAGGCAGGGGATGGGGTTGAGGGGGGGTGGCGCAGGGGATACTGGGGACATTGGTGGTGGAAAATGTACACTAGTAGAGGGATGGGTATTTGATCATTGTATGACTGAAATTCAAATATTAAAGCTTTTTAACTGTATCTCACAGTGATTCAATAAGAGAGAGAGGAGGGGGCATACCTTCAAATAAATAAAATAAAAAATAAAAATAAAAGGGGGGAGGGGAATACTTTCAGACCCTGGAGGAGGGAAGATGGTACTCTGCTATAATGTCAGAATGATGCATTCATGCAACCATCATTAACAGTACTGCAATTAACAGTATCTCAATAAAGATTTTTTTAAAGACAGTAATATTCATTGTATGAGTACTTCAGTAAATAAAAACCAATTATAAACAGAATTCCCCAGAGCATGACCAGGAGTCACCCCTAAACATAGAGTGAGCCCCTGAGAACTACAAGATCTGATCCAAATATCGCCACCCTCCTCAAAAAAGTAGTGAATACAGAAAATTAGTTTAACAAAACACCTGATTTTCCTTGTCATCTACTTCTTTCTTATATTCTTCTTCAAGGTGTTGGATTTTTTCATTATCTTCAGTTACTTTAAAAATAAAAACAAACCTTAATATCTTAAAAATACAAAAGATATTCTACTTTAATATTTATAAAAATTTGTTTCTGGTATTTTATTTTAGCTCCTTATTTATCTATATATTAAAACACAAAGATTTCTAGGAAGCTAAAACTACTGTTTTTCATGATACTTTCTGTTTAATAAAACATTAAATTTAAAGTATCAAAAACATAGCTTAAGAAAAGTCTTTAACTTTTAAATATCACATGATAAAAATCTCTTCTTTAAATACACTAATCCAAAATAACTTTAAATATATTTATATATAATTATTTTAACACACAACATTACCAAGAAATGTAAAAACAATACAAAATTATCACTCTAAAAAATAAAATAGAAACCATTATAAATTTAGTTTCAGCAAAATACATCTTTGAATGTCACATATAATACCACAAATATAAAAATTTTAACTAGCTGAAGCATCATGCCAAAAGGATAAACCCCTTAAAGGTCTAATAAAATTAAGAAGTGGCATAATAAAAAAAAAAAAGGACACCTACACTTAAAATGCATTTCCAGTCTAGAATTCTCAGCTTGCACACGAAGTTCCTCAAAAGCTGTTATCATTTTCTGAAATATAGTTTAATTTTTAAGAATTATATTTAGCTGAAAACTAGTAAAGGAACAAACATGATAACTTCGTAGTGTGTATACTGCAAACTATAATTCCCCAAAGGGGGAGGAGGTGGTAGGGCAGGAGGAAGGTGAAATGAGGGGGGAAGGGGGAGAAGGGGAAGAGGGAGAGAGAGAGAGAGAGAGAAGAGAGAGAAGGAAAGTACCTGCCATAAAGACAAGCTAGGGGGAAGGTGGCAGGAGAGAAACAGGGAACACTGGTAAAAATGTACATTGATGGAGGGTTGGGTGTTGGAACACTATATGACTGAAACCCAACCATGATCAACTTTGTTATTCTATCTCAGTTATTCCATTAAAAATTACATTTAAGGACTTTTTATACTTTCCCCAATTATGAAAATATTAATAAATCTGTATCACGTGATTATAAGATTTAAAAATAAAAAATGTTGTATAATGAAAATTTGATGGCTTTTCATAACTAAAAAATTTACTAAAAAAGCATATATCAATTCTCAGCCACACTGAACACAAAATTATAAGGGCTTACAAAAGCACAAATATTCACATATAATAGTGAAGTGTACAGTGGGGAAGGCACTTGTCTTGCAAGTGGGCAAAACAGGTTCAGTCCCCAGAACCATGAAAGGTCCCCTGATCTCCACCAAAACTGATCCCTGAGCATTGAGCCAGGAATAAGCCCTGCACAACCACTGGGCATGCACACATGCACACACAACCCGCCCAGGAAAAGCATTAGGACGGCTTATTATACCAGCCCAAGATTATAAGGATACTGAAGAGACATTTATATAATACCAAATAGCAACAAAATGATTGTTGGTATTCTAGTCATTTTAGCTAACACCCTGTTTCAAAACCTGTAATTTACTTTTAAATTTCTGCCTTCTCCACTTAAGTATAAACCACCTAAGGCCTCTACTCCTTAGAATCTAAATTACACTTATATAATCTGGCAGTATGAATTCCTTCAACACTAAACCAATTTTCACAATCAAAAATATTCATTTAAATTTGAAATAATGGTGGTGGCAAGGTGTAATGGTGGTGGGATTGGTGTTGAAATATTAAATGTAATGAATTAATGTGAACAATCTTAGCACTATAGCACTGTTGTCCTGCTGTTCATTGATTTGCTCGAACGGGCACCAGTAACGTCTCCATTGTGAGACTTGTTGTTACTGTTTTTGGCATATCAAATATGCCACAGGTAGCTTGCCAGGCTCTGCCATGCAGTGGGATATTCTCGGTAGCTTGCCGGGCTCTCCGAGAGGGATGGAGGAATCGAACCCAGGTCAGCCACATGCAAGGCAAACGCCCTACCTGCTAGGTTGTCTCTCCAGTCCTTATGAAAATAAAATTTAAAAATTAAAAAAATATTCATTTATTCACTTTATAAAGAAGTTACTAAGTATGCAATATCTGCAGATACAGTTTTAGGCACTTAGGATAAAGGAAAAAGTCTTCACCATAATGGAACAAATTCAAATTCCAGCGTTAACACTAACAAAGACACAGCAAATAAATGTCATTTTATGTTGTTCTTCAAAAAAAAAAAAGATCTAAATAAGACAAAAGATAATGAAAGATATTTCAGATAAAGTAGTAGAGAAGGATAATAAAGAGACAGAATATATAATAGTTTCTTTAGCAAGAATACTTGTTCATGCCACCAGAATTAAGAACACCTCTATTCGGGGCTAGAGCCATAGGACAGCGGGTAGGGCATTTTCCTTGCACGCAACCAACCCGAGTTCAATCCCAAGCATCCCATATGGCCCCCCAAGCACCACCAGGAGTAATTCATGAGTGCAGAGCCAGGAGTAACCCCTGTGCATTGCTGAGTGTGACTCAAAACAAAACAAAAAAAAGACTACCTCTGTTTAAAATATTTAAATTAGGGTGCCAGAGGTAAGTTACCGGAGCTGGAGTGATAGAATATCAGATAGGGTGTTTTGCCTTGCACGAGGCCTACCCAGGATTGATTCCTAGCATCTCATATAGTCTCCAGCGTCCTACCAGGAGTAATTCCTGAGGCAAAGCCAGGAGTAACCCCTGTGCATTGCCAGGTGTGAACCAAAAAGTCAAAAAAAAAAAAAAAGAAGAGAGATAAGTTACCTCCTTGAGGCAATAAATTCCCCTCTGTATAATCAGGTATAGACCCCAAACCTCTAAAACCAATTAATTAAAATAATCAATTTTCATCCCACTTACCTCAATGTTATTATTTAGCTCCATATAAACTTGCCTAGTTTCTTCCCGTTCATATTCATCTATTAATAAAAAATATTTCAAATTTAAAATGACTGTTTAATTGTTTTAAATTACTCAAAATGTCTCAGTAAAACATAAAAAATTTTAGAATCCTACATTAGTGAAAATCATTAGTATGGAGATTTTTCACAGTAGCAAAACAGCCAGAGCGATAGTAGTAGACTGCTTGCCTTGCATAAGTGTGACCAGGGATCGACGCCCAGCACCCTATATGGTCCCCCAAGACCAAGACCTACCTACCAGGAATGAGCCCTGAGCAAAGAGCCAGAAGTAAGGCCTGAGCACTGCTGGGTATGACCCCCAAAGAGACAAAAAAAAAATCCAAGATATATAAAAGACAGAGCTCAGCAACAAAAATCTAATAACCTCATCAAAAAAATAGGAAGAGGATTTTCTTTTTCTTTTTTTTTTTGTTTCTTTGGCCTTTTTTTTTTATGTTGGGTCACACCCAGCTATGCACAGGGGTTACTCCTGGCTCATGCACTCAGGAATTACTCCTGGCAGTGCTCAAGGGACCATATGGAATTCTGGGAATCAAATCTGGGTCAGCCATGTGCAAGGCAAACATCCTACCCACTGTGCTATCGCTCCAGCTCTGGATGTTTTGTTTTAAACCCTACTTAATGAGAGAAAATTATTCACAGACAACACATCAGTTAAAGAGCTAATGGCAGAAATATATAAAGCATTCACTAAGTTCAACAAAACAGTCAATAATTCCATCAAAAAATGTAAAGATAACTTCTCCAAAGAAGGCACAACAATGGACAGGAGGCTTAGAAAAAAGTGTTCATCATCATTTATTATCAGGAAAATAAAAATTAAAATGACAATGAGAGCTCATTTCAATGAGGGTGGCATATGTCTAAATGACTGGAAACAACGTTGATGGGAATACAACAAAAAAAGGAATTCTCATTCACTGTTGGTGGGTATGTCATCTTGTTCACCTTCTGTGGAAACAGTATGGAAATTTCCTCAAAAAAAAGTAAGGAGAGATCTTTCTGTGTCACTGTCTTCTGACTAACTTCACTCAATCTGATACTTCCCTGTAGGAGCAAATTTCATGACTCTATCTTTTTTCTTATTACTGAGTAATATTCCATTGTGTAATTTGCCATAGTTTCTTTATCTAGTCATCTATTCTTGGACATTTGGGTTGTTTCCAGATTTGGGCTATTGTGGATAGTACTGCAAGGAATATAGGGATGGAAATGTCTTTTCTCCATTTTGTTTTTTGATCTTTGAGTTTATTCCAAGAAGGGTAGTTGCTGGGCCAATGGGGATTTTGGAGGAATGCTGGAGGGAGGTGGACACTGTTAAAAGATCAGTGTTGAAACATTATAAACCCAATCGTGATGACTTTAGTCAGTACATGGTGACTTAAATTTTTTTTAGAGAGAAAAAAAATAAAGAAAAGAATTCCCATAAAATCCAGTGATTTCACTTCTTGATTTCTTCCGCCAAAACACAAAAACATTCACATGAAAAGATGCATGCACACATATAATTACTGCAACATTGAGTACAATAACAAGGAACAAATGAAGAGAGAAATAAGATGCTGTGTATATAGCACAATGGAATAATATGTAGCAATAAGAAAAGATGAAATCAAAAGATGAAATCTCGCAGTTCATTCACAACTTAGATGGAACTAAAGATACCATGTTAATCAAAGAAGTCACAGGGAAAAGAATACTGAATGATCTCATTAATCTGTAGAATACAAAACAATGAAATAGAAAATATTTACTTATGATAAACCTTCAAAGCTCACATTACCATGCTTGGAGAAGTAGGGAGGGGAATGAAGTGGACTAGAAGAAACATAAAGATAGTAGCTGAGGGTCTTGGAAATTTTTATGGTGGTAAGATGCAGTAACTTTATACATCAAAACCCAAGACCAGCTTATAATAAGGTAAATTAGGACTGGTTAAGTTTAATCTTGGTAGTTCCTGCTTCTCTTTAGTAATACATATCATTAGAAAAGTTCAAAGATGGGGCTGGAGCAATAGCATAGCGGGTAGGGTGTTTGCCTTGCAAGCAGCCGACCCAGATTCTATTCCCAGCATCCCATATGGTCCCCTGAGCATCACCAGGGGTAATTCCTGAGTGCAGAGCCAGGAGTAACCCCTGTGCATCGCCAGGTATGACCCCCCCAAAAAAAGTTAAAATATTATGAAAATATGCAAAGTAAAAAGAACATGAATGATACTAAAGTATCATTCTATAATCTCTATATAACCTTTATAAATTAACTCTAGAGAATAAAATTTAAAATTCATAAAATTTCATATTCTCAACAAAATTATGAAAATATGATCTCAATAAAAGATGAAAATCTAGGGCTGTAGCAATAGGACAGCGGGTAGGGCATTTGCCTTGCACACGGCCAACCTGGATTCAATTCCCAGCATCTCATATGGTCCTCTGAGCACCGCCAGGGGTGATTCCTGAGTGCAGAGCCAGGAGTAATCCCTGTGCACTGCCAGGTGTGACCCAAAAAGAAAAAAATTTTAAAAAAGATGAAAATCTAGTCTTTATGACTAGACAGATATGCAAGAAACTGAGTGAATCAGGGCCAGAGAGATAGTACAGTGGATAGGGCCTTGAATGCAGCTCACCAGGGGTTAATTCCCAGCATCCCTTGTCTCCTAAGCACTAGAAGGAGTGACTCCTGAGAGCAGAAACAAGAGTTAAGTGCTGAGCACAGCCAGGTATGGCCCAAAGGACAAACAAAAAAAATAACAGAGAAAAAAGAGAACAAAAAGAAATTGAGGGGCTGGAGTGATATCACAGTGGGTAGGGTGTTTGCCTTGCACATGGCTGACCCAGGTTTGATTCCCAGCATCCCATATGGTCCCCCAAACACCACCAGGAGTAATTCCTAAGTGCAAGTGCATGAGCCAGGAGTAACTCCTGTGCATCACTGGGTGTGACACAAAAAGCAAAAAGCAGTGTTAAGGGGAAAATGTATAGCTCTGCAAGTGTTTACAAGTAAGGAAGAAAGGGCCCACATAAATAACTTGACTTCACAGCTCAAGATCTTAGAAAATGACCACCAAAAGGAGCCCATACCAGGCAAGAGGAAAGAAATAATAAAAGTTAGAGCAGATGGGGCTGGAGTGATAGCACAGCGGGTAGGGCGTTTGCCTTGCACCTGTCGACCCGGGTTTGAATCCCAGCATCCCATATGGTCCCCTGAGCACCGCCAGGGGTGGTTCCTGAATGCGCAGCCAGGAGTAACCTCTGTGCATTGCCAGGTGTGACCCAAAAAGCAAAAAAAAAAAAGTTAGAGCAGAAATCAACAAGCTGGATTCCCTAAAAACAATCCAAAAGTTCAAGGAAACCAAAAGCTGGTTCTTTGAAAAAATATATTTCAAAAATCAAATTGGAAACACAGGAAACGAATCTGAATAGGAAGAAATAAAAACAAACAGTAGAGAAAAGATGAACAAAAGCCAACAATAGTAGGTATGGTGCTGCCAACAGGCCAACCTGCACCTGTGGGGTGAGTGCAACAGCAGCCTGATGGTGCCTTCAGGCTTCCTGATACCCCAAAATTTCCACTGTGCCTTTGGCCGGACCACAACTTGGGACCAAGTTTACCAAAAAATTAAATGGCCAAAAGTTAGGTATGTGGGAGACACACCCATTAAACAACTCCGGCTCAGCTATGCAAGCTCATTTGTTGGCCTTACTTCAGAGACCCATAGATAAATCTCAAAAGAAATCAAAATCCACAGTTAATCTCAGACCCACGCATGGCTGAACAGACTGGGGTAAATCGAAGGGGGGCAGGTTGGCCTGTGCCTGCCCAAGCAGAGCCCCCAGCAACCACTTGCTTCCACAATTCAAAATCGCCATCATACCTCCAGCCTGACTCCATGTCTCAGGACAGACCTCACCAAGATATAATCTGCTGAAAATTCAGATATACAGGTTTTGTGACTAAAATCTGCATGCTTTCATGGGATGGGCTACCTCCCCCACTTCCCAATACACATGAAAGCACTGGCAGTCACCTCACAAACCAACTCCAGCGCGACCCTGTAAACTCTATTACTGGCCTTGCTTCAGAGACTCATAAATAAATCTTAAAAGAGATCAAAAGCCAGAGACACAGCAGTGACTCCTGGAATACACCATAGAGCCAGAAATCTCTCCAAACCTCATACTGAGCCAATTTCACCGGGGTACCCCAGATGGAACAGGTACACTCTCCCCGCCTACTCCAGATGGAATCCCAGCAACCAAGAGCTTCCACAAGCAAGGCCCAGGTATGCGAGCTCCAGGATAAAATCTCCAAGCCGCATGGTTCAGACGCGCTGGGCTGTTCCTCCCCGGCTCCCTGCCCAGCTGTTACACCTACAACGTACCTCTGGGCACCACCTTTGCGCACCAACAGACTTGGTCCAGAGACACAGCAGTGAGTCCCAGAAGACACCACAGAGTCGGAGGTCTCTCCAGGCCCCATACCAAGCCAATTTCACCAGGGCACCCAAGATGGAGCAGGTGCAATCTTCCTACCTACTCCAGATGGAATCCTGGCAACCAAGAGCTTCCACAAGCAAGGCCCCAGTATGCATATTCCAAGAGCTTCCACAAGCAAGGCCTAGGTATGCAGGTTCCAGGACTAAATCTCCATGCCACATTGTGGCAGAGGCGCTGAGTCTATTCCTCCCTGGGTCCCTGCCCACTCTCTGGTCTGGCTGTCACACCCACAATGTGCCTCCAGGAGCCATCTTAGTGCACCAACAGCCCTGGTCCAGAGATGCCCAATTGAATCCCAAAAGGGATTAGTGCCATACAGAAATATCTCTGGAACCCAACCATTTACAATCTAGGATTCCAGAAGCATGCAGCCCCGGCACCCAAGATATTCAAAATAAGCAATGGACAATAAATGATCTAGCATCTGCCCTTGGCAGGCAGGCTTGAACAGTGGTGGGAAAATTCAAACAAAACATAATGCCCAAAATTATAGAGAGAGTACTGGGGAAACTGCCTGCCACGGAGGTAGTGTGAGGACTGGGATGGGGCGAAGTGGGAGATATACTGGGGACACTGGTGGTGGAAATTGTGCACTGGCAGAGGGATGGGTGTTTTATCACTGTACGGTTGAAATCTCAAACATGAAAGCTTTGTAACTGTATCTCATGATGATTCAATTTAAGAAAAAAAAAGTAATATGGAGTTCATGCCCAATTCAATCAGCTTAATCAGTGGCTGAATAAATAGCAGTACTACTATATTTTAAAAAAAGCCAACAAATAATAAAGAATGTCCAAAGAAGACCAGATAAAGTGGCCAAAAATATAATAAAACTTGGCAGTGCTAATGAAAGACAGCTTTTTAACAGACTGGAACTGTTGTATTGCTAAAACTGTAAGTTATTTTTTAAAAAATCCAGGGGTCAGATAAATAGTCCGGTAAGTAAGGTACTTGTCTTGCATACAGGTGATCCGGATTTGATCCCCTTATCACACAGGGTCCCTTGTGCCCCACTGAGTGTAAGCTCTGAACATGGCCCAAAAACAGAGAACAGAAGAAAATCCCAAATTTCTGACAAGAAGGAAAATATTTACACATATGTATATAAGCTATATACAATTTATGTATATATTTCTAAGTGTCAAATGGAATTGTAATTATTCCCCCACTTCACAAATGAGGAAAGTGTGACGTAGTAGTCATTTGCTAGAATCTCAAAACTAATATGTAATAGTTCATATTAAAATACAAATATGCCTACTTAAATCTAATTGATAAACAGAAAGAACCCTGATTGGATCCAACAATCAAAATGCATATGAATGGAGAAAGTACAAAAAAAGTTAAATATCCTAACACTGAATTAAGCCAATGAATGAATTTAGCCCATGTGACTTCAAATAAACTGACTTGAGCATTCATTAACTCTTATCTACAATTAAACAAGAATTAGCCTTTTTACATAGGCAGAGAGTCTCTTGCCCGCGCGCCTGGCTGTCGTCCCCAGAACCCCTCGAAGGGGATGGGCTCCAGCTTCCCTCCCCACCCCAAGCAGAGCCGAAGATCTCCGGAGCCTTAGCCACAGCCATGCTCAAGGCCCCTCTCCACAAGTCCAGACAAGCCTCACGCATGAAGGTACCGGCAGAGGAACCCAGGTGTGTTGGACCCGGAACTGAAACCTCCAAGCCTGCTTGGATCAAGACTGGGCCTCTTCCACCCAGATTTCCCATTTTCCAGTAGCTAGGCAGTCACACCTAGGGACTGCCCCCAGCGCCTTGTAATCCCACCAAGGGCCAGCATCCAGAGACTTAAAAACCAAGCTCCCAGAAGCACACAGCTGCGCTATATCTTATAGCCTACCTCTCCCTCTGGGAGAACCTGGCAAACTACTGGGAGTTTCCTGCCCACATGGGAGAGCCTAGCAAACTCCCCATGGTGTATTCATATGTCAAAACCAGTAACAATGCTGGGTCTCATTTCCCTGACCCTGAAAGAGTCTCCCTCACTGGGAAGGACGAGTAAGGAGAGGCTTCTAAAATCTCAGGGCTAGGACAAATGGAGATGTTACTGAGACTGCTCGAAAAATTTGACAATCAACGGGATGATGATGATGATGACATAGGTCAAAATTATATTACACAGATCTGTCTGAACTAAATACAATAAGGATGTTAAACATATCAACAAAAGTAATAAAATCACTGACGAATTTTGAAATACCTAGGCTAAAGAAGACAAGTTTCTAAAAGAACAACAAAGCCTCTTTTAATGACCTAAAGAAATAACATACAAAAAATATTTTAGGCTTTGTATAACCGAATTATACTAAAGAAATGAATTAAAGAAAAACAACTCTGAGATTTCAGCCAAATGTAAAAATAATAATTGTTTTATATGTAAATCTTGAGATAACTCTGTCACTCAATTTGTTCAAAGGTGGAAAGACTTGATTTGGTAGAAGTATTATAGGAAAACAATAATAGTCCTTAAATGGCAATCTTAAGGTGAATTTATCTCACTTGATATGTCCAAAATATGGAAAGACATGTTTACCATTTGGTATACATGCTATAGGTCATCAACTCAATGGGTGTCTACAAAAACTTTCAAATTCTTTCTAAATAATTTAGAGAGTAAGACTACAAAGAAAGTGCACACAGAATAGCAGACTAAATAATTTCAATATAATTCTGTATGCAACTACCAGTCATTTAAAGAGTTTGTTGTTGTTGTTATTAGGGTGCATCTAAGAATAGTTACTAATTTATACTTTTAATTAACTACTATCTTTACATATACTGTACAGAATGCTAAAGTGAGTCAAATAAGACATGGTCCCTTGGCTTAGCAAATAATGAGTTATGTAGCATATAGCAGAACTCAGTACTTTTTGTTAAAGAAATAAGTATATGGGAAAAGCTAAAAGAGACAGAAGAGGATTATCTAAACCAGACTTTAGGGGAAATTAGGGAACAGAACTCAAAGGTGGTAATATTATAACTTTTGAAGGACAAAAGGAGTTATAACAAAATCAAGAGAACCAATGAAAATAAATATATTAATAAGTGTACTTAGGTAACACTAGGAGTTCTCCATAATCTTAATATGTAGGGCACATGGAAAAGGCAAGGAGGGGTGGAGATAGTAACAATTACCAGTAAATACCTGAAAATTAGTAAAAACTTTCAAAGGAATTAGGCATGACTTGTTCTGTATTTTGGAAAAGCATAAAGGACTGATTCTGTATTCTAGCAAATAAGTGATTCAGGCCAACCTTCTTGCTGAAGACAAGCATCTAGAGCTTTTTTAAATTATTATAATAATCAAAACTGTTTCAAGAACTGATGACTCATCAGGCTAATAAATTGAGGATTTTAACTTGAAAGAGCAAAAATAACTTCTAGTTAAGGTAAACTTAAGTCTACTATAGTCTTTATTTCCTACTGATCACAAATGAAAACTCTGGCTCAAACATAAAACAACTGCTTGCAGACTCTACCAAAAGCAAGTAGATTGAGAAGAAAGTAAAATCTTAAAGAAGTGACACAGCAAAACACCATCTGCATTTATGTGTTCATTGCAGCATTATTCACATTTGGATACAAACATGAGTGATTGAGAACAGACAACTGGATAAAGAAACCATATTATATATACACAATGGAATACTATGGCCACCAGGAAAATTAATATCATGAAATTTGCTTATAAATGGATGAACATGGAGAGTATCATGCTGAGTGAAATGAGTCAGAAGAGTGCAACAGAATGATTGCACTCATTTGTGGTATAGAAAAAACATAGTATGAGACTAATACCCAAGGACAGTAGAAACAAGAACCGGGAGGACTGGTCCATGGATGGAAGTGGACCACAAGTGGAGTGGGAGAGGGGAAGGGCAGTTAGGATAAAGAAGGGACCACTATGACAATGATGGTATGTCATAGTGCTGAAAGTAGATAAAGGGATGTATGTGATAACCTTTCAGTACCTGTATTGCAAACCAGGAGCAAAGAGAGTGAGTGAGAGAAAAGGGGTAGGGAAAGAAGAAAAGTGGCTGCCAGAGAGGCAGGTGGGTACGGCACCCACTGGTGAAAGGACTGGTGGTGGAACATTATATGACCGAAACCAAATTATGACCCACCTTGTAATTCTGTATCTCACAATGATTCAGTAAAAAATATACATTAAAAATAGCTGCATGGCTCACTACCTCACTTTATTTGAATCTTTTATCAATTTCACTTCTTTAATCAGAAAAAACCTTCCCCAACTCCCCTATGCCAAAACAATCTTTCCAATAAGAAAATATCATCTAACATATTTTCATATATGACTTGTATCCCTCCACAAGAACACAAACTCTATAAAAACAAAAACTCCCCAATGCAGTTTTTCTTTTGCAGTGAGAATATTTCTTCGCATCTAGAATATATATTACACACAGTACCTTAAAAAACATGTAAGAGAAAAATTTTCAAATTATTCAAGGTTAAACAGAGAGCAACTGAAGTTTTGAACGTGATCACCTGAATGCCAGTGATCAAATCTGAGTCAACTGCATACAAGGTTGACCCACTGTACTATCTCTCTGGTCTCCCTGGCTCTCAATTTAAGCAGTAAACTTTATGATAGCAGTATAATAAAACTGCTACCAGTTTAATTGATATTCAATATAACTAAGAAAAACAGCCTGTACCCTGAAAAAAAGCAGATAGTATTTTTTTAAAATAGATTTTTGGCAGAAACAAAATAGAACTAAGTGTTAAATTAGTGGCAAAGATTTAAAAAGCTATTTTTGATAAACAGATTTTTAGATTTCTCATCAAAATGAAATCTTTCCTGTAAACCAGAAATATCAATAAATACACAAAATTTTATTATCATCATTTTTATAATACCCTAACTTTATGAGAATGTTTTAATGTTCCTTTAGGAGAAACTGATCATTCTATTTTGACTGGAAATAGATATTGCATGATTATTCTTAAACACAAGGCCTTTAGCATAGCCTTTCATGGGTCTTTTCTATTATGAACAGTGGCTATATATCATATTTTTGATTCAATCTCCTATTTGGTCCAGAGAGAAAACAAAAAAAATCTCAAAACCACACTTTCACTAAAATAGGAACTAACAGTAAGTGTTATATGTATCTTTTGAAATATGTTTCAAAATATTTAAACTTTGAAAGTTTAAAAGACACAGATTAGTATTTTAATTAAAAATGGTTATGAGACACTTATTACCTACTCAAATAAAAATCGGCTCCAAAAAAGTAAAAGACAATTTCTTCCCCTTTCTATATTCCCACCATTAAAATAATAATAAACTAATAACAATCATATTAAATAGGAAAAATATTTACAATTCTTGGCTTTATCTGCAGATCGGGCACAGGTTTCTTTGAGTACATTACATAAATGCCTTGTTGCATTATTCCTGAAACAAAAAGAGTATGCATAACTATATTATTTCAAAATCATATTATTAAACATATTTATATAGTTCTTTTAAATGTTTAAGTATATTTACATGCTGTTTATAAATACAGGAAAGAAATGAGTATATACCATTAGCAAAATTGACTAATTATCTACCTCCCTTTACGAGGGTATCTTCCTTCAGAAGCTACTCTCAGTTCCATGTCCAAGGATCATTCCTAGCAGTGTTTAGGGGACCATACAATACCTGGACCAAATCTTAGCCTCCCATATACGAGTCAGTATTCTGACAATTGAGCTATCCTCCAGCCTTTTTCTTTATATGATCCACACCTAAAGCACATGGAGGCACAAGGCAGTGGTGTGTGTATATGTGTGTGTGTGTGCAGAGGGGTGTGGGGGGATTGAAACTTTAATATGGTCAGGGACCTGCCACTTGAACCATCTCCCCCATGCCTGGACTTATAACTGATTATTCTGAATATTTCTAATGTATCACCTTCAAAGCATAAGTTTCTAGCAAGCAATGCCAAATGTATCTCTTATCTCAATAGATGCAGAGATGGCACCTACTGAGAAAACTCAGAACTATAAAAATAAGTTTTAAAAAACTGGATTTGAAAAGGTGCAAAAGTTAACATATTTGAAAATAATAAAGTTTATATATGACAGACTTATATTTATAGATTCCAGAACTCTACCAACTCTTGGCAGAGATCTAGTAAAAAGAAATTCATTGAGAGTTGGTGGGAATGCTTCTGGTTTAGTTTCAGTGGAAAACAGTATAAAACTAAAAAAAAAAAAGTAGGGAGTGGACAGTACAGTAAACAAGGTGCTTGCCCTGCACAAAGCCAATCTGGGTTCTATGCCTGGCACCCCATCTGGTCCCTCCCTGCCCCAACAGAGCCTCAGCAGTTAAAAACCTCCAGAACTCAATTGCAGCTATGCTCACAGCCAATTTCCATAAGCTCAGACAAGCCTCATCCATGAGTGAATCTGCTGAAAAACTCAGGTATGCAGTGACTGAAACCTCTAGGCTCCACAGAGTAGGGAATGGATGACCTCCCCATCTCCCTATTCTTCTGGAAGTCTGGCAGTCACAACTCACAAATTGCCTCTGGTGCCATATAAGCTCATTAACTGGCCATGATCCAGAGACTCACAAATAAATCTCAGAAGAGATCAACAAGTTGCAAAGATGCCTCAGATCCCAAAGTCACCTTCCAGTTAAAAATTTAACTCTAGGGGCTGGAGTGATAGTATAGCAGGTAGGGTGTTTGCCTTGCACACGGCCGACCTAGGTTCAATTTCCAGCATCCCATATGGTTCCCTGAGCACCGCCGGAAGTAATTCCTGAGTGCAGAGCCAGGAGTAATCCCTGTGCATTGCAAGGTGTGACCCAAAAAAGAAAAAATAAAAATTTAACTCTTAACTGTATTACCCTATCTAAAATATTAGAATTCCTGGAGCAGACAGTCGCATTTACTTACAGTCACATGATATCTCGTACTCTATGCCACTGATGTACTAAGAGTAGCACACCACATTTGATGGGGTGTAAAACAGAAGGCAACCAATCTTGACCAAAAAAAATTTGTACACAGGCTCAAACTCTGACAACATGTTAGTAATCTCTTATATACTGGAGGCTTACTGGCTCCAGGGTGAGATACAACAATCTTCACACACTTTCCTCTAAGGAAACTTTTTGGGATCATTTTTAGCAGAGTAATGGTGGTGGCATTGGTGTTGTAATATTGAGTGTAATAAATTATTGTGAATAACTTTATAAAAAGTAAAATAAAATTTAAAAAAAACCTACAGTAGAACTATTTTTAGATGCCAAAGTTGAAGAATTATTTATGTAACTGACAACATGCATATTATGTTAAATTATTTGAATGTCTTCATCTACAGGGGTTAAAATTATATAGCAATCAATCATCAAACAGACGTTTGTTGATTCATTTTTTAATAATTCCATTTGCCTTCAAGTTTTTGGGGGGCAACCTATATGAAGTAAATTTGTTATATGCCTTCCAAAGGATAGGTAGGCTGGTTGAAGGGGGGTTTGGAGGAGAGAAAGGGGTCTGGGGCTGGACCACTGTAGGCTTGGGACAACTGTATTATAAACTTTATAGTTATGGTATTTTAATAAAAATAAATAAAATCAGAACTCCTACATGAACCAGGATTCCACTTGTCAGCTACTATCCCAAGAACACAAAAATATTAATGTGAAAATACATATAGATGCTTATTATAATGCTACTTAAAGTAGTCAAGATCTTAAAAAAACCCAAATGACTGACAACAAATGAGTGATTTAAAAAACTGTAGCATATTATACACAAGGGAATACTACTCATCTGTAAGAAAAGATAAAGTCTTGTCTTACACTGCAATGTGGATAGAATCAGAGAGGGGATTATGTTGAGCAAAGAAAGTCAGAGAAAAGGACAAATACCAGATGGTCTCACTCTTGTGTGGTATATAAAGATACAAAGCCAGGTTGTATAATAGCATATGGAACAATCCAAATGTCCAACAACAAATGAAAGGATAAAGAAGTTGTGGTATATATACACAATGGAATACTTTGAAGTTGTAAGAAAAGATAAAATCAGTCAGTTTGCTGCAACATGGATGGAACTTGAGGGTATCATTTTAAGGAAAGTAAGTCAGAAGATAAGACAGATACTGGATTATCTCACTCATCTGAGTCCAAAAAGAAAAACAGGGAATGAATAGTACTGAACAATGACAAATCCTTGGGCTTGTATTATAAAACTGCTTGATTAATTACCAAGCAGTGAGGTAAGGGGTGGTGGAAAAAAGAAGATAGGATTAGAGGTGACACAGGGACAGTGCTGTAGAGAGTCAGGGACACTTTGATGGTGGTAGGATGCAGGAACTTTATACATCAATACTATAAACTTTAACATTATTGCAACTGTTACCTAAACTATAATTTTTTTAAATTTAAAAGAAAACCAACCGGGTGAGAGAGATAGTACAATAAGTAAGGCGGGGTATATGACCAACCTGGGTCTAATACCCAGTACCCCATATGCCTACCCACCCTCTGAAGGACTGATCCCTGAGGAAGGGAGGGACCCTGAGGAAGGGAGGGACGGACAGAGGGAGAGACAAACGGAGGAAGGGAATGAATAATAACTAGCGGTAACAAAACTTTGAACTTCCACTACAAAACTAGGGTAACCTAGTCTTGAGGGGAGGGAGCCTTAGGGTTAGGGAAGAGGCAGGAATAAGCCCTGAGCTAGATGTGCCTTTCCCCCCCCAAAAAAAAAGACCAGGATAGAATATATAGTAGGCATAGCTTTAGAACCTTCTTGTCTCTTCTCTCCTTCAAATAAACAAACTCATTTCAGTGGGAAAAAAAATGAAGATGTAATACTTAAATTGTATTTGAGATGCCACAGGTTATCCTTCAGTTATGCTACAGGAATTGTTGAAACGGTATTTTTCACTTATTAGCAACTTTAATGACAAGGTAATGGGCCTTTAAGAACAGTATTAATAGGATACTTAAGATAGAAATTAAAAAATTAGCACTTTTTATGAAATATGCATAACTTTTTTCAGTATTTATTTGGCAAATAAATTAAAACATTTTTCTAGTAAGTTCACATGACAAAGAGATAGTTCAGTGAGGTAAGTGTGTTTTAAGCAAAAAGCCCAGATTCAAACCCCAGCACCACATGGTCTCCTGAGCACCCAGCTAAGAGCAGCCCCTGAGCACCACCAGATGTGTCCCAAAAAAACAAAATAAAATGAATTCAGTATGATATGATCTGAATAATGTGGTAAAGACTTAGCCATTACAAAAAAAAGGAAAGGAAAAGTAGAAATGATAATAAAAATGAGGCCAAAGCTATGAAAAAATTACTGGATCACTGTCAGAAATAAGATTTTGATATTGGAACTAAAAGTAAATGATATATTGAAGTCACAGACACAGAATTATCAGGTTATCTTTTATGACACAAGTAATGGATTCTCCTGACATTTTACAAAATGAGAAGTTTGCGACCAGTTTACTAAAATGCAAGAAAGTAAAATAGATGTCATCCTTTTTTCATAGCATGATAAAAAAGTCTACATTTATTTTGATACTATATAATACATAAGTTCTTAATATACTTTCAAAAGTTATTTTAGGCCCAGAAGATGGTTCAAAGGCTAGAGCGGAGTGGAGTTCATGCCCACTTCAATCAGCTTAATCAACTGCTGAATAAATAGCAATATTCCTACATTAAAAGAAAAAAAAAACAAAGGCTAGACAGAAACTGTGTCTGCAGGTCTGATATTCTACATCACATGGTTCCCAGAAGAGGGTTTCCCCAACCACCACAAGATGCAACCAAAAAAAGCATTTTAATAATAAATTTAGAATGAAAATTAACTTTGGAATCACTACTTACTCTTTAATTAATTCTTTGTTTTCTTGAATTCCTTCTTCTAACTTCAAACTTACTTTTTCATTCTCAAACTATTTGTAAAACAGAACAGCTCATAACATTTTGCTTAGCAATGCAGAAATATAAATATAATAATTAATCAGTAGTTCCTTGGTAACACACAACAATCTGGAAGAATTCTTTGTTCACACAAAAACAATTTTCCCAAAAGAACTTAGGTCTCATTTTTTAATCACTCTAAAATTAAACTTGCCAAATAATATACAAAAAAGTATCAAATAATATTTTAATAAAATATTATCTTCCCAAAATGTTTTTAAATGGCAGCTTACCTTCATTCAAAACCAACTTACATTTTAAAAATAATTTCCTTCAAAATGTCATAAAATTAAATCTAAATCATTTTTTCAGCTACGTCATTTCAAATTTTAAATTTTTCCTACAGGGGGCTGGAGCGATAGCACAGCAGGGAGGGCATTTGCCTTGCACGCGGCAGACCCGGATTTGAATCCCAGCATCCCATATGGTCCCCTGAGCACCGTCAGGAGTAATTCCTGAGTGTAGAACCAGGAGTAACCCCTGTGCATCGCCGGGTGTGACCCAAAAAAGAAAAAAAAATTTTTTCCTACAAATATCATACTTTAATAATATATTTATATAAAACATCATCAATAACAAGAAAAATTAAAACCATAATAAACTCATTAAATCAATCTTTGTCAAAAATAATTGTTTCCTTAACATTTCTAAAGTATTTTATTTCCCTCATCAACTGCATTACGTTCTGTTCAGTTTGTTCTGTGTTATTTATCCTAAAGTTGAAAGGCAACTAATATCTTAAAGTATAAATGACATAAAATATAAATGAAACTTAAAATAATAGCATTCTAAAAATACACATTACTATAGCAAGCCCAACTTAATTTGAAATATTCGATTTTAAGTAATGTGATGTCAAGATTTACTGTTCTGTATTTTTAATTCCAGATCTTATTATACCTGTAATTCCTGGATAGCTTTTCGCTGGGCTTCAATTATCTTTCTGTTTTCTTGCAACTTATTTTCTTTCTCCTTTAGTTCAGATTCTGCACTAACTTTCCACTTCTTGATCTTCTCAGCTTCCTTATAAAGTTTTGAATACAGTATACTCATTGGCTCTGACTTCTATTAAAATAAATTAAGATTACTGTTCAAATTTGTAACAGATCTTGCCATCAATCAAGAGCTACCTAGTAAAAACACCCATGAGCAGCAGTTAAGAACAAATCTCTTCCATTCATAGCTTAATTTAAAACCGAAAGTATATTAGCTCTTTAAAAAACACTAAAATGTACTTAATTCAGAAGTTAGAAGTACTCCAGTTAACTAAGGAATTTGGTTGGTTAAAAGCTAAAATATATCTCCCTACACAAAATATATAAATTTTAGTAATAGTCTTGAACACTTTAGCTACACAGTTTGGGGATTCACAAGAGGATTTGAAGTTTAAAATCTAATTTAAAATACAATAGTGAGGGACTGAAGCTATAGCACAGCGGGTAGGACGTTTGCCTTGCATGCAGCCAACCTGGGTTCAATTCCCAGCATCCCATATGGTTTTCCCCAAGCACTGCCAGGAGTAATTCCTGAGTGCATGAGCCAGGAGTAACCCCTGTGCATTGCTGGGTGTGACCCAAAAAGCAAAAAATATATATACAATAGTGAGTAGAACAATCTCTCATTTAGCCTGAGATTTTTATTTGGAGTTAATGTAGATTTCCTCCATGATACATTTCCACATTGTAAGGTTGTTTTCAATCACACTGATTTTCTGCTTGCTAGTAGTTCTACTATCAAAAAACTTTTTAAAAACATTCTGTGATACTACAATCATAACAAAAGATATAAAGCACTATATTAAACCACAAAACTTCCCCCTTTTGGAGGGAAGGCTTCCCGAATAGGGACAGGAGGCCCTAGGGCAGTCACTCCTTGCAATTCTCAGCCAACAAGGTCAGTGGTTCAATACAAAGGCCCAAGGACGCTGTACTGCTCTGATCCTACAGTCAGGGCCACCAGGACCCTCGTGAGAGGGCTGTGGTGTGGGAGATGGAACTGCACTACTCCAGTCTATATCTTCAGTCAAAATTTCCGTATTTTTTCTTTCTTTATTCTAGAGTAACTTTATTCATTTTTTAAAATTTTTTTATTATTGGGGCTGGAGTGGTCCCCTGAGCACCGCCAGGAGTAATTCCTGAGTGCAGAGCCAGGAGTAACCCCTGTGCATCGCCAGGTGTGACCCAAAAAGCAAAAAAAAAAAAAAAAATTTATTATTAGTGAATCACTATGAGGTACAGTTACAAACTTATGAACTTTTGTGTTTGCATTTCAGTCATACAGTGATTGTTTACCCATCCGTCCACCAATGCCCATTATCCTCCACCAATGATCCCAGTATCCCTCTCACCACCCCCACCCCATCCCCCACCACCCCAGAAAGTATCATGTTAAGTGAAATGAGTCAGAAAGAAAAAAACAGACATAGAAAGATCGCACTCATCTGTGGAATATAAAATAACAGAGTGGGAAATTAACACCCAAGAGTAGTAGAGATAAGGACTAAGAGGTCTGCCCCACAGCTTGGAAACTGGCCTCACAAGCTGGGAGGGAAAGGCAGCTCAGATAGAGAAGGGAACACCAAGTAGAGGATGTTGGGAGGACCCATTCAGGTTGAAAGATTCGAGCTGAAAGTAGACTATGGACTGAACATGAAGGCCACTCAAAACCTCTACTGCAAACTACAACACCCAAAAGGAGCGAGAACAAAATTTCCTTTTTGTTAATGACCAAAGCCTTGCACACAGCTATCCCAGGTTTTATCCTGGGCATCCCATTTGTTCCCCTGACCCTGACAGGAGTGATTCCTGAGCACAGTCAGAATTAACCCCTGAGCACCACCAGGTGTGCGCCTGCAAAAAAAAAATCAAATTAAAGAATTGTTTATAAAATACTGACTTTATTCTTGGTCTTTTCATAACGTATATCATAAAATATATAATATATATTAAAACATTGGCTTTTTTCCTTGGTCTTTTCATAATACATATAGTATTTATATAATGAAAAGACAGAGAATATATATTCATTTACATATAGAAAGATGATATATACATATCCTTCTCCCATATTTCTTATTTCTGTGGTTTAAAATTAAATTTCCCCTAAAGACAGAATACTTGTTATCTCCCACAAGTACACAGAAGTCTAATGTTTCAGCAACTTTAAAGGAAAAATAAAAGGGAAACAAGGGCTTAAAGGATGCATCTGAAAAAAACACTAATCTTTTTGAAGTTTCAAAGGATATATAAAAACTAATAAATGATCTCCAAGTTTAAGAAATTAAATTGTCTGCCTTGCAAGCGGCCAACCCGGGTTCGATTCCCAGCATCCCATATGGTTCCCTGAGCACCGCCAGGAGTAATTCCTGAGTGCAAAACCAGGATTAACCCCTGTGCATCGCTGGTGTGACCCCCCCCCAAAAAAAAAAGAAATTAAATATGGATGGGAAATCTTCTGACCTCAAAATCTGAGTCTTTAGGTGCTTCCTGGTTGTGACGACCGTCAGAATTATCAACCTATAAGATGAGTAAATATTTCCCATGAGAAAGCATTTCTAATGATAGTTTCCAAAAAGCAATTAATAATGACTAATAATCCAAAAACTTAAAAATTATTTTTTTCTCAATCAAGCAATACAGTAACTAAACAGATTATATACACATTACTTAACTGACCTGTTCAAGCATGGGCATGGGCAAAAAGTTAATATTTTGTAAAGTAGAAGCTGAAAGAAAAAAATACAGATGGTATTAAACATGCTAAAATATTGTTTTTATAGCATTATATCTAACAATTATATCTTACAATTATATCTAAATGTAATTAATTAGAATTATTTAATTGTAATACTATTAAAATTATATTTGGTATATTTTCAATATTAACAATTTGCATGTAAAAATGTTTCTATATAAGGTGATACATTGCTTTTCCAGTCTCTTACTTGAAGCCATGTTTTCCCCATTTTTGGAAAGATCAGTGACTGTAAATGGAAAACCAAAATCTTCAATACACCTGTTAAAACACTACAAAAAAAATAAGGAAATTTTTAAGCACATTGTCCCATATTACTTGGTAGCAATATAACATAATTACATAAGCAACATACAACTACTCAAAGTAATAACTAAAATTCTTATTTTACATAGAAGAACATGTAAAATAGAGCTCAGAGCAGCAAATGCTGGGGTGGAGAGACAGCCCAAAGGTCTGAATGCATGGAGTACAAGAATTCTGGGCCTGAGGTTTCCAGTAACAGCTTCAAGGAATCCACAGCATAGTTTCGGGGTAGCTCCAAACCACAACAGAGTGTGGCCAAAAAGCAAAAACACAAAAACAAACAAAAATGAGCAAATGCTCTAGCAAAAATATTGTTAGATAAAAAATGAGGCAAGACCATAAATCTCCAATAGATGCTTTGTAAGCATTCAAAACTTGTAAGTAATGCTAATGAGCATTCT